>NC_081373.1:42511172-42881172 GCF_030684315.1 Stegostoma tigrinum | reverse complement strand
CACAAAATGGAAAACAATCAGACACATGCAGAAATGAAAGGAAAAACACTCCCCCAGTGGCTGCAGAGAAACCAAACATTGAGCATTTGGTTACAATTGCCAGATCAGAATTTAAAATTGTTTCTGAAGAAGGGTCTAGACCCGAAATGTCAGCTTTCCTGCTCCTCTGATGCTACTTGGCCTGCTGTGTTCATCCAGCTCTACACCTTGCTATCTCAGTATTAAAATGGCTCTAGTTTCCTCAGGAATGGGTCTTCATATGTTTCCTCAGTGCCTTCTTCTCTATCAACGGGTCTGCATAATATTTTGTTGATGATTTGACACCATTCTCCTCTATTCACATTTTTTCTGCCGCTTATAACATGATCCAGGTCACATCCAGGCTTGAGCTGACAACTGATAAGATTCACACCACCTGGGCGACGAGCGACAACTAACAAAGCCAACAGCCCCTGACCTTCAGCAGCAAGAAGGCATCAGGGCCATCACTATCAATGTTGGAGCAAATGCTGAACAGATACAACCTGCCATATCAACACTGTGACAGCAAGGAGACCAAACACTGCCTACTCAGTAACGAGTGACTCAATTTTCCTTCCCTCAAAGTCACTCAGTTCCCCTGTCCACAACAAAGCTTGTTTTGGTATCGACTGTTGACATATTAAGATGTATCAAATGTGTCATGAAACAATTATTGACCAAAACTTGACACCTTCCCATATTAGGAGATATTAAGTCAAATAATCAAAAGCTTAGTCAAAGAGGTAGGTTTTACAAAACATCTTAAAACAAAACATGGAAGAGACAGAAAGTGGCTTAAGGAGAAAATCCCAGGAAGTTAAAGGCATAACAGCCAATGTAAGAGTAACTTGTTTTCTCATGGCTTTAGAAGCAGAATCTGCCATCATAGTTTTAATGGCAGGATTCCTGAAGAGCCCAGTGCTTTGCTGGAAAACATGCAATTTCACAATGTCACTTTCGATTAAAATCGAAGATGCAGAGGAGTTCAGAATAGGAGGAGCATGAATGGATTCCTCAAAGGATGGGGGGGCTTTTGAAGGATACTGGAAGAGGGAAGGATGGGGCTAAAGATGGATTTGACAGTGAGAATGAGGATCCCAAAATGAGGTGTTATCAAACAGGACGTAATCAATGGGCAGTGAAGTTTCTAGAGAATGCAGGTTAAAGACGGGAGCATCAGAATAGGTGACTTTAGAAAAAACAACAGCAAGAATGAGGATTTCCACAGCAGATAAGCTGAGGTGGTGTGGAGTCAGGCAATGTGGAAGCAGGTAACCTTGGAGACAAATTGGAAATGTAGTGAGATTCTCATCTCGTAGCCAACTAGAACATCAAATAAGCAAACTGCATTGTCAGTTTCCAGAGAGAGGGATGGTTTTGGTGGCTAGGAAAGAGAATTTGTGGAGGAGAGCTAAGGTAATGGGTACAGTCTCGCAGGATTTTTACATAACATCTGGCAGGCAGTGTACAAGTTAGAGACAGGGGGCAGGTTGATCACGGTGATGTCGGACTGGGCATCATCAATGTGCACAAGGAATCAGACACTGTGTTTTGGAATGATCCCACCAATGGGCAGAATTTGAAGATCAGAACCAGGAAAGGGCCAAGGATAGATCCAATGGAGACTCCAGAGTTAATAGCAGCACAGTGGGAAGAGAAGACATTACAGGTGATTTTCTGACTATAACTGGACTTAAAGGAATGTAGCCAAGTGAAGACAGTCCCAAGCAGTTGGGCAATAAAGGAGGGCCATTGGAGAGGATGGTCAACAATTTCAAGAGTGTAACAGGTCAAGAGGATTACAAGGGATAGTTTACACAGTCACATTTTTTTTTATTTTTAATCATTTTGTTTAGGTGTGGTTGGTTAGGCTAATATTTTTTGCCTGAATTATCGGTCTTGAAAAAGTGATGGTGATCTGCCTCTTCAATTGTTGCAATTCTTGAGGTGCAAGTACACACACCACGCAGGTATGAAGGGACCACTCAATGACAGTGAAGGAAAGGAAAAATAGTTCCAAGTCAGGATTGTACGTGCTTGGAGGGCATCTTGCAGATGATGGAGTTCCTATGTATATGCCGGCCATGTCCTTCAGCATGGTACACGTCACAATTTGGAGCCTGCAGTGCGGTTTGTAGATGGTGCACAGATCATTGGTGGTGATGGTAGCGAATGGTGAAGTTGTTGGAGGGACTGGCAATCAAGCAGGCACTTTGTCCTGGATGGTGTCAATTGTTTGGAGTATTGCTGGGGCTGCACCCATCCAGGCAAGTGAACAGTGTTCTATCACACTCTTGTGCGTTGTAGGTAGTGAACAGGAATTGGGGACACAGGGCATAAGTTAACCATTGCCTCTTATCTGCTCTTGTAGCCACAGTATATATACTTTTAAATATATTCACTTGTGGGTTATGAGTATTGTTGGCTGGCCAGCATTTTTATTACTGGTCCCTAGCTGCTCTTGAACTGAGTGACCACATTGCTGTTGGTCTGAAGTGACATGTAGGCCAGACCAGGTACAGGCAGCTGATTTCCTTTCCTAAAACGCATTAGTGAAATGGATTAATTTTACAACAATGACATTGCTTCATGATTATCATTAAACTAGTTTGGCATTGGATTTCATTTGTGATGTGTAAGACCTGTTTCAACACTGTAGCAGGGACAGAAAAGTCTCAGGAAAATCAAATATGAAATTGTAGGAAAATAGGCTTATACTTGGGATGCTGCAGTACGCTGAAAGACTTTGGAGAGGAAAGGCAAACTGGAGATGATACAGTTGGTTGTAAAGGCAGGCAAGTCAAAGGTGAATTTTTAGAAGACGTTTGATGAAGGCAGGTTTGAACGCTAGAGTGGGAGTACCCCCAGGGATGGAGGAATTCTCAGTGAACCTGGAAGCAGAAAGGTGGTCAGCAGTTTGATGGGAATAGGGTCAAGTAATAGGACAATGTGATCTCCGAGAGAGCACGAAGGATGATAAGAAAAAAACATGTGAAGGATACTAAAGGTTTAGGGCAGGGAAGTTGTAGGAAAGTCTCAAAGCAAAACTCAAAACAGAAGAATGATTGAATCGTCACCTCACACCTAACAGAATGTAGCCCCAGCAACACAAGAAGGTCAACACCATCAAGGACAGAGCAGTTTCTTGGTCAGCATCCCTAGTATTTGACTCAGCACCTGACACTGCAATCACTGATACACTGTGGCTGCCACATGGATTTTCTTAAAGATGCAAAAAGTCACAAAGCTTCCTTTTCTATGACCTCTATTACAGGGCAATACAACATCTGGAATATCATGAATCACCATCATCTTCAAGTCCCACCTTACTCTAAGCCAGACCTGTACTATTGCACCTTGATTGGCAATGCTTCAATACTTTGTGGGAATCCCATCAACCCAATAACCCACGTTGTCAAGGAGATTCACCAGCACTTTCTCAAGACAACTATAGATGGACCATGCTTGCTTGCAGTATCCAAGAAAAGTCTTTTTTTACAAAAATGTCATGTGAGGATACAATGTGAAGGTTAGGTTAAAAGTAGCCACTTAACCTAACCACGGTCTTCAGTCTTTTGTCAGTGAACATGTTGATTGTAGGATTTGTGAGATCTTCACATCTTTATATCGAGTTCAAGGCCTTGTTCAACAAATCACTCTGTGATCATTGTTGCAACAATTTTACTCCCTTTTTCTAACTTCAGCTCTTCTTTGTTTCTACCTCTGCCAACTGCTTTTGATTAAAATCCCCTCCATTCCTTAAGTTACCTTAGAAGAAATAGACACACCTTCCCCTTTGAAGAGGAAATGCCAACAAGACATTGCCAGGCTAACAGAAGCAGTTTATATTCCAACAAATTTTTGTGCATCTGTATCTCTGCTGAAGTATGAGAGCAATTATAGAATTATCATTTGCATAATTCATTTCATAGCTGCATATATTTCATGGACAATTAGTTAAGTTGAATAAAATGGTTTGTAATATAAGGACAGGAAGGAACTAACTTGCACAGGGGAAGACCCTACAAATATCAATTAACCTAATAGCCAAATAATTCAATTCTTCACTGATGGTCATGGTAACTAATGGTCGAGTTAACTCCTCTGCACTTTAGAATGTGTCAACTAATCTTTTTAAATCAATCAGAACAGACAGGATTTCAGTTTAATGTCTAACCCAAAACATGCTGTTCTGGCAGTGCGGACATCCTGTAATCATTCTCCACTGAAATAACAAACTAGATTCTATACTGAGGTTCCTGGAGTAGGATTGAACCTGTATCGTTCACAAGTACAGCTGCTACCACTTAGCCAAGCCTGACATATTCTCACAGCAGGTAAAAGCATCAACCTAATTTACAACCAGAGTGCTTCCCATCAAAGACATTCTGATACAATAATAGGGAACCATAAAGAATTAATGTGTAGGTTGATTCATTTAATCCAATTTTTATTTTAAATCCTTCAAACGATGCCATTCTAATCTGAATTTCTCACTTCTGTCTGGCTGTTCTCACTGCCTGCAGTGTATCTGCTTGGATGATCTCAGTCCTTCTCTCAGCTCCCCAGTCCTTCCCATTCATTCTCACTGCTCGCAGGCTGTGTAAAGGTGGGATGCAAGACTGAAAAGAAACTCCTGTGGTGATTACAAGGCCTGACTCCATTTGAACTCCAGAGCTCAATTACTTTTGGCAGGTCCATCCCATCACCCTCCTAGATCAAGTCAAAGGTGGAAATAGAAATTCTACCAAGACACAAATGTAACAAGATATCTAAGGAACAAAATGCAACTTAAAGTTTGTTGTTGGGAAATTCGGAATGCAGAAAATTGTTGATATTCTATATAAAAGCAGAATATTGCAGATATTGGAAGTATGAAACAAACAAAAACAATGATGGAAAAACTCAGCAGGGCTGGCAGTATGTGTGCAGAGAGAAATCAGGTAACATTTTGATTTCATAATGACTATACCTTGGAGTTATGAAGAGAATGACATTAGTCTCTATGTGTGTAACAATTTTTCTTTATCGTTCTGTCAAATATCTACCCCATACTTACAGCTCTTTGCTTCCGGTTACTTTTTTCTCAATTTTTCCAGTTATTTTTCCTCACAGTCTATACCCAGGGTTAAATCATTAAGCACAGCGAGACTCAATGGCTAAAGAAAAGTAATATACAGTCACATAGGCAGACACAGAACAATTGAACATGGCATGACATAGGTTAGGGGTGTAGTTTACTGAGGTTGGAGAAACCCAATGACAATGACATGCACAGTTGCAGAACAGTCCGGTTTCTTCAGACCTACAAGAAATCCTCAGCAAAAGTTTGCAAAATAAATTATTTTGGTCCCTTCTGGCCATTCTGCCAGGTTTCGACAACAGATTTAGTGTCTCTCCACCCAAAATGCTAGCAACTTTAACCTGTTAACTAGGCCCTGGTCTATCTGAAGTGAGCAGCCCTCCTGTGCCTGAGAAGTCCTCAATTAAAATGATGACAGGATCATGGTACAACTATCCACTTGCCATTTTCTTCTCCGCAACAGGTCGCAATAAATCACAACTTCAGTGTTTCTAACCTGGGCTCAGCCAAACCGATTTGTAATCATTTGTTAATTAAGCATCCTTTATATAATTCAATCTCCCCTCACTTGCAGCCTGATTTTGTGCACTCCACTGATCTCTTCTCAATAGCTCTAGACACTCCAAATACCCATGAAGATATCAAAGATTATAGAGATAAGGAAGGGAAATTGTATTAAGAGATGGATCAGTTCATTCTTCTCCTCAATCAAACTAGCTGAAAGTCTGGTCATGGAAGTCAGTAAGTTCCTGATGCGCATTAACTACGCCAAAGCGCATTTTCTCTCACCTTGCATTGTTTACAAAGATGTCTCCTTACGTTGCAGACAGTTGAGAATAATAAGCCAAATCCGATTTTAATGGCTGCATCAAACAGGTAACTGCACATTTCCCTGTGTGTTCAATGAGTCTTGCAAAACTTCAGCTTACTTTTAATGGGGGAAAAAAATCACATAATCGTTGCAGTTCATCCTGACCTAAGTGAATACACTCATTGCAGGATGAGAAACCACTCATCAATCAGTGTCTGAAAAGAAAAGACAGCACATTCAGATAATAAAGAACAATCAAGGAGAACACAGCTGCAGATATCTTGCCCCAGAACCTTCAGGATCCACATACAGTAGCTGGAGGTGAGATGTATAATCCGAGGTACAGGTTGGTACTGTCCAAGTCCCAATGCCAACACTGAGGGAATGACACAGGATTTTAAACCTCCAACAGATAATTCCCCTTACCCCAGAGGATGCACAATATTGTATACTCCCAGCATGCTAAATGGAACAGATTTTATTTAGTAACACAAAATTGGACATTCGCGAGGCACTATGGTCCATCAGCTGCAGCAGAAGTGTGTAGCCTCATAACCAAGCATGTCTCCCCCATATCACTATCATCAAGTACTGGGATGTACCCGGCTTCGATTAAGAGTGCAGGATGGCATGCCCGGAGCCATATCGGTCACATTTAAAACTGAGGTATAACCTGGTGAACTGCAAAGCTAATGTGGAAGTAGTGTGTGATAGATAGACCTAAGTGATCCCACAACCATCTTATCAGGTCTCAGCTCTGCAGTCCTGCCACACACTGTTTCACAAGATGGTGGACAATTAAATAACTAACAAGAGTTTGAGACTTCACAAATCTCCACATCCTCCTTAATGGGGAAGACTGGTACATCAGTGCAAAGGAAGCATTTGTCACTAGTTGCTGTTCCATCCTCTTTTTATCCTGCTGTATTCTCTGGCAATCCTCCTCACTATCTACAGTTCCCCCAATCTTTATGTTGTCTTCAAACTTACTGATCAGAACTCCTATGTTCTTCTCTAAATCATTTAGATACATATTACAAACAAGAAGGGTCCTAACACTGATCCCTGCAGAACACCACTAGTCACAGACCTGCAGTCAGGAAAACACCCTTCCACAATCACTCTCTGTCTTCTATGATCAAGCCAGTTTTGTATCTATCTTACCAGCTCACCATGGATCCTATGTCATTTCCCTTTTGTGTATCAGCCTGCCATGAGAGACCTTGTAAATAGGCCTTGCGAAAGTCCACATGGACAACATTTACCACTGCACAATTATCAATCATCTTTGTCATTTCCTCTTAAACAAAGTATAACTTTGGCTATTCTCCAGTACTCTGGGACCTCTCCTGTAACTAAACAGGATATAAAGATTTCATACAAGGCCCCAGCAATTTCCTCCCATGCCTTCCTCAGCATTCTGGGATAGATCCCATCAGGTCCTGGGGACCCCACATCCACCATGTCCTTCTCCTTTGTGAACACTACTGAAAAGTACTCATAAAGGACCTCACCCACTTTCTCTGGCTCCATGCATAAATTCCCTTCATTGTCCTTGAATGAGCCTAGCCTTACCGTAGCTACCCATTTGCTCCTTACACGTGTATAAAAAAAAGTTGGGATTTCCCTTAATCCTGTTGCACCAAAGACACATCATGTTCCCTTTTAGACCTCCTAATTCCTTTTTTAAAATTTCTTCCTGCTGTCTTTACATTCTTTAAAGGTTCTGACTGTCTTCAGTTTCCTAACTCTTATGCATGCCTCATCTTTCATTTTTGACTAAACTTTCTCAATTTCTCTTGTGCCAAGGTTCCTGAATGTTGCCATCCTTATCCTTCATTTTCACAGGGCCGTGCTGATCCTGAACTCTAATCAACTGGCCTGTAAAAGATACGCACATGCCAGATGTGGATTTACCCTCAAACAACTCGCCCACTGTCTGCATTCCCCAGTTCCTGCCCAATATTGTGGTAGTTAGCCTGGTCTCAATTTAGTACTTTTACCTGAGGGCTACTTTTATCCATATCCACAACTTAAAAACCTACAGAATTTTGGTCCTTGTTCTCAAAATGCTCCCCTGCTGAAAGGTCGATCACCTGGCTAGGGTCATTTCCGAATCCCAGGTCTAGAATGTCTCCTTCCCAGTTGGATTACTTACTTCAAAAAATTCCTCCCCCCATCCAAGCTCCTGGTAATAATTGAGTCCCGGTTAATTTAGGGAAAGTTAAAATCATCCACCTCAAAAAAGCTTGGTGTTTTTGCACTTTTCCATAATCTTTCCACATACCCGTTCCTCTATCACCCACTGGCTGTAGTTAAATGCCATCAAAGCGACAGCACCCTTCCTGTTCCTGAGCTGTATCCACATAGCTTCACTAGGTGAACACTCCAAAGTGTCCTCCCTCAGCAGAGCTGTGATATTCTCCTTAATCAGTAATGCAATTCCCACACCTTTTTTATATCCCTCTCTATTCACCTGAAGCATCTAAATCCCAGAACATTAAGCTGCCAGTCTCGTTCCTCACTCTACCAAGTCTTTCTAATAGCTGCAACCGCATAGTTTTATGTATTAATCCAAACTTTAAGTGTATCTACCTCACCTGTCACACTCCTCGCATTAAAACAAAAGCACCTCAGATTGCCAGTCCTGCTGTGCTCAGTACCCTCTCCCTGTCTGTTCTTCCTCTTAGCATTACTGGGCGTAGTCTCTGACTCCTCCTCAGTCATTTCACTTCCTGATCTATTGCTCTCGTTACCATCCGCTTCCACACTAGTTTAAACCTTCCCGAGTGGCACTAGTAAATCTCCTTGCCAGGAATACTGGTGCCCCTCCTATTTGGGTGTAACCCGTCCTTCTTGTACAGGTCCCACCTGCCCCAGAACATAGCCCAATGATCAATGTACCTGAAGCCCTCCCTCCTACACCAGCTCTTTAGCCACATATTTAACTGAACTATATTTCTATTCCTAGTCTCACTGGCATGTGGCAAAGGAAATAATCCTAAGATTACAACTCTAGAGGTCCTACTTTTCAATTTCCTACTTAACTCCCTGAACCCCCTTTACAGGACCTCACCTGTCTTTCTGCCAATGTTGTTGTTACCAATATAGGCCAGAACCTTTGACTGCTCACCCTCTCCCTTCAGAAGATCCTGTGCTCACTCGGAGACATCCTTCAACCTAGCACCAGGGAGGTATAACACCATCCTCGGGTCTCACTTGTGGCCACAGAAACACCTATTCGTGCCCCTGACTATGGACAACTCTATCACTACTGCTCACCTATGCTTTGACCTTCTCTGTTATAAAACAGTGCCAGTTGTGCAACAGACTCCACAGCAGACTCCTGAACGGCCTGCCCACGCTTACTCATCTTCCTGGTTGTCACCCAACTCTTCCCCAACAGTGAAGTTCTTACTAGTGGTGTGACCAGCTCATTAAACATGCTATTCGTGACTTTCTTAGCCTCATTCATGCTCCATAGTGAATTCATCCACATCTCCAACCACTCCATATGGCAAATCAGGAGCTGCAGCTGAACATTCTTCCTGCATTCACGGTCTCCATGGAAAGTGGAAGCGTCCCTGATTTCCCACATACTGCAGGAGGAGCATTCCGCAGGGCCAAGTTGTCCTGCCGTTTTGAACCATGTTGACTAAATCGATCTTACCAAATACAAACAATAATCCAGATATAAGATCCTTAGACAGCACCTTCCAAACCCATGACCACTTCTAGCTAGAAGGACAAGAGCAGCAGATGTATGGGAACAGCACCACATCCAAGTTCCCCTCCAAGTCACTTACCATCCTGACTTGGAAATATATCGCCGATCCTTCACTGCTGCTGCGTCAAAATCCTAGAGTTTCCTCCCTAATAGCATTGTGGGTCAACTCACAGCAGGAGGACTGCAGCGGTTCAAGAAGGCAGCTCACCACCACCTTCTCAAGGGCAACTAGGGATGGACAATAAATGTTGGCCAGCCAATGAAGCCCACATCCCACAAATGAATGAAAAAAAAATTTACACAACCTCACCTGCTCTACACCAAACTCAGGTCTCTCCCGCCCACTCTACAGACTATAGCTACAAACGTAAGTACTGGTACTTTATCCCTCTCCAGGCACTCATTCTGCAAACAAGGGTCCTGGGCAACCCAACTCAGCCTGTTACCAGCACACCAGTCTACTCTCCATCATCAGCAAGGTGATGGAAGGAGTTGCTGCCGGGGGCTACTGTGACACTTCATCAGCAATAACTTGCTCACTGACCACATTACAAAACTCTCAGATGCAACTCCAGTATTCATTCATCAGCACTCATGACATTTGGATAGAAACCTCCAGAATCATGGGCTGCTTTGTGAAAAGATGCAAAAGTCTCATTTGAGATAACAAAGTGTGGAGCTGGATGAACACAGCAGGCCAAGCAGCATCTTGGGAGCACAAAAGCTGACGTTTCTGATGAAAGGTCAAGGCTCGAAATGTCAGCTTTTGTGCTCCTAAGATGCTGCTTGGCCTGCTGTGTTCATCCAGCTCCACACTTTGTTATCAAGAGGTCTCATTTGTGTGATTTTTCAGAAGGGGAGCTGGCAAGCAGAATGGTTGAGCTGGTAATTGCATCCACCCCCATCCCACCATGGAGGATTTTCAGATAGGTGTGCTAATTAAACTGAAGTCTTGTAGTGTCGAAGAGCAACCAAGAAACAGACCTCCATATGACCTGGCTGCTGCAGTTGACAAAGCTAACAGGTCCTAACAAACTCAACAGCTGACACAAGAACACAAACTTTGTGAGACACGTGGGAGGGGTGATCTTTCCCGTGGACCAAGGAAATCCCAAGTTTTCGATAAATTTTGCAAGGTGATGCGGCAAGAAAATATGTCATTAGCAGAGGGAATGCACTACTGCAATAACAGATACGGTTACAAGTGGCTGTTAGTGACTCAAACAGACCGTTCGTAGCCAATCATAACCAAGGTGCTGTACTGCCTTGTCAATACTTCTCACGCTCCCTCCTGGTTCCTCATCCAGGGACAGGGTGGGGATTCATGTGGGAACTGAGGCAACAAGGGCTGGTCCCTCACATAGTCTATTTTCCCTTTCAGGGCTTGTTTCAGCAGCAAGTGCAGATGTATACTTCATAGATGTCATTTTGATGTATCACCGATAAAACTGTACACATTACGAGTTGCTCATGTTTTTTCAGGTATCTCACTCACTGCAGATCCTTAGTGAACCTCTGCTCTTTTGCTTTCCTGCTAAACTCTGGGGTTTTTAATCTTCCTAATGTTTTCAGGAATTAATCTCTGGGACACCATGCAAATAATTTGGCAGTCATCCGACAGGCAGTAAAAATTGTTAGTTTCCCACTTGAAAAATGTCCAATTGTCAGCGTCATTATAAAAATTTCTGTCACTTCTGACTGGCAGCAGCTTCCTCTTAGCATGCTCTTTGTGCCACCTAGAGGTGGTATTTGTACCAGTCCTTAATGAAGTCATGAATGGTGCTGAACATTATGCAATCATCGGTGAATATCCTCAATTCTGACCTTACAACAGAGGGAAGGTGGTCGATGAATCAGCTGAAGCTTGTTGGGCCAAGGGTAAAGGATGATAATAAGCCATTGCTGATAACCCACAGTCTCATCACCTATATGAATGCCTGACCATGTGGCTAGAGAAGCAACTTTGTGTTTGTAACAAGTTGGTGCTTGAAATTTGACCAGTTTAACAGGGCACCATGATATAGCAAAATGGTCAAGTGATGTAGAAAATTATCAGCATAGTTGTGTATTAAAACAAAGACCTTGGAGTGCAAGTTCATGATTCCTTGAAAGTGGGATATACAGGGTAGTGAAGAAGGCATTTGGTAGGCTTGCCTTTATTGGTCAGTGCATTGAGTAAAGGAGTTTTGAGGTCATGTTGCGGCTGTACAAGAGGTTGGAATACTGTGTTCAATTCTGATCTGATAGGAAAAAAGTTTTGCAACTTGAAAGGGATCACAGAAGATTTATAAGGATATTGTCAGGGTTGGAGAGTTTGAGCTATAGGGAGAAGCTGAAATAGACTGGGGCTATTTTCCCTGGATCATCAGAGGCTGAGGGTTGACCTTATTGAGATTTTTATATGAGGGGCATGGATAGGATGAATGGTCAAAAGTCTTTTCCCAGCGTAGGGGAGTCTAAAACTAAAGGGCATAGGTTTAAGGTGAGAGGAGAAAGATTAAAAAGGAACCTGAGGGGCAACATGAGGGTGGTGCATGTAAGGAATGAACTTCCAGAGGAAGAGATGGAGGTTGGCACAATCACAATATTTAAAAGGCATCTGGATGAGTATATGAATAGGAAGAGTTTAGAGGGATATGGGCCAAATGCAGGTGAATGGGACAAGATTAATTTAGGATAGCTGGTTGGCATGAGCAAGTTGGACTGAAGTGTCTGTTTCATGCTGTACGTCTCTACGGCTCTATAACTCTAACTGCAGGTTGCAATGTACCCAGCACTCTTTGTCCCTGGTATTTGTACCTGTTATAGCGACAAGCTGAAAAACTAGCTTGTCACATGTATATTTACTTATCCTGGCATCCAATGTGCTGCCCTCCAACAATATGACACAGCTGGGCGCAGGTTAGGGCTTCTGATATGCCTGTCACCCTCACACATGCTGCCCTGGCTGAACTCTCAAGCTGCGTGACTTCCTCCAAATTGAGCTACATGTTGCCGTACAGGAAATCCAGCAAAATTATGCCACTGTGAATGCCCAGTCATTTTCAGTGGTTCACACGAATAACAGCTTTATGGGCAGCCAGAAGCCTTTTAAGAGCCTGTGATGTGGGAAATCCTGCTGGTGTCTTTGGCAAGTTCTAAATACATCATGTGTTACAAGTTTTGTCAACCTGTGCAGCTGGGTTAGCCTTACACGATGGGGCGAGACTCACAGACGTATGGAATGTCCCAACAATGCCAGCTCTACTGGTAGTGCATAAAGACCTCAGCAGCAGCCAATTTGTACTTCTAGAATCACTTTTCAGGAACCAATTTTTATTAGTTTCTTGCAGTAAATTTGTTTCTGAAGATTTCTTAAGTATAGTGTTTAAATATTGATGTCTGAGAAGTGTTTAAAATGGCATGTCTGGAGATCAGCAGAAATTTAATTAGATTTGTAGATCTCGACAGGAAACAGGGGCTTGGGTCTAGTTTGTTCAGTTACTATCAATAGGAACCACATTGCTACTAGTGAGCCAAGTCAGACTGCTCATAGCTGTCACACGGGTGGCCCAGTCTTGGCTGGTACTGTAAACCAAGCTAATGTGTTATACAGGCATGCATCATGTACTGGCTACAATTGTCCCCTCCCGTCCCTCTCAATGATGAGACAAGTCGGCCACTCTTAATTATTCCAATCTCCAAAAGCCCAGGGATCGCAGGTCACAATCAGCTGACCACTCTGGGCATTAAAAGGTAAGATATTTTGAATTCCAGTGTTATTACACAGGATACACAGAGAAGATGTGAATTTTGCCAGTCTTTCTATTGAAATTTGCAGTAATCCTGGCACACATTGCAGAAACCATAGCTTAGATTTTCCATTGGAATTACACACTGGAATACCTTTCTGTCAGTTTTCCAGTCTCTCCTACTACCTCTGGCATCTTTCACTAGAAATGATGACAGGCATGTAAATCTTCAGATATGTGTCTTACAATGAGATGATGGGATTTTGGCTATTAACGTACTTCTGGCTTTATGTGGTTGCAAGGAACGCCAATGCTGGGAAGATGTGTTGAAAAACGAAGGAGCCAGTAAGATAATCTTAATTTATTCACAATACTTTTTAAATCTGCACTCTGCCATTTCCTGTTCATTAAATCAGATGGAAGGATAACCAGGTGTAGGCCAGTGTTTTGTCAACCCATACTCCCTGTGAGTGCGACTTCAAAATAGGAATTTCCAGAAAATGAAATCAAGCCTCAATTCCCTTCGAATCCAGAGTTTATGTCTTTATGTTCTGCTTGAAATGGGTTAGTACAAGTCAGATCAAACTGTTACACTCATAAATTGCACATTGGACAATAGATGTGAATGTCTTCACTCTCTCTGATTATGTTCGACTATAGACTGTTTCTCCAGATTTCTTATTATTTAGAAAAGAGTATCAAAGCAAAATAACATTTTATTAAACAGATTGTAATCTAATTTGATGGTTTAAATAAGAGAATGCCAGAATTCAGATTTGTTAAAATTCTTATCTACACAGCCTCCAAGGTTAATTTAAATTCAATAGTTGTTTGTGGAAATTCTACACTGAGATTGAGTTATTAAAAGATCAGGCATCATTGTTGAAGTTAGAGATCTGCCTGAGGGCAGGTCCTCTGTTGATTTCTCCACACCTCGTGGTTTTGTGCTTTCCTCTTCGGTTTCCCTTTTAGGATTTTAATGAGCATTATGACTAGGGGAATATGAATCAGGATATCAATGCACTATCAACCCTGAGGTGTGAGACTGGATGCAGTGCTGCAAGAGGATGTGCTGAATGTGCCTTGAGCCCATTCACATCCTGAAATCCACTGATTCCAGCATCTTGGCCACACATTGCCACATTTTATTTTGGACCCTCTCAATCCCTCAAGGTCCGCTGCACTGATGCCTCACAGCACCAGGGACCTGGGTTCAATTCCACCCTTGGGCGACTGTCTGTGTGGAGTGTGCACATTCTCCCCATGTCTGCACGAGTTTCCTCCGGGTGCTCCAGTTTCCTCCCACAGTCCAAAGATGTGCAGGCTAGGAGGATTGGTGATGCTAAATTGTCCTATAGTGTCCAGGAATGTGCAGGCTAGATGGGTTAGCCATGGGTAAGGCAGGGTTACAGGGACAGGGAAGGGGAGTGGGTCTAGGTGGGAATGCTCTTTGGAGGGTCAGTGTGGACCTGATGGGCTGAATGGCCTGGTTTCACACTGTAGAGATTCTATGAAACCCCTTTTTTCTCACACAGAGTGCATACAGACAATCGCAGATCTGAGGGTTCACATCTGTACCTGTGCTGATCAGTGCAGGCAAACATACTGCCTATGCCCTTATTGCAGAAGAATATAGACAACTGGAGAGCGGGTGGCATACCCAAACTCTGGATCGTTATGCCAGCCTGGCAGGAGAGCACAGGGAATAGGACTAGGATTGGGTGTCCACAGTCATCCAGTGAATAAACCTACAAGCAGCTTCTCTCATCTGCATTTCAAGCCAAAACCTTTGGTAAGGGTTGCCTTGGGACATTAACACATCTTTATGCTTCTCTTTCTGCAGCCTCTGGTACACAGTCACAGTGCCATCGAGAATGGGGGTAAGATTCCATCCTCCTACCCTCCATCTCCAAGCCCACTTGGAGGAGTAGTGTCATGGCAATCTACACCCAACACTTCCCAGCACAGACTCCAACCTCAGGGTTGTTCTGTCACTACAGTGGGCTCAGGATCCCGTTCTGGCATGTGCAGCATTGGCACGGGCCCACAGGAGGAAGACAGGCCTGGGGGCTAAGACGCTTGGAGAATTGCTGAAGAACAGGCTCGTGCCGATGTTGAAACTCCTGGCCCAGTCATTCATGAGCTGTTGCACTTGAAGAGACAAGCAGAGGTGCCAGATACCCTGGGTAGACTACAGTGGAGTCAACCAATGCTCTGACATGTAAACATCTGGCTAACTCTCTGGATGGTTGCCATGGAGATCCAGATCCAGCAGAACAGTCATTACCTGCTGGGTGTGTTTGGGATTGGCGGGAGGGAGACCTTCATTCCATTGCTAGAACTTTGAATGATTTCATTTCCAAGCAAGGGATATCTGGAGCTCCTGTTCCTGCCTCATTCCCTCGAAGGTTAAGGAAGGTGCCATTCAACACCAGCAGGGAAGAGGAGCTACAGAACAAGGGAGTCTCCACACAGGACACTCCAGAGGTGCCCTGCCACACCAACTCCCCTCTGCCAGTGGCCCAGATACCTCCAAAAGCTCCATCCAAGGACGTTTGCTCCTGAACTTGTGCAGTAGACCTGGATCAGGCTGGTATTTTCTAAGCCCAGCGTGAAATAACTCCACAGAAGCCAGTATCTCGTCACTAAGTCCCCTTTTATTTATGCACAGAGAGTCTTTGACACTGATCCAGCTCCCTCTGAGCCAGGTCTCAGAGAGAACAGAGCCTCTGACACTCCTGTTTAAATTTGTCAGCCAGGGCTCCCTGATTGAACCAGATTAACAGCCCAAGTCTGCGCACTCATATTCTATCAGGTCCACCTGACTGACATGGTTACAAACACTGCACAGGGTCATCAGCTGTTAGCAACCAAAGTCTTTGTAACAAGCCACCTCTCCACAAAGCACTGAGACACAGTGGTAGGTAACAAAAACTAAAACAATATTGAATGAATTTTGAGTGTGGTTTGTAAAGTATTTACATGTAAATTAATGCATCACAAGTTTGCAAAATCCTTGGGTCTGCTGCAATCTTGATATACCTCCAACAGTTTTGCATTCCTTTTCAGAATACTTCTGGAGTATCATAATATTATTAAAAACAATATAGTGATAGAATATTTATTAATACCTTGATGCTCAGCCTGGACATGTTTCAGGTGCAGGTTTGTAAAGAATGTTGCAGTTTCGGTGCACAGTTCCCAGCTAGGAGGAGCAAATCCTTTGGGAAGTGGGAAGGTCAAGGCTACCTGGATGTGTTGGGTTAGACATTCAGGGCATGCAGCTGCTCTATATGTCAGCCAGTAGAGGGTCTCCTGCAAACAAATGCTGTGTAGCTTACAATCATTTCCTTCAGGGCAGTATGGTTATTAATCCTGTGTGTTTTCTGCCAGACTGTTAATCTTCTTGTCATGCTCGAACATAACCCCTCTTTACGTTGAGCTGCTACTTTGTGCAATAAACTTTTAGGTGGAACCTTGTCAAATGCGCCTGGAAACCTATGTCGGTATGTCCATCATACCTCTCGTGAGGAGACAGGTGAGGAGGTCTCTCCTTCTGTCCTGCAGCTACGTTCTCACCCTGTCATTGACTGAGGGCCAAGAAAACAATTACTAATCTGAAGACCCTGCCTGACATCATCTACCTGGGAGCCATTCCAGAGCAATCCAGGCAGTGGAAGCGTATTTTCAAGGTTGGGAGATGACCCACAAGTTTCAAGTTGACGTTCGAAAGAAACTGGTATGGAGGAGGTCTAATACTAGTTGTATTCTGCAGACCAACAGACTCAGATCTTCCTTCCAGCCCTGGTGGCTTCTCTCAAATTGCAGAGGCATCCTCTGCTCTGGGCTTCAATCATCTGCAGATCACTGCACATGCCTTCCCTGTCAAACGCTCAACAACAATTGCCTGGTACCCCTCTTCATGAGCTTCATGCAGGTCCACAACCACAGCCCTGAGACTCATGTCCCTGACTCTGCTGTAGGTGCTTTTTTTCTTCTTCTCCCTTCCCTCTTCATCATCTTAGTTTTGTTAAAGTTAATATAGCTGCTGGCTTCAATGGTTCCAACGTCTGGCATGGAGTTACTGATCTGTGAATAAGTAACAGGAATGAGGTGTACAGTTTGCGTTTTGTGTGTTACCTTAGTCAACAGCAGCTTCGGGCCCTTATCTAGGGGGTGCTGATGTGGGTGTACACGGTGGGTGATGCAAACCTCATACATCAGTAGATTTAGTATCATCACTAAATTGTTTGCTCTTATATCCTCAGGCCTGTCGGTGATCCAAAGTGAATGATCACACACTCATTCCTCACTACCAGCTTACCTCCACCTTCAGCACAGCTGGTGAACTTATCTGCCAAGCTTGTGTAAGATTCATGAATGAATAGAAATGGGTGGTGAGAATTTGATTGCTGCTCTTAGACCTTAAACGCCTTTAATGCAGTTATTGTTTAGCTTCAATTCAAAGGTCTTCAGAAGTTACTTGAGCAATAGTTTCTGGCAATTTCAGTTTCGCTGTCTTGTTTTCGTTGTGCACTGACTGTTTAAACATATGAACAATTCCCAGCAATGCACGTTCTTCAAACCCTCATCTAGACAATGGGTTGCTGCAAGATGGTGATGTTAAGCTTTAGCTTTGACTCTTTCAGCCACAAACTCCCCCTTTTGTATATAATTTTCCACCCATAACTTCCCATAGCCTTCTCCTTTCATCTCCCATTCCCTCTGTCCTTAAATTCCAAATCCCACCTCCACTCTGACATTGGCCCTTTGTTCATTTCTTTGATACAACTGTGCCACTCCCAATGAGCTCCCCATTCCTATTCTCATAATTACACCCTTATTCATTTCAGCTCCTCCTTCTCCCTCCCGATACCCAACTTACTTGTGCTCCCCATTCTTAATATCCAGCTCCCACCCTTTGTTGTCCCTTTGCCCCTCGAACTGTTACTCTCCCCTGCATTGCAGCTTGCACCCTCTGTTCCCCAGGTTCTCTTTGAGGACCCCGACAATCACACCCATTACTTTTCTTTTCACCCAGTTCAGTTCCCTGTCCTCCTTTTGTGTCCATTTCTTTTTCTATTAGTTTAGTTTAAAGCCCCAGTTAAGTTGGTCTCCCTTGCTTGGTCCAGGCACACGAGCAAAAACCAACCCATGTGGCTACCTCTGCAGAGCAGACTAGCAGCCTTATTGAGCTGGTGAACATTCCAAACACTGTGTGTTTAAGGACAGTCTGGTGGACTGCGTGTGGATGAGACTCCCGGTGAACTGCTGTACACAGGGAGGCTTCGGCCCTAACACTAAAAGCACTTGTGTAAAGAAACAGCTTTGATCCTGAGGGAGCCAGGTATCCTCCAGAGACTGGGTGGGGCAGTGCATCTACTCGACGCATATCCCATTTGTAGCTCACAAAGTGCAAAACTGTGGCTGCCACCAACTCTAGTCGGGAAGACTGACTTGTCTGAAAACTTTTGAAAAACCAATGAACAGAAGTTTAACCTGCCGTGGGGAAATTGACACTTGATCTCCAGCCCAATTACTATTTCCTGTGCAGCTTTCCAAAAGCTGTAGACAGGCTAGCAAGATTCCACCCCAACGTACTGTGTATGCCAACATGGAAATACAGCTCTATTCCACGACACTGACAAGATCAGCTTTCAGCGGTGACTCACAGGCTAACCCTGCTGCAGAACAGAATCAGATATCCCTCAGGACAGCATAGCTGCTTCACTTTGGTCCCTTCCAACCAGGTACACATAAGATAGTAGATGATACCGTACGGACCCTAGACGTCAAGCTTGATTTTCTGGCAGATTTAACCCAGGAGAGAAAACTGAGTAAGGACCGTAGTGTCAGACTGAGTGTAGCACAGCATTCCATGAATATCTATTGTTGATTCATACAATGGGCCTCATTTAAAACCAAGTCTATCAAACACAGCTGCATAAACTCATTAATGTTTCCATACTTGGAAGGTGGAAGGAAATTGTTGTCGATTATTAGAGTGGAAGTGGCTGTTGAGAATGAGTAACACTTGCTGTCCTGTTCTTGGCCTTCAGAACTCTCTTCTTGCCCAGTCTTGTGTAATTTGCTAACTGGATCTCATAAGAGCAGCTGCCATTCTTTTCCCCTAGATTTTCTATTTGCTGCACTCCTGGGCCCAGTAATTATTTTCTTTGAACACTGGCAGTGTGATGGTATACGAACATTATCACACATACACGTGGTAAGTCTGCATGTAAGTGAGAGGAAAATCCAAATGCTGCTTCCTATTTCTGTTTTCATAGACTTTTCTACAACTGCAAGAATGTTTTTCAAAGCTAGCATGGAGATGAAAACGCATACTCACCAAATTCTATATTGTCGATTTCTATTTATTGCATCTGTTTTTCTCTACCTCTAGAGCACACACTCGGGGGTGTTCGATCAAAACTGTACCCTCACTTCAGCCAGGATCAGTGTTTTCGATTTGCTAATTAAGTGTGGACTGAACTGTTCCCCCTCAACACACCATCTGCACCTTCAGGAGTAAGGGGTGAGGGGTGGCACAGCTTGTGGCTACCAAGCTCATGCCCAAGAGCCCACCACACGATGGTGAATCTCTGCAGATAGAAATCAATTACTCCCCTCTACAGTGTGTGTATTTGTGTGTGACTTATTTAAACATTGATATTTTCACAGTACAAACCAGTTGTGCACCATTTAATAAGTTTTGTTTACAAAAAAATCAATTAAACATTTATTATAAAAGGAAGCATATAATTGGCCACACCAGGAACCACATAATCAATTAGTTTACATTTTGACTGTGGTGGAGTGGGACTAGAGAGAGACAGAGAAAGAAGGGATAACGAACTCAGAAGCTGTCACAATACTATCCATTTAGAACAATTTTTATTCACGTTTCTAGCTTTCTTTAAATTATACTGCATCGTACAGGTACTTTATAAAACTTTCTTAGGGTATCTCAAAGCACTTTACAATTAATTAGGTGCTTTTAAAAGTGCAGTCGCAGCTGCAATGTGGGCAAGTGGCAAGAAATTCTTGACCCACTCTCCGTGTTAACTCCAGTAAACATCTCTAATTGGAGTTGGCCAACAGCAGTCTGGATAATATACTAGCCAATACTGCCATCTAGAGGGATGCTGTAGTTTGCTTCACTGATCATTCCATTTAACAAACGGAAACAATGCTCCAATCCACTAGTACAACAGGAGCCCCATCTGCCTGCAACCAATACCATAGCCTCTGCCACAAAGAGGAATTGACAAAATGCCATGATTAGGTACAGGCATGGACTGTACGAGGGAGAAACTACTCCCTGGAACTTACATCAAAGTGTGAGTGGGAATGCCAATGCCAATGCCAATAATTGAAATTCCAACATTGCAACATGGGGCTGATCTCAAATGCCTGCCTTTTCCCATGGGTTTGGCAAACCCAGATGAGATTACCAACTTCAGACATTATCCGCTACAATGACGTTCGGTCCACCCTATTAAATCCACACGCCTAATCTTTTAATAAAAGATGAGCAGAGGCCTGTACTGCTTTGTGCTCCAAGGTATGGCTTGCAGGAGGTGAAGGGGATGTACTTAATTCTCTATGTGTGGAGTCTGAGCACCGCCCCTGCCCCCACCACCCCCCCAGCCTCTCCTGTGGGTCAGTTTAAACACAGTCTCTGTCAAAGTGGGAAACTACCAGGAAAGGTTATCCATCACCTACTCTGCAGCCTGGAGGCACTAGTAAGTGCATGCTTTCGATGAAGGGTCTAGGCCCGAAATGTCAGCTTTTGTGCTCCTAAGATGCTGCTTGGCCTGCTGTGTTCATCCAGCCCCACACCTTGTTATCTCTGCTGAAAGGATTGCAGTGTTTCAAAAAGCAATGTATCCGCTATTATACTGGAAGATATGAATCCACACAATCTATTGAGCATGCTTTCAAAAGACTGGAGGTTTATTTGTGTAAATGTATGATGAATTGGGATAGGTTCCTCATAAAATATGGAGGACCTGATGTAGACCATTCAGTCCAGAGTCTGTTCCACAGTTCAATGAGATCATGGCTGAACTAATAATCCCCCTCTTCAATTTCCTGCCTTTTCCCTACATCCTTACATTTCCTTATTAAGTGCAGTTCTGAACAGAGGGCAGAAATCATTTGAAGGGGTGCAACTTCATTTCTGCTCAGCCACTTACTGGCTACAAAGACAAAGACATTCACAGAGAGACACAGAGACACAGACAAACAGCGAGAGAGAGGGAGGGAGAGACACAGACAGACAGAGAGAAGAGGTTGCGTTTTTAAAGTTGCAAATGTAAAACAAAGGAAGTGATTCAGAGGAAAGAGCAGAATCCAAACAGTAATAATAGCAAGGGAATGTTAGATCACAGAATATCAGCAGCAACTGTCCAACCATGTGATAAGATAAACACAAACCCACAAACCACTGACTTCCATATTAAATGTTTCATATTTATTGAGCTATATAAACAAACATTTTATTACAGGCATTTATGTCCAGTAATTAGAAACAAATTTCTCATTGAAATATTTAATTCAAGTATAGAATCTTCTGATGAAGTCTATTAAGAAAAATATTACCTTTTCCCCAAACCATCATTTGAAAATTTTTTTTATAAAGTTTTGAAAATAACTAAATGTCATGACTAAGAATATTATTAAAAGTTTGGTGTAAGATTGTAAACCTGTCCTGAATATTTGATAATAAAGAGCTTTCCATCATTTGCATGATTACCATGGCAATCAGTCAGATGGTCAGCACAGGCCAATCATACCACAGCACAATAAGGAACCACAATATGGTCTGTTCACTTTCTCAATCCTGCTATCAGGCTCCACATCTTCGTGGACACTGACTGAGCATCCTACTCCAATGGGGCACACCTTTTTCTATCTTTCCACTCAAACCCTCATTCATTCATGCTCAAGATATCATGAAGGAAGTTTTGTAAGGTTGTGTATTTGACTGCAGATAGTACACTGAATTTACAGCACACACAGAGGCCTTTTGGCCCAACTGGTCTATTCTGGCTTTCGTGGAGTGCACGAGCCTTCCCAGAGTGCATGAGCCTTCCCCCTGTTTTTTTCCTCCCTCTTGTGGTTATTAACGTTTCTTTAAATACTTCTACACTACTCACCTCACACACTCTGTAAAATGTTTCACATTCTAACTATAAGATTCTTCGAACAAGCGGTTTTATCATTTCTTTCTGCCTCTGGTTGGTCTGCGCTGGCCACGTGACCAGTACCACATGGTCAGCATGGTCAATTCAAATGAACACAGGCCACTCACCCAGTAAAGACCCAGCCTGAATTTCCTCTCCATTGACTGAAGTGAAAAGTCCAACTGATTGGTGGCCCACCAGTCTCCCACCATCACTGTGATCAAAACTTCAGTTTGTTCATCATTCACTGAGGAGAATGTTCAAATAAAATCAGAAGTTCAATAATTTTATTGAAAAGGAGAGAGTTACCAAATCCTCAAATTAAATTTATATATTTTTTTGGGAACGTGCACTTAAAACAGAAAGCAAGCCAGCAAGGCGAGGAGAGATGTTTAGCAAGGACAGGTTTGTAGCAACATTGTAATAAAGCTATTTACCCCTGGAGGAGAGACTAGAAAGTGCAACAATGTTGTGTAGCAAAAGACAGCTAATTTGTAGGAATGAACTCACGAAAGAGAGAGAAAACTTGAAGGGGGAAGAGAGGAAACAATACATCTTATAACACCATTAAGCAGATTTAGCAGCAGTGGTAGTGACAAAAGCTTAAAATCATAGGTCAAACAACACTACTGTGAGAACAATTCATTTCTAAATACAAAATGCCTTTATAAAAGTCTTTCTTCAACATTGGTAACTGAATCTGAGGAAGGGTCACTCAACCTGAAACATTAACTCTGATTTCTTTCTGCAGATGCTGCCAGATCTGCCGAGCTTTT
Organism: Stegostoma tigrinum; assembly: GCF_030684315.1. Taxonomy (NCBI): domain Eukaryota; kingdom Metazoa; phylum Chordata; class Chondrichthyes; order Orectolobiformes; family Stegostomatidae; genus Stegostoma; species Stegostoma tigrinum. The sequence goes on along the minus strand of NC_081373.1, from coordinate 42,857,835 downwards.
CTAACAATTTCTATTTTTGTAGGTGACTGAATATTGACTGTGGAAGACATTCTGACTCCCAGAATTCAGCAGTGGATTTACATGCAGACCAAATCACCACAGCTGTTAAAATTCTGATGGAGAGGGGAGTGAATTTTAGTTTGTTTATGTATTCTTTGTTAAAGCTATTGCCCAATAATTATAGTTAATGTATCATAATGGAACTTTGTCCATTTATCCACAGAAACCACCAAATGACATCCACATCCTTGTGTATAGCTTTTACCAGTGCTGTTGCTCAAACTGGAAAGGCTTTCTGTTGTCTCAATTAAAGAAAGTAACAAAATAAGAGGCATGCACCTATCTCTCACATTTAATTAACTTTATGATGGCAATTAATAGGATATGTTGATATACAGCACAGTAAGCATCAGTGCATCATTTTTCCAGGATTACCCCAGCATCCATTGCACTGTGTATTTTACATAAACCCTTACCTTACATACAATGTAATGGCTTTATTGAAAATTAATTAGATGGTTTAAAAAAACAACTTGCACTTAAATAGTATGTATAACAGAGGTCTCAAGGCTCTTTATAGAAGTGTTAGCATACAAAATCTGATACCCAGACATAGGGAGATATTAGGGCAGTGATCCAAAAACCTATCTCCTTCTCAATTTTTAGGTTTGACTTAACACTAATGTCAAGAGGGAAAGATGTTAAAGAGAAGAATTCCACAGTTTAGGGCTAGAAAGTGAACGGCAAGGTGAAGAAGTGGTAAGAATGGATGTGCACAAAAGCTGAGAATTGGGAGACAGCACAACGTTTGAAGCCAGAAACAGCTTTGCAATTGTGGTTTGATAGAGGAGTAGAAAAGGCAGTCAGGAAAGCAGGAAATCGAAGCAACAGAAACAATTTTTTTTTAAAATAAGTCGTCAGTCAACCGCAGTGAGAGAGAGTAGTGGTATAAAAGTGACAGGGAACAGAATGACAAACAATATAGAAAGATCTAAGGATTAAAAAGGGAGTGACAAGGAAGGGTCACCAGACCTGAAACATTAACTTTTTTCTACCCTCACAGATGCTGCCAGACCTGCTCAGCTTTTTCAGCAATTTCTGTTTTTGTTCCAATTTACAGCATTCATAGTCCTTTTGGTTTTTAAAAAGGGGGTGGTTTGGTGAGCTGCAAAACTGACTTGAAGAAAATTCTTGAGAGATTCACAATTTGTGTTTCTAAAAGAAAACGGTGTGGAAAATCAAAGTTTTGATTTGTGACACTTTAAACAATTCAAGTCAAAAGACACAAACAAAATCCACCTGTACACTAATCATTCATATTTAGCCCTTATACTGTGTCAATGCTCTTTTGTACAACTGTACATTTGACAGTACAACTATAAACCTTAATACACAACTCCTAGATCTTTGCTCGTCAAATTTATCCTGCATCTCTCACTCTCAAATGAGCCTGCTTATCTTGTTTTGTCTATAAATTAATAAGCTTACAGGAGACTGGGCCAAAACCTGGAAATTACTGGAAGCAATATTATGCAACAATAAAGCAAACTCACATCAAATTCTTCTTACCACCATTTTAAAATCGAAGAATTAACTGTTTATTTTGAAAGATTAACATGTTCATTGATAAACAGTGAAGAAGGGAATTTGGTATAACATATTAAACATCAGAACAGCAATGTCAGTTCCAAATCTCTCCTGGCTTTGAATTGTGGGAGTGGGTGGAAGAAAGCAAAATAATTGCACAATATTTCTAAGGATTTTTGCTCTTATATTGTTACAATTCACACAAAACAAACCGCTCTGCTTCATGTTCTACGAAATGAGGCTGATTAACATAAGAAATAAATAAATACTAAGTTGTGGGTTAATTATAAATATAATTTAACATTAAAATTTGACCCTCCACATGCATATTGGTATTCGCTACTAAAGAGAGGGAGTGTTGCAGGGACTGGCCAAAAGTAGCAAAATACCTTTTGAAAATTCATCAGTGCTTTTCCATGCATCCCAGTGATCTAACTACCTATTTCTCAAGAGTATAGCAGACAGTGCAATGATATTTGGTGTTCCGCGTAGAGAAAATCAGAACTTAACTGTGTCCAGCAGTTTACTGTTTGGAATGTCTTACAAAAGGCTAGCAACTTTAATAATTGGTTTTATAAATCAACACATTTGTACATGTTGATGGATAACAGTTGCACATGTGCAGAATGGCTGTACTGTGAGAGCCAAGTCAATTTGGTTACTTTACAGCTGTAATGATTTTTCACCCAGCTCTGAAGTTTTATTCATTTTTAAGGATCACTTCTTTCAAACATTTTGCAAGTTAAATAATTCTTTACTCATTACAGAACAGCATACATCTGTTGTTCAAGAGCCACATCAGAATACTAAGAGAAATAACAAATTTATAGAACATCTTTCAGGCACTCAAAGATTGTTACAACCAACGATATACTTTTGAATTGAAGTCTTTGGCATCGGCCAAATTGCAGTCAGTTCTCAGAGGCAACGTTGAAATAAAATAACTGGATAATCTGGCACTTTCACAGCTAAATGTGACACCAGGAGAACTTGCCTGCTATCTTGTCAGTAGTGCTGAGAGATCATTTACAGCCGTATCGGAGGGTAGGCACAGCCTCATTTTATCCCCTCAGGTGATAACCGGGGACCTCCAACATGCAGCACACTGTGCTGTACTGTAAAAAGCTAGCTGAGGGTATATAAGCGCGTCTTTAGACTGGTGTTCCATCTGAGGCTCCGAAGTGGCAGTACAGTCACTACAGAGCCATGAGCAACGGCCACACAAAAGGTCAAAGGCAGCTTAAATGAACTCTGAAAGGGTATGGACAACCATTTTCCAAAGTTACAAAATAGTGTGGGGGAAAAATAATTGCTACCATTGTTGCTGAGACATTCTTGTCAAAATTGCTCATCAATTATAAGTATAAAATATTACAAAAAAATGGATTTTAAAAAAAATATTTTTAAAGACCCAAAATTTGTTTTCATTACATCGTCATCCTGAGAAAATCTTAAGTTAAGGATATGACTATAACAGAGTATTCAGGAAGGAGTTCACCAGGCAGCTTTGTCTTTTTGTTTTGAGTAATTTGTTTAAGCATTCTAGCAGTGACTACATTTATGTTTTCAGTGACGCGCCTGAGCAGATCCTCTACTCCACATCAACACAGATTAGGCCACAGTTAATTTGCACTGTTTGTGATCTTCCTGGTGTGTGCGGTGTTGTACCATTTTTGGAAAGCCACGCCAGAGGTGCCAAGAGTCACACAAAGTGCTCCTCCTAAACTCCACCAGCTCGGGGTGTAATTGAGGAATAAGTACTGAAATATGAAGGCTAGCATCACTTCTGTAGTCTTCATCAGGGCCACCGACGCGGCCTTCTCAATCTGCAAGGCTTTGGTGAGGAAGATCTGCCCTCCTAGTCCGCAGATACCGATCAAGAGCAAGAACACTCGATCTGTCCCACAGAAGGGCAGGCTCCATTCCTGAAGGGCTGACACCATGATCACGGACAGAATTAATCCGACCACAGAGTAGTACCAGATCGAGAGCAGATAGCTGACGGATTTGCCCATTTTGCGGATGACTGTCAAGGTCAGGGCGGCACAGATCGCGCTCCCGAAAGCAGCGGCAGTCCCCTTCATGCGGTTCTTGTAGTCGCTTTCCGATCCCGAAACCCGGGAGCCGAAAAGGAACGGGGGCCGGGCGATAAGGACCACCCCGGTTAAAGTGAAAACAGTGAAGATTGGATCCCAAAAAGTGCAGCGCTCCTTCAAAAAAATGCACGCAAAAACGCTGACAAAGACCGGGTTACTGAACATGATGACGGTGGCATCAGCCAAAGGCATCTGCTGAATTGCATAGAAGAGCAACATCATTGCCACAGCACCTAGAATCCCTCGTGTGCACAGCAAAACCCTCAGGCCCTTTGGTCCCAGCAAGTCTATTCTGCAAAACAAAGCGACAACAGTGAAAATTTCATACAAGCATTTCTCTCGCCTTTTTTTCTTACATAGAACACTGCAACGCAGGACAGGCCCTTCGGCCCTCGATGTTGTGCCGACCTGTGAAGCGAAAATGAAGCCCATTATCATCCATATGCTTATCCAGTGACCATTTAAACGCCCTTAAAGGTGCTAAGTCTACTACTGTTGCAGGCAGGGCATTCCACGCCCTTACTACTCTCTGAGTAAAGAACCTACCTCTGACATCTGTCCTATATTTATCACCCCCCAGTTTCTTGATAAATCACATGCCAGGTATTCCTTGACTTAGTCCTACTTAGAGGTCTGAATTTTTTTTAAAGATTAGATTAGATTAGATTCCGTACAGTGTGAAACAGGCCCTTTGGCCCAACAAGTCCAAATCTTTGGACTGTTCCCATACATTTTCAAATGGCGTCTTAAAGAGTAAATTCTTTCTCCAAGTCTTGAGCGTCCCATCCTGTGTTGAGTCTACTGGATGTGAAATGCTCCCAAGAATTGGCTTAATTCCCAAAGAGGGATCTGCTCCCATGTGGTGCAGCAGAGTACTGTTGGAATAAAAGCAGTCTACACTGCAGAGAGGTCTGAACTGGCAGGGAGGATCTGAATGCTGGAGGGCACCAACCTCCCACCTAATTGGGGCTGGAAAATGAGAGAAATTCATAACCATACTCCTCAGTGCTCATGGCTGGGAAATAGGCTTCTACCATATCTCAGCTCTTTCAGCCAGCTGCAACATGGGCCGAGGGAAGGGTAAATACAGAGGGCGAAAGTACAGTGGCAGGCTGGGGTGTGCCAGCATGGCAATGCTGCACATACTTCCTGTGCAGCCCAGGGCATCACTTGACGTAAAGCTGGAGGGGTGCAGCAGCAGCAAATAATTAATAAAACTGACTGAATGTGACCATTTAATACAAGGGGAATTGAATGCAAAACTAGGGAGGTGGTGGGGGCATTGGTGAGACCATATCTGGAGTACCATTAACAGTATTGGTCTCTTTATTTCAAGAGAGAAGTAAATACATTGGATGCTTCAGAATTCAGAACAGCTTGCAGACTAATAGCTGGAAAGCATGGGCTATTTTATGAAGAAAGACTGGACATGCTCAGCTTGAGTCTACTGGAGTGTAGAAAAGTAATTTGATTGAAACTGGAGGTCCAGAGGGCTCTTGACATGGTGGATGTGGGAGAGAATGGTTCCTTATGTAGGAGAATGTACAACTAGGGGTCACAATCTCAAAATAACAAGTCACCCAATTAAAACAGAGATGGGGCAAAACCCTTTTTCCACAGAAGGTTGCAAAGTCTTCTGGGCCTTTCCTGAAACAGCCGATGGAAGCAGACTTTAAATATTTTTAAAAGGTGGAGATGGATAGCTCCTGATAGGCAAGTGGGTAAAATAACAAGGCAGTCTAAAGTGCCAAATCTCACACTTCTGCTCACTGTTCATATAGTCCAATATTAACGCTGTAGAGTGAGCATGTTTGTTTCCTGATGTATTGCTGTATAAATAGCGATTTTTCACTCAGGTGTCTCTGCATGGTGACTATAGTTTTACATATTTAACTGACCCCAATTTGAATGCAAGATATGTTCAACTGCACAGAGCTAACAACTAGCCCTTCTCAGGAGAAGGTCAGCTGAATGAGGCGTACAGAGCACCAGATTTGCACCTAGGTTTCAAGGAGCCGCTGCTTTAGCAACACTTGTGTAACCAGCAAAAAAAAAAATCCTTTACAATTAAACTGTGACAAACCAAAAAAAAAAAGTGTCAGCAAGTGCAACTATAAATATTCAAGGAGGCAAGTGGCTGCAGTGACTCAGTCATTGGGACTGAGAGCTTAACGGGAAGGAACCGCTAGGGGGCTATGACTACAATACAATAGCAGTCACCCTGCAGTTTGAGGGGGAGATGCTGGAGTCAGATGGAAACTGTATAACAATTACATAAGAGGTGATTACAATGACATGAGAGGTGGGGGAGCTGGTCAGAGTTGATTGGTAGGGGAGCCTACCAGGGAAGATGGTAGAGCAGCAATGGAAAGACTTTCTGGGGATAATTTGGAAGGCACAGCAGAAATTCATCTCAAGGAAGAAGAAACGTATCAAAAGTGAGGATGAAGCAACCATGGCTGACAAGGGGAGTCAGGGGCACTTTAAAAGCAAAAGTAAAAGCATAAAATGTAGTGAAGATTCATTGTCATAGAGATGTACAGCATGGAAACAGGCCCTTCATTCAAACTTGTCCATGCCAACCATATATCCTGAATAAATCTAGTCCTATTTGCCAGCAATTGACCAATATCCCTCTAAATTCTTCCTATTCATATACCCCTCCAGATGCCTTTTAAATGTGGTGATTGTACCAGCCTCTGCTTCCTCTGAAAACTTATTCCAAAAATGGCCAAACAAATGTCCTGTACAGCCGTAACACAACCTCCCAACTCCTATACTCAATGTATTGGCCAATAAAGGCAAGCGTACCAAACACCTTTTCCACTATCCTATCTACCTGCGATTTCACTCTCAAGGAACTATGAACCTGCACTCCAAAGTCTCTTTGTTCAGCAACACTCCCCAGGCCCTTACCATTAAGTGTATAAGTCCTGCCCTGGTTTGCCTTTCCAAAATGCAGCACCTCACATTTATCTAAATTAAACTCCATTTGCTGCCCCTCAGCCTATTGGCTCATCTGATCGAGATCCCATTGTACTCTGAGGTAACCTTTTTCGCTGTCCACTACACCTCCAATTTTGGTGCTATCTGCAAACTTACTAACTGTACCTCGTATGTTCACATCCAAATCATTTAGATAAATGACAAAAAGCAGTGAACCCAGCATTAATCCTTGTGGCACACTGCTGGTCACAGGCCTCCAGTCTGAAAAGCAACCCTCCCTCACCATGCTCAGTCTTCTACCTTTGAGCAAGTTCTGTATCCAAATGGCTATTTCTCCCTCTACTCCCGGTGATCTACCCTTAGTTGGAAGGCAGAGAATCAGGAGGCTTTTAAAAACTGGCTCAGGAAAACTTAAAAGCAATGGGGGTAGAGACGAAATATGAGGCAAGCTAGCTTGTAATCTAAAAGAAGATTGCAAGAAATTTTTTTAAAGATACAAAGACAGAGGCAACTGTGGACCTTGGACCACGGACCACAGTTTAAAAAAAATGAGTAAAATGAAGAGTCGTGGGGAACAAAGGAATGGCAGAGGAACTGAATAGGTACTTGGCATCAGCTTACACAATGGAAGAAACCAGAAGTACACCAGAACTTCAAGAGAGTCACGGGGCAGGGGGCAGTGTAGTGGCTGTCACTATGGAGAAGTTGCTGGGGAAGCTGAAAGATCTGAAGGTGGATAATTCACCCAGGCCAGATGGGCTACACCCCAGAGCTCTGAAGGAGATACTGAGGAGATTGTAGGGACATTGGTGTGTGATCTTTCAGGAATCACTGGAGTCAGGGAGAGTCCCAGAGGGATTGGAAAATGGCGAATGCAACACCACTACTTAAAAAGGCAGGAAGGAAGAAGGCAGGAAACTACAGGCTTGTTAGCCTGACCTCGGTCATTGGTCAGGTTTTACAGTCTCTTATTAAGGATGAGATTGGGGAGTATTTAGAAGTGCGAGGTAAGACAGTGCTGAGTCAGCACAGCTTTCTCAAGAAGAGGTCATGCCTGACAAATTTGTTGAAATTCTTTGGAGGAGGTAATGAGCAATTTAAACAAAGGAGAGCCGACGGACGTGATCTATTTGAATTTCCAGAAGGCTTTTGGCAAGCTGCCACCAAGGAGGCTGCTAAATAAGAGCCCACGCTGCTAGGGACAAGGTGGTCGCATGGATAGAGGATTGGCTAACTGGCAGAAGGCAGAGAGTGGCGACATGGGGGTATTTTTCAGAATGGCAGCTGATGACTAGTGAAACTCTGCAGGGGTCAGTGTTGGGACCATGACTTTCACATGACATATTAACAACCTGGATGAAGGAACTGAGGGTATTGTTGTGAAGTTTGCAAATGATAAAAAAAGGTAGGTAGCGGGTCAGGTAGTGTTGAGGATGCAGGGAGGCAGCAGAAGTACTTGAACATACTAGGAGAGAGTGGGAAAAGAAGTGGCATGTGGAATACACGTTAGAGAAAATGTGAGGTTATATACTCCGGTAGAAAGAATAGAGATGCAGACTATTTTGTAAACAGGGAAAGGCTTCAGAAATCTGAAGCACAAAAGGACGTGGGAGTCCTAGTTCAAGATTCTATTAAGGTTAACATGCAGGTTCAGTTGGCAGTTAGGAAGGCAAATGCAAAGTTAATGAGCATTTCAAGAGACCGAGAATACAACAGCAAAGATGTATTGCTGAAGCTGTATAAGGCTGTGGTCAGACCACGTTTCAAATACTAAGAGTAGTTTTGAGCCCCATATCTACGGAAAATAGAGTCTTAGAGGGGACCCAGAGGAGGTTTACAAGAAAATCCCAGGAAGGAAACGGTCATTAAATGAAAACCATTTGAGGTCTCTGGGTCTGTACTTGATGGAGTTTAAAGGATGAGGTTGCGGGGTGGTGGGGACGATCTCGTTGAAACTTAAAGAATACTGAGAGGCCTGGATAGAGTGAATGTGGAGAAGATGTTTCCACTAATGGGACAGATTAGGATCCAAGGGCACAGCCTCAGAGTGAAGGGATGACCCTTCAGAACTGAGATGAGGATTTTGGCAGCTAAAAGGGGATTAAGCTGTGGAAATCTTTGCCATAGAAGACTGTGGAGGCCAAAATCATTGAATGTATTTATGATAGATAGGTTCTTGATGTATAAGGGGATCAAGGGTTCCAGGAGAATGGAGTGAAGAAACACATCAGCCATGATCGAATGGTGGAGTAGGCTTGATGGCCTGCAATTATGGCAGAGGCAGAAACAGTCAAGATATTTATGCAGTATCTAGGCAGAGCTTTGACATCGTAAGTATACAACGCTATGTGCCAAGTGCTGGAAAATGGGATTGGAACAGTTAAGCACATACTCCATGGCCTTTTGCTTTGCTTTGACTTCTATCTTTCCTACTATCCCATCCTCCAAATACTCCCCAGGGGCTAACTGTGATTTACTTTTAAAATTTAAAATTTAGTATTTGCATTGGCATCTTACAATCCAATCTCCCTCTAAAACAGGGAAATTAAACGTAGGTTGGGGACTATTTCAATGCATCCCACAATTCAACTCACAGTAATGAGCCTAAGCTTCTGTTGCTCGATATTTTTAGTCTCCATTCTATCCTTTCAGCCTCCTACACTGTTTTATTAAACTTAATGGAAGCATGAAGAGCAGCATTTTATCTCTCAATGATGCATTTTACTGCTGTCTAGACTCAACATTGAGTTCAACAACGCAGATCATAACCAATGCTCCAGTTTCTCTAGACAGCTACTGCTGCTTCGGATTCTGCCGTGCATTAAATTGCTCACGCCTTTCAACCTACCCCAAACTTCCACCTTCCCCCTTCCCCCCACCCAGTGTTTAATTTGCTTTAAACCTATTAACCAGTTTCCCATTATGAGGAAAGGTTTAAAGACCAGAAAATGTTACCTCCTGTTCTCTCCCTGAAGAGCTGCCTAATGAATATTTCCAGCATTTGATAAATTTCTACATCTTAACGGCTTTGATTATCACTTGCTGGAAGGACATAAAAAGATGCAATGAGTTATTTGAGCTGGTCTGCAATCTTCATCACAACTTGTTATGACGTTCAAAAGTTAAGATTGAAGTCAGAAATCTACTGAACAAGTGAGAATCTGGCCTTTTCAGATGAAAATCTGTGTTGGGGGTACTATAAATTCTCTAAATATTGAGAGCTGGAAGGGATAAGCTGTTAGGTTTTGTATATCAAAATACTCCAATTTAAATATGTTGAAAATTAAAATAATCTTCTGATGCTCATCTTTAAGCTGATCCATTTATCGTTATTTTTCCCAAGTAAAGAAAAAAGAAGCACCCAAGAATATTACTTTTACTGTTATCTTCCAGTTTGAATGCTATGGTTGAGGAAATATTTCAGGATAGTTTGCTTTAAATATGGACGTTGTTGTTTCATTCCATAACTTCAACAGTAAACATAATATCCTGTTAGTTCAAACAAACATGGACAGAATTATCCCAGACCTTGGATGCCTAGTAACTCAATACGATAATCCTGCAATGTGTCTGTATTTGGTCCAGGAGTTTGATTACATTATTTCAGACAACATATTATCCCCACAAGCAGCAATCTGCCCTGTTCAATGGCTCAGAACCACAGGTTAATGTACAGTTACCTATTAATGAATCAGGAGAGCTGTGGGTTGTATACAAGATGAAATACTTTTCTCATTTGTAACCTTAACCATGTCATTTAAAGAAACATTACACAAACATGCCAACAGTTAACTACAACAATAATTTATGCTAATAGATTCCATCGCAGCACTAAGCTAATCAAATTGTTTGAATTGGATAGCTGAACGTGTGCAATGTGGGTAAAGTATGATTAAAAATAAGGATAACTCTAGCAGCTTGGTAATTTATGGAATCAGGAAGATTGATGCTTGAGCGATCACTGTTTTATATATTGGACTCTACAAATGAAATACAGAATCGCAGAATCTCTACAATGTAAAAAAAGGCCATTCAGCTCATCAAGTCCGCACTGGCCCTCAGTACATCATCCTACCCCAACCTGGACCCCAACTGTATCCCATAACCTTGCATTTCCCATGCCTAATCCACCTAACCCACACATCCCTGGACGTGACGGGACAATTTAGCATGGCCAAGCCATCTAACTTGTACGTCTTTGGACTGTGGGAAGAAACCAGAGCACCTGGGGGAGACCCATGCAGATACAGAGGAGAATGTGCAAACTCCACACAGACAGTTGGTTACCCAAGGCTGGAATCGAACCAGGATCCCTGGTGCTGTGAGGCAGCTGTGCCACCCACTCATACACTCTTAATTTTACTTTTAACACGTTACTTCATTATCATGGTAACTCTGAACACAATACGTTCAAGCCCCAGGATGTTCATTTTGGACTTACTCATTATATATAATGGCAGGCCATGTGAACAGCCACTGAAATAAACATCGAATGCCACTAATTTCCAGAGCATGAATGCCGTCAACCTTCTTCACCAAGAATGAAGTGACCGAAAAGAACAAACACGATAACAGGGTATAGCATAACCCAAGTCCCACACATTTGGGCTTCTTCTCGGTTGCTGAAAAAGAAAAAGATAATTAATTTACCAAAATGTTTTAATAATAAATATAGTATCCACAATATAGAGTGGATCAGTGAACTATTAGCACAAGAACTAAGTTAGCCCATGTCATTGTTCGAGTACCACACGTGTCTTCTCACACTCTAGTTTATCCAGCCGCATTATTTATAGACGCACTGTAAAGAGTAGTTTGACACCTCAGTCATTGAGAGATGGGTTCCAGTCCAGGTATGCACCACCTCATATCTATTTCGTGATTAATTCCAATTCTTTTGCCCAGACCTCACCAAACCAGGAAAGAATAAATCTTTGAGTGTAGGCAGGCACACTCACATTTTGTAAGATTTAAAATACTTTTAAAAATTTAAACTTTTTTTTAAAAAAGAGAAATCCTCATGGGTACACCCATCCATCCCTGAACCTCAGTCTGTGTTCTGGCTTCTCATTGATTTCACAAAAGTCCCTAAGACCAGCCACTGACACTAAAACCACACTCTAAACTCATATTTGACTTCATCTTGACTTAACAAAATTTTTGATTACATTTTTCTCCATGTAAAAAAAAAAGTACATGTAAAATATTTCTTTGGAACAAAAGAGGCCAAGGCTCTAAAGGGTCTTGGTAAAGTACAGGCTTGGAGGGCTGAATGACTTGTTCCTGTACTGTACTGCTCTTTTTTCTTCTTCGACGGGAAGACCCTATACCCCTTGACCAAGAGACTGATAGTCAGAAGATGTGGTTCAGGAAGGAGACTTAAGAGGATAAATCAATAGAAGCTTTACTCCGAGGGTACTGGGAATTTAGAATTCACTGCCTCAAAAGCTGGTAGAGACAAGAACACACATCATATTTAAAGTGGACTTGGTTACAGACTTGAAGTGTCAATACATCCCTAGCTACAAACTGGAAAATGGAATTCAGCTGGTAGCTCTGCACTGGGTAGTGTGGATACAATGGATCAAAATGGCATCCTTTCATGCTATAAATTTCAACAGGACCTCTACAGAGTTAAGTGCAGAGGAATGTACACAAAATGTAAACTGATTATGCTAGATATTTGTACCTCACTAGTTCACCATCAACCGAATTCTATTGTAGACAATTCTGGACTCCACACTCCTGGATAGATACAAAGACCATGGAGAGGGCACAAAGCAGGTTTACCAGACCAGGATGAGGGACTTCAGAAGTTGGAAAAGTGACAAACTTTCTCTGATCCCAGGAAAGCCATTAAGACATTGGCTAATAAAGTTTAAGAAAATGAGGGATTTTAATAGAACACAAAATAAAAATCTATTCCCTCTGGGTCAAAAACAGATTCAAAAGTCATGAGAAAAGAAAATCTAAAAGCGAAGACAAGAATGTTTTTACTCAGTTACGAGCTGTAAAGTTGTATTTGGAAAAGAAGATTAAATTACATAATTACATTGTAGGAACATGCAGCCACTGTTCTGTGCTGCATGTTCCTATAATGCTACCTACCAATGTGCGTTACTACATTATTAATAAAGCCTACTGTGGTAAAACATATAAAAATGATGGAAAAAGATGCCATTCGGGCCATCCAATCCATGACGATTGAATGAACTAGCAGCCCGATCTAATCCCACTGAGCAACGCCTGGCCCACAGTGTCGCTGGTTACTCTGCTTCGGGTACAGATAGACATTCCTTTGAAATGAGTTGAGAGTTTCCACCCCAGTTAGCAAATTGGGCAGCAAATTCCAGATAAGCATTGCCCTCTGGGTGAAAATGTTTCCCCTCATGCCCTGTAATGAAACTGAGAGCTTGTGTTTTTTAATATTATTGATTGTGATTTGGGTTTTTGGAGTTCTAAATTAAATGTATGGGTTTGTCTGTGTTTGGAGTTAATTAGCTTTTAACAATTACGACATCCATAATTCCAGGCAATAGAAAGTTATCCAGAGTTCCTAGGGAATTACCAAGGGGCTTACGGAAAACATCTTCAACTGACTCTTATTTTCAGACCATGCTGGGAAGTTGTCTGAGAAAGCAGCACTCAATACTTCTCAGCACTTCAGAACTTTTGTGGAGTCTACGTGCACAACAGCAGCATACAAAAAGGAGTTTCAAGTCATGAAAGTATCTTGGAATAATAAGTTAGATTTGTCCAAGACCAGGGAGTGTTGAGCTAAGTTGGTTCAAAAGAGAAGTTAAGGTTTTGAAGTTATGTTAAAAAAAGGAATTGAAACTATGTCGAAGATAATCAACATCCACTACACTACCCTCAATCCTCTTTAACACTTCCTCAAAAATTCTATGAAGTCAGTAATGCACAACCTTCCATAACACATACCTGCTGACAGTCCCTTATTAATCCTCACTGCCAAGATCAGGCTAATTAATACACCATTTCCAAATCACAGCGCAATGTTTGTAGACCTACTTGCTTTCTGGGAGGATTGGAAATAATCCTCAAGGCATCACTATTTCCTCCTCGACTTCCTACAATTGCCTAGGATACAATTTTCTTTTATTCATTTGCGAGACGTGGGGTCATTGGTTGTGTCAGCATTTCTTGCCTGCAAGAAGTTGCCTTCTTGAACCGCTGCAATCCATCTGCTGTGTGTTGACCCACAAGGCCCTTAGGGAGGGAACGTCAGAAAGCTGATCAAGTGACAGTGAAGGAACAGGGATATATTTCCAAGTCAGGGTGCAGCAGGGGAACTTGCAGGTTATGCTCCCATATATCTGCTGCCCTTGTCCTTCTAGGAAGCAATGGCCCTGGGTTTGGAAGGTGCTAAGAATCTTTGGTGAATTTCTGCTGTGCACCTTGTAGAAAGTACACACGGCTGTAACTGAATGTGGGTGGTGGAGGGAATGGATGCTTAATGTGGTGTCAATTAAGTGGCTGCTCAGTCCTGGATGGTGTCATTCTTCAGTGTTTTTGGTAATTCGTAACCCCCAGCATATTGATAGTGGGAGATTCAGTGATGGTAACACCATTGAATGCCAATGAGCTGTGACCTGATTGTGTCTTATGATACATGGTCATTGCCTGGCATTGATGTGCTGCAAAATATGTTACTTGCCACTTGTCAGCCAAAACATGGCCATTCTCCAGATCTTGTTGCATTTGAGCATGGACTGCTTCAGAGCTTGGCTAGAGGAGCAGCAAGTTCTGGAGCACAAATCTTCAGTACTATGGCCGGAACGTTGTCAGGGCCGACAGCTTTTGCACTATCCAGTGCGTTGAACTGTTTGAGTGAATCGAATTGGCTGAAGACTGGTTTCTGTAACGCTAGGGGCCACTGGAGGAGATCAAGATGGATCATCCACTTGGCACTTCTGACTGAAGATTGTTGTGAATGCTTCTATCTTTTGTATTGATGTGCTGGGCTCTTCCATCATTGGGGTTTGAGATATTTGTGGAGCCTCCCCCTCCAGTGATTTGTTTAAATTGTCCAACGCTATTTATGACTGGACGTGGCAGGATGGCAGAGCTTAAATCTGATCTATTGGTTGGTGAGATTGCTTAGCCCTGTCTATCACTTGGTATTAATGCCATTTGGCCTACAAGTAATCCCATGTACTAACTTCACCAGGGTGGTACCTCATTTTCAGGTATGCCTGATGCTGCTTCTGCCATGCCCTCCCACGCTCTCCATTGAACCTGGGTTTGATGGTAATAGTTGAGTGTGGGATATGCTGGACCATGAAGTTACAAATTGTGCTGGAGTACGGTTCTGCTGCTGATGATCCACAGCACATGGATGAACAGTCTAGAGTTACTAGATCTACGCAAAGTCTGTCCCATTTAGCACAGTGACAGTGCTACACAACACAAGGAAGGCTGTTCTCAACACGAAGGCAGGACTTTGTGTGGTGGTCACTCTTACTGATATGGTCACGGATGATGCATCTGCAGCTGGCAGATTGGTAAGGATGAGGTACAGTATATTTTTCCCTTTTGATGATTCCCTCACCACATGCCACCTCCCACCAGTCTAGCAGCTATGTTCTTCAGGACTCAACCAACTCAGTTGTGCTGCTGCCAAGCCATTCTTGGGAGTGGATATTGAAATCCCCCACCCAGAGTACATTTTGTGCCCTTGCCACCTCCAAGTGTTGTTCAACATTGAGGAGTACTGATTCATCAGGTGAGGGAGGACAGTATGAGGTAATTAGCAGGAAGTTTCCTTGCCCTTGTTTAACCTGAAGCCATGAGACTTCATGGGGTCTGGGGTCAATGTTGAGGACTCCCAGAGCAACACCTCCCAACTTTATACCAGTGTGCCACCACCTCTGCTGGGTCTGTCCTGTAGGTAGGACAGGACATATCCAGGGATGGAGATGTCAGCGATATTTTCTGTAAAAGGTATGATTCCATGAGAATGACTATGTGAGGCTATTGCTTCACCAGTCTGAGGCACAGCTCTCCCAGTTCTGGCACTGGGCCCCAAATGTTAGTGAGGAGGACTTTGCAGGGGCGATAATGCGTTTTCTCTCATTGTCATTTCCGGTACCTAGTGATCCATCTGTTTTTTTTAAGCTGAGACTTCATAGCAATTGATAAAACTGAGTGGCTTGTAGGCCATTTTAGAGGGTAATTGAGTCAAACACTTTCCTGCTCCTCTGATGCTGCTTGGCCTGCTGCATTCATCCAGCTTCACACCGTGTTATCTCAGATTCTCCAGTATCGGCAGTTCCTACTATCTCTCCTTTATTGATCTGAAATGAAGCCAGTTAATCAAAGACTCAATGCTAACTGACTTCCTGTGATCTGTTTTGCCATGCACAGAGTGCAGAGTTAGAAATGGTTAAGCTCACATGTATTTGGCATTCCAATCTTGGGTGTCCTTGGCAGAAAAAGTCTGGTTGAAGACATCAAAAGGAAATTCTGGGTGCTCTCTGGATCAGTGAAATGGCAAGTGTTGATCCAAAGTGGAGTTAGTGGAAGCTGAAGCCTGACAAAAGGGAAGGATCAGTGTGACCATCAGTGCTGTGATATACAAGAGATGAGGACACTACCCAGGGTAGTACATCTGATGATGAGGAGAGCTAGCTGGTGTCTGTGGCACTATCTTGGCTGTCTCCAAGATACTTTGGTGACAAAGTCTGGTTTGGAAATAGCATCTCAAAGAGCCCACAATAACAATACAGCTTCCATAATCTAT
Organism: Stegostoma tigrinum; assembly: GCF_030684315.1. Lineage (NCBI taxonomy): Eukaryota > Metazoa > Chordata > Chondrichthyes > Orectolobiformes > Stegostomatidae > Stegostoma > Stegostoma tigrinum. Next base: position 42,841,443 of record NC_081373.1, on the reverse strand, counting down.
TGGTTTCTGGGACACATTAGCCAAATGATGTAATCAAAACCAATTTGTGTACAGGCCTCTCCTAGCAGGTACAAATTGCTTGGTCGAGCAAATTTGCCGATGACAATGTCACCGTGTTAGATGAAAACAAAAACATACTTGGCACCCGTGCACTGAAAAATCAAAGAAAGGCTTGTTTATTGGAGAAACTAATTTCCTTTGACCTGGTGTTCGCTGGTGCAGCAAGCTCCTGATCTGTTGCTGCAGATTAAGACATATTTATCCCCACAATCACATGTTATTTTACCAATGACATGTACCCCAGTAAGGCAAAACTAGCCACTGGCTTCAGAAATTCAGAGGCGCCACTTGCACTCCATTTGGGCATGTAATAGAATTTAAGACGGGCAGTTTACCACAGACTGAATGAAGGCCAACTTTATAGGAATACCTCCCACTTCTCTCAAATGATGCCAAGTTGAAAGCTGAACACTTCCTGAACAACACGGGACAGATTCAAGTCACTAATAACTGACTCAACAGGGGATAGCTCGGAGCTCCCTTACCATCCAGTACCCCTATTCTCCCAGCACGCACGTGTGCACACTCCTATTTCAATAGGTGAGCAGAAACTAACTTTTGAAGTAGGGATACAAAATAAAAGATTGTAATTCCGTCACATTTCTTTCCATTGTTGTTCAAGTGATCAATCTGATCTGTAGTGAAGGTGTCTTCATTAGTTTGAGAGAAAAGGAGTAAAGGTGTACTTTTATTAGCACAGCAAGGTTCAAAGGTTAAAAACCTTCTGGTTTTCAAGCTGTGTTGTTCTACATAAAATGGGTCCAGGTCCGTCAGCCTGATAGCATCATTATTTGACGGTGGGACATGGGTACAAAATCCTTTCCTTCCTCGAGAAACTTCTTCAGCATCAACAATGTTCAAGTAAAGCATAGTACAGATAGTATTAATCAGAATCTCTCCCCAAATGTACTATTTTATACAGTCAGTTAATCAGCTATGTACGTTGGTCAACCCAAATTACATCACAACGGTCAATTTGGCTTGGAATCGAAGTTGAATTCCAGGGTAAACTGTGGCATCCAGTAGCAGAGGTTAGCATTTTGCTTTCCTTCGGAGGGTCCTCAAGCATCTCCTTTTGGGGGTAAGATTCTGAAAATTACCCACAATTTTCTGAATTTAATTCATGTACTCAGTCAATTATAAACTCAGCCAAAACAGACAGCCGAACGAATATATTGTTCAATTAACCAAAAGCCCTAACGTGGACTGGAACATATAACAAACTGTCAATGAGATCAGAATCTTTTGGATACTTTCCACAGAAAGTCAGACTATTGTATAGGTTTGAGCCCTGAACCAGAATGTGCATGCTTCTTCTATTAAAACAAAAAAAAAAATCAGCTAATGATGAGACTAGGTAATTTATCTAGATCCCTTTAAATCCTGTCAAGTTCACTCACCTTAAACTATTCAAATGATTAGTTTCAACAGAAAAATATGATAATGCACAATGTGGAGCTAGGCTAATGGTAGCAAGGTCAGATAGTGGTTAAATGTTGGAGTGCATTGGAGGGTAAGGACAGTGAAGGTGAGGGCGCCACAGAGCACAGAAGTTACAGTGGAATGGCCTGTACTAGAACGTCGGCCAGAGATCATTACATTTGATAAGGTTTTTGAACTTAATGCTTTGGGCAAAGGGTAGATGTGAGAATGTGATCACCTGAATTCTCTCTGGTACAGTTAACAGGGAGTAATACTATTTAAATATTATATAAGTTGCTTACATGTCAAGCCAATCTGTCATGTTTCTCCCACTACTATCTGCAGCACTACTGTCAGTCCAGTCTATTCACTTACTGTTAATTCACGCTGTTGTCTCCAGACACAATCCAAATTTGGGAGGAAAGCATCTCAGACTGCATTTCTGGATGTGCAGTCAGTCATATAGCACAGGAACTCATGTGGGCCAAACAGGTTTCCTAAACCGAACCAGTCCAATTTGCCTGTGTTTGGCCCATATCCCGCTGAATCTTTCCTATCCATGGACTAATGCACATTTCAACATTGTAATTGTACCTGCCTTGACCACTTCCTCTGGCAGCTCATTCCATATGCACCACCCTCTGTATGAAAAAGTTGCCTTTCAAATCTTTCCCCTGTCACCTTAAACCTATGCCCTCTAGCTTTGGACTCCACTACTCTTGAGGGGGAAGAAAAAGACCTTGGCTATTCACCCTATCCATTTCCCTCATGATTTTATAAACCCCTACAAAAGATCACCCATCAGTCTCAAAAGCTCGGGGGTGGGGGTGGATGAAAACCAGTTTCCAATCCATCCTTACAACTCAATCCCTCCAGTCTCAGTAACATCGTTGTAAATCTTTGTTGCGCCCTTTCCTATAGCAGGGCAGCCAGAATGACCACATTTGGAGTACTGTGTACCGTACCGATTTCTAATTAATGGCTAATCCCATTTTCCTGCTTTCTCCCTGCAGCCCTGAAAACTCTCTTCAGGTTATCCAAGTCTCTCTTTCTTTGAAAGCGAAGATTGAACGTGCCTCCATCATGCACTCAGCAGTACCATCCTGACTGTAATTGCTCACAGTGTAAATAAGTGCTTCCTCGTGATGCATTTAGCCCTTTTGCCTAACGCCTATTAGAACTTCGCCCTTTCACATTACACCATTCAGTTTTGCTCCTGTTTGTGGGAAGCAGATTCAAGCTGATGGAGCCAATAATGTCTTGAAAGACAATGCTCCTTAAGTAAATCCACATTTGAGAGGGAGGGAGCGAACAACTGATCGGCTCCTTGAATTTTACTACCATATTTAAGAACTATTAAGACTAAGCCATTTCATGTGAACTTGACATCAGACTGGAGTTTTTTTGTCTAAAAATCAAACCTGTTCAGAGATGTTATTACACACTACTGGAGCAGATGGGACATGAAGCTCAGCATCCTAGGGGTAGGGACATTACCACTGCATTACAAAAAGGCAGACTTGAGTCCTGGGCATACAAGAGAACAGGTTCCTTTCCCCAAAGAGAAACTGCAATGAACCCGCTGCACTTTTGAGCCGCTAGTTACTAGTCATTTCGGTTTTTTCCCTCCCCCACTAAGCTGAACCACCATCTGTGTGGGATTCGATTTACTGTTGTATCTTGCCATGTTGAATGTAAGTTACAGTGAAAATAGGAGCAGAAATAGGCCATGTGGCCCTTCAAGCCTGCCCCACCATTCAGTATGATCATGGCTGATCATCCAACTCTCCCACCTGTTTCCTGTTTTCTCTATACCCTTTCATTGCTTTAGCCCCAAGAACTACAGTATACAGTAATTGCTTCTTCACAAAGTCCACAACTTCTGGATGTTTATTCAGTACTGCAGTCAATTGGCTGCTGAGCCTGTATAATGCTGCTCAAAACACAAGCTTCTTATTACATAACTTTGGCCGAACCCATGAAACTCTGACAGTATGTGACTGTGGCACAATGTGACATGTAACAAGAAAATTACAAAGCGGTAAGGTTGAAAATCATTGGACGCATTTGATTCCTCTTACAGGCTTCGACTTGAACCCACATTTCCTCATCCTTAAAAGGAGTATTAAGTTTGAGCTTAAATTTGCCCACATAGTAGGAATTTTGGAGACTGATTTTCTATTTGATTTACAGTAGGCTTCCACTGAATAGGTAGTGGGTCTGAGTGTTCAACTTTGCAGCAAACTACCAAGCACTGATATTGCTGTTCTCAGTAAGGGCAAAGGGGTGTGTGCCTATGAACAACAGTCACTAAAACAGCAGTCTAAATGATGGATCTATTGGGAGTTGTGGAAATCCATCAAGCTAGGCTGAAGTTAACTCTTCATGAATGCTTTCCAAATTTAGAATAGATACACTATTATAACCATAATCATTTAAATTTCAAAAGTTGTACTGAGAATCATGGGTCTAGGTCATACAGATCCATCTTTGGAGACAGAAATTAAAGAGAGCTCAAACATTGGTCTGCAATTTGCAGGCTGTTTCCACCGCCATTTAGAATAGTACATCATGCTCTACATTTTGCTTCTAAGTATCGGAAAATCCTGTCCTCAGTTTCTCAGTTAGTAAGGAAGGAAAATGAATACCAAGGCACTTTATAAAATTTAATAATTGTACCTGTGACAACGATATCACTGCACCTGTCATTCCCAACTTTGAGAATCAAAAGGCCTAGCAAACTGAAACCAATGTCATTTGGCCGACTATGTATATTCATTCTTCTTTGAAAAACAAAATCCCACAGGACCACCATTTTCACAGCTAGTGAAATCCTGCCCATTATGTTTGTGCTGGTTCTCAACAAGCAAATGCGCCTAGTGCCAGACTTCTATCCCTGCTTCCTTCATGGAGAGGTTAAAAATTGAATGTTGCATCTATCATACTCAGCCTAGATTTTAAAGTTTCTCTTCTCCTGTTACTTCTTTTATCAAGTACCTTCAATCCGTGCCTTCCCCTTCTAAATTCTTCTGCTCAGAGGAACAGTATATCCCCATCTATGGGGATAGTAAAAACTGCTGATGCTAGAGTTAGAGGTAACGGTGTGGAGCAGGAAGAACACAACAGGCCAGGCAGCAGAGGTGCAGGAAAGTTGACGCTTCAGGTGAGGACCCTTCTTCAGAAACGTCCCGACCCAAAACATCAGTTTTCCTGCTCCTCTGGTGCTGCCTGGTTCACTGTGTTTCTCCTGCTCCACACTATGTTATCTCCCTATCTATTCTGTCTAGATGCCTTGTGACTTGGAGCACCTCCGTCAAGTCTCCTGTCAACTTTCTCTTTTTTAGAAAAACACCCTTGCTAAATAAAAAGCAAAATTTCTGAAACAATCCATCAAATCCCACCTGAAAAAGTTGAGAAAATTCCAGATACCTTTAGTGTGAAGTACCGTTTTCTGATATTACCCCTCAATGGCCTGGCTCTACCTTAAAGATAAATCACCTTTCTCCTGGACACCTGCAGAAGGAAGCTCCAGAAGTTTGAACCAGTGAGTGATAGTGAAGCAAGGGTGAGATGTACGTGGCCTGGAGAGGATCACCATAGGTGATGTTCCTGTGCATCGGCTGTGTTTGACCCTCAAAGTGATAGAGATTGAGAGCTGGAGAATGCTGTTGGAGGATCCGTCATTATTTGCTACAAGCATCACGCATTTCCCCAAGTGGGTACCATCCACATCAGGGCTGGAGGGAAAGGAGTGTTGAATGTCATGGATGGGCCACCAATCAAATCCTCTCCTTTGTCCTGGATGTAGTCCAACTCCTCATGTACGTGTAGGAGCTGTACCCCTGCAAACAAGTGGGTCGTATTCCATCACAGCCCTGATCTGTGTCTTGTTGGTGCTGCAGAGACTCTGGGCAGTCAACAGGTAAGAGTTATTCAATGCAGAATTTCCAACTTCTGACTTGTTCTTATGGACGCATTATTTGTGCGACTCACTGCTAATTCCAACATCCTGCTGTGCAAGGTTAAAGAAAAGGACAAGTTATACCGAGAGTGTGACAACATCAGTGACTCAGCAGCACTTTGGCTCAGAGTCAGGAGGATGTGAGGTTTAAGTTCAGATCAGCAGACTGCCTCAGTATCCAAGTTGCTGCAAACTGAACTGCACTCTGAAACATTCAGCAAAAGGTCCCACTCTGACACTGTACTGGAGAAGTGAAGGTCATTGATGCCACTACCGCTGGTGGGGCCTAAGACATAAGCCCAAGGAAGCACTGCAGCAAATGTCTAGCTTTTAAACAGTTCCTTTATTAACTTAGGTTTCTCTCGGTTTTCAGATGGAGGTAATGACAAAACCAACTTGTATTAAAAGCATATATGTTGTAAACTGTTTCAGGGGGGCTTTAGAGAACACAAAACATGCAAGCGAGAGAGGGGAAATTTCTCTACTCAGTTGGAATGCACTGCCTGGGAGAATGGTGGAGGCAAATTCCTGACAAGGGTTCAAAAGAGAGAGCTGCATAAATATTTGAAAGTGAAGTTAAAGGCCATGGAAATGGAGCTGATGAGCAGGACTAGCTGGATATCTCTTTCAGAAGCCAGTACAGACACAATGGGTCAAATGGCCTTCTTCTGTACTGTAAAATTCTATGTTGTATGATTTAATAAAATTTAACACCAATAAGTGGAGATGTTTGGCCAGGTGAAAGAATTCGATTTTGAAGGGCAGTCACACAGCACAGAAACAGACTCTTTGCTCCAACCAGTCCATGCTGAACATAAATCCCAAATCAAACTAGTTTCCCCTGCCTGCTCTTAGCTCATATTTCTCCAAATCTTTCCTCTTCATGTACTTGTTTAAACATCTTTTAAACATTGGAATTGTGCCCACATCCACCAGTCTTAAAGAAGGAAGAAAGTTTAGGGATAGAATTGTGGAACTTAATACCTCAGTAAATGAGGACACAGTAAAATGCAGAAATCTAAGTTTACACTAATATGATGGTTTACGGATTTTCCTTCCCTAAGTGTTGTGGGCCTACCTATGACAGAGTCATAGAATTATACAGCACGGAAACAGACCCTTCAGTCCAATCCCTCCATTCAGATATCCTAAACTGATCCAGTCCCACTTGTCTGCGTATGGGTCCATTTCCCCCTAAAGCCTTCTTATTCATGTATACAGCCGAATGGGTAGGCCATTCCACACAACTACCAGCATGTCCAGGAAATCGCTGTGCCTCAGTCTCTTTTAAATCTTTCCCCTCTTGCCTTAAATCCATGCCCTCTAGTTTTGGGCTCGCTCACCATGGGGAAAAAGAGCTTGGTTATTCATCCTAACCGTGCCTCACATGATTTCATAAACCTCTCTAAGGGTCACCCCTCAGCATCCAACACTTCAGGGGGAAAAAGCTCCAGCCTTTTTTATTCCCATACAGAATCCCCTACAGTGCAGAAACAGGCTAATGGACCTAACAAGTCCACACACACTCACTGAACAGCATCCTACCCAAAGTAACCCCACCAACCCCATTCCTGTAAACCTGCATTTCCCACGGCTAATTCATCTAACCTAAATATTCCTGGACATGACGGGAAATTTAGCATGGCCAATTCCCCTAACCTGCACATCTTTGGACTGTGGGAGGAAATTTAAGAACTTGGAGGAAACCCACGCAGACATGGGGAGAACATACAGATTCCACGCAGACAGTTGCCTGATGCTGGAATCGAAAGCGAGTCTAGCGCTGTGGGGCTGCAGTGCTAACCACTGAGCCACTATGACATCCCAGCCTGTTCAGCCTCTCCCTATAGATCAAAGCCTCCAATCCCAGCAACATGCTTGTAAATACTTCCCCATTCCTTTCAAGTTCCACAACATTTTTCCTTTCACATAGGGACCAGAATTGAATGCAGTGTTTCGAAAGTGGCCTGAGCAACGTCCTGTACAACCACAACATGGCATCCCAATGCCCTGACCCATAAAGGCAAGAATACCAAATGCCTTCTTCAAGAACCTGTCTACCTGCAACTCCACTTTCAAGGAACTGTGCACCTGCACCCTGAGCTCTCTTTGTTCAGCAATACTCCCCAGGGCCCTACCATCAACTGTGCGACTGCTACCCTGGTTTGCCTTTCCAAAATGCAACACCTTACATTAATCTAAATTAAAGTCCATATGCCACCCCTCAGCCCAAGTGGTCAAGGTCCTGTTGTACTCCAAGATAACCTTCTTCTATGTCCGCTACACAACCTATATTGGTGTCATCTGTAAACTTACTAACCATTCCTCCTATATTCACACCCAAATCATTTATATAAATAGATGACAAAAAGCAGTGGACCTAGTTCCGATTCTTGGGGAACCCTACTGGTCACAGGCCTCTGGTCTGAAAACAACCCTTCACATTCACTCCGTCTCCTACTTTCAAGCCTATTTTGTACTGAATTGGCTGGCTCCCCCGATCCCATGTGATCTAAACTCACAAATCAGTCTACGATGCGGAACCTCAAACACCTTGCTGATTTCCCTATAGTCAATATCGACCACTCTGCCTTCAATCTTCTTTGTCACTTATTCCGAAAAAAAATTAATGAGACACAATTTCCTGTGCACAAAGCCATGTTGACTGTCCATAATCAGTCCCTGCCTTTCCAAGTACATGTAAATCCTGTCCTTCAGAATCCCCACCAACAACTTGCTCACCACCAATGTCAGGCTCACCAGTCTACAGTTCTCTAGCTCTTCCTTCCAACTTTATGTAAATAATGGCACCACTTTAAGCAATCTCTAGTCTTCCAGCACCTCACCCATGGCTATCGATGATACAAATATCTCAACAATGGGTCAAGCAATCTCTTCCCTAGCTTCCCATAAAGTTCTGGTGTACACTTGATCAGATCCCAGGGATTAATCTACCTCTTTGCATTTTAAAACATCTAGCACCTCCTCCGTAAATATGGACACATTTCCAGATATCACTACTTCTTTCCCCAAGTTTTCTAGCTTCCACATTCTTCTCTGCAGTAAGTCCTGATACATAGAACATAGAACAATACAGCACAGAACAGGCCCTTCGGCCCTCGATGTTGCGCCGACCTGTGAACTAATCTAAGCCCCTCCCACTACACTATCCCATCATCATCCATATGCTTATCCAAGGACTGTTTAAATGCCCCTAATGTGGCTGAGTTAACTACATAGGCAGGCAGGGCATTCCATGCCCTTACCACTCTGAGTAAAGAACCTGCCTCTGACATCTGTCTTAAATCTATCACCCCTCAATTTGTAGCTATGCTCCCTTGTACAAGCTGAAGTCCTCATCCTTGGAAAAAGACTCTCACTGTCCACCCTGTCTAATCCTCTGATCATCTTGTATGTCTCTATTAAATCCCCTCTTAGCCTGCTTCTCTCCAATGAGAACAGACCCAAATCCCTCAGCCTTTCTTCATAGGGCCTGTGCTCCAGACCAGGCAACATCCTGGTAAATCTCCTCTGCACCTTTTCCAATGTTTCCACATCCTTCCTGCAATGGGGCGACCAGAACTGCACGCAATATTCCAAATGAGGCCACACTAGCGTTTTGTACAGTTGCAGCATGACATCACGGCTCTGGAACTCAATCCCTCTACCAATAAAACCTAAGACACTGTACAAAGTATTTGTTTAGTATCTTCCCCCAGCTCCACACATAGGCAGCCTTGTTCATCTTTAAAGGGGCCGTATTGTCTCCCTAATTATTCTTCTGTCCTTAGCGTACTTGGAGCATCCCTTTATTTCTCCCTAACCCGATTTGTCAAAGCTATTTCATGTTCCCTTATTCTTAGGTATCGAAGATCTCCCTACATATTTGCTTCTCAATTTCCCCACTGGCTACTGAGGGGGTCTATAATACAATCCCAGTTAGGTGACCAAGCTTTTTTTATTTCTCAGTTCCACCCAAATAACTTCACTGGACATCCTCCCAGAAATATCCTCCTTAAGTACAGCTGTAATGTTATCCTTAACAAAAAAAAACACCACTCCCCACCGCCTCCTTTTCTGTTTACCATCTCCTCCACTCCCTATAGTATCTATACCCTGGAACATTAAGCTGCCAGTCCTGTCCCTCCCTGAGCCATGTTTCTACAAAAACAATGATATCTCAGTCCCAGCCTGAGGGTGCTGATACATTGCTCATTTGCATCCTGGGAGTGGGCTTCACAGTCAGCACAGGCATGAAGGATATCATAGAAAAACGTGGTGTTAAGGAATGGGTCAGCCCAAACATTACATTACTGTAACCATAATAAAGAAAAGAGAGGAGACAGAACATTGTGAAAGGAAGGTCGACAGCCAGTGCAAGCCTAAACAACTTCCAGAAAGTTTACAGTTGATATTATAATTGTAAATTACAAAGGAATAAAGGCTTGGCAGGAGAGCTCCAAATTGTAGTCTGTTCCTCTTGCTTGATGTGGGAAGCCAGGCATTTCCAGTGCCCATGAGCTGCATGCGTATACTGTGTCCAGCTGCAGCTCTTGGAAGCCCGAGTTTCGGATTTGGATGGTGTCTGGGGACAATGTGGAACGTTCACAAAGACAGAACGTATCATGTAGAAAGAGGTGGTCACACCACAGACTCAGATTCCCCAGGAAGGAAAGGAATGTGTGACCATCTGGCAGAGCAGGAGGGCTAATCAGATAGTGCAAAAATCTCCTGGTACCAATGACAACAATTTTCTGCTGGTCACACTCCCCTTTGAGAATATTCTGTACCCGCTTGGAGATATCTCTGATCCTTAGTCATTTGTGTGGCTGACAGTGAGACCTATCTGTGCCTCTACCTTGAGAGACCTCTATCACAAAAATCGCCTGGCACCTGATGTACCCCTCATTACATTAGAGCCAGTCTCTGTACCAGAAACTTGGCTGTCAGTGCTACATTCCCCTGAGAGTCCATTCCCCACCTGCCCCTACTACAGTATCCAAAACAGCATAAAAACCGAAAGAACTGCGGATGCTGAAGTCAGGAACGAAAAAAACAGAAGTTGCTGGAAAAGCTCAGCAGGTCTGGCAGCATCTGTGATCAGAGTTAACGTTCTGAGAAGGGACACCAGACCCGAACTGTTAACTCCGAAACCTGCTTGAGATGGGGATAGCGCAGGAGTCTCCTGGGACAGTCTACCCAACCAAACCTGTCTTTCCTAGGAGGTAACCCATCTCACTGACTGTATCTGCAGTTTTTCTACCTCCCTGCAAGTGCCATCCATTACACCCCCAGCTCCTGTACATTCCTAATTGCCTCTAACTGCTGCAATTGGATTTTCATTCACTTATTTCCTGCAGACATAATCATTAGTAACAATGAAATTCTCCCCAATCTCCCAAACTCCATCACTCTACCAAAAGCCACCTCTGCACCTTCAAACAATCTACTGAGCCAGAATATATCAAAAAAACAAATTTGCTCAAAAACTCTGCTTTCGCTCAGTCTTCCAGCTCAAAAACACTGCTCTAGGGTAATCTTTTATATTATAATTTTAATCAAGTGACAGATCTCAGTAAAACATTTTAAAAATGACCACATACTACTCACTATTATTGAATTAAAAATCCTAAATTTTTTTTTGCTATCTTAAAATCAAACACTTAGCTGATCAGGCTCTGAAATCAGTGATCGTTCCCAGCAACTGTGTGTCATTCCCATACTGAGGTCTCCCAGGGTCAGCTGTGAACGTTCATTGCTTAATCCTTTTGATGGATTCTTATTGATCTCTAGATCTCTCCATGTGGTCCCTCTCCCGAAACTTTGTTTCATGCTCTCACTTACTGTATCACTGCTTATGGTCGTTCTTAAAAGTGCTACAAACAAGTGCAAAACTTATAAAAAGTAAATTACTGCTCCAAGGGAGTGAGAAAAATCAGCTCCAACACTAAAAAAAAACCTCAAATAAAAAAAGGGAAATGCAGCACTTAGAGCAAGGATCCTCTCCTGCCCACCATTTTGGTTTTTTTACCCCCGAGTTGCAGCAGTTCAAAAAGGAAGCTCACCGCCACCTTCTCAAGGACAACTAGGAACAGCTAATATAAGCCAGTGACACCCATATCCCACAAGTGAATTAAAGGATAATACAGATTTGAAAACAAGAAAGTGAGAATTTTTAGATGGAGACATTGTTGAATGAGGAGCAGCAACAGCTTTAGTGAATACAGGAATGATGGACGAATAGCATTTTGTACAAGTTAGGTTATAGCAGTAAAATGAACAAAGTCCAGCTAGCTTGTTTCTTTTCAATTAATTCTGAGCACATGCATCATGTAGGAAGCGAGTGAATGCTGACAGATAGCAGCTGCTTGAAATGTGTGCCACATAAGCAAAAAAAAGGTTACAAGAGTCACTGAAATCACTTCACCACTTTGGTGATTAATAAGTCTCCGGGCACTCTCCCAGTATGTTTTACATTAAAGCAAAGACTCAGACTGATCTAAGACTTCTGGCAACCACAGGACATCCCAAAGCTCTGTAGATAAAAGTGGTTTGCTGCCATGTTGCCACCATTGTCAAACAGGAAATGCAGCAGCTAATTAGTGCATAGAAGGATCCCACAAACAGCAATGCAATAATGAACAGATCAAGGAACACTGGACCAGTGTCTGACATTAGGCTTACTTCCAGATCATAGCCTTCTCCCTTGGTTCTAAACCCCACAGCAAAGTGAAATGTTTTTCTTTATTAACTCTGCCTTTTTTTTGTACAATTGTCATACAGCAATACAAAACAGGCCTATCAAACTATATATCCCATTTACCTGCACTTGATCCATAGCATACTATTTCCTAGCATTTTAAGTGCTCATCTAGATGCTTCTTAAATTATTTGATGTACAGGTAACTCTCCTGTAATGCAACTGTTGTGTTCTTTTATGACGTCACACTATAGAAAATCACATTATAGGGAAATCACTATGCCAGTACAGCAGAAAGTTCACATTATCCAAGCAGCATTCACGATTCAATCATGTTACAGTTAATTCACATTACCAAAATATGTGTTATAATGGAACTACTTCTTCCTGACTCTCCCACCCCGTCAGGCAGCATATTCCATATTTCTACCACCTTTTCGCTGACAATGTCTTTTTTACCCCCTCAGATCTCCTCTAAACCACTTACTCTTCACCTTATACTTACACCTTCTAGTCTTAGGCACATTTGCCATGGGGAAAAGATTCTCACAATCTATTCCGGCCTATGCCTCCCAGTGGTTAGCACTGCTGCCTCACAGCACCAGGGACCGGATTTGATTCCACCCTCGGGCGACTGTGTGGCGTTTGCACATTCTCCCTGTGTATTCCTGGGTTATGCCCCCCAACCCCACCAGAGTCCAAAGATGTGAAAATTAGGTGGATTGGCCATGCTAAATTGCCTCAGTGTTCCATAATGTGTAAGTTACGTGGATAAGCCATTGGAAATGCAGGGTAGCTGGAATGGGGTGGGTGTGGCTGGGATGCTCTTCAGAGGGTCAGTGTGGACTCGATGGGCCAAATGGCCTGCTTCTGCACACTGTAGGGATTTCTTAATTCTATAGATTCTATCAGGCTTATAAACATTCCTCTAAACATTTTGTAAGTTTCTATGAGCTCGACTCTCATTCATCTAAACGCCAAAGAATCTGTTTCAGCGGTGATGCCATTTGAGGAGTTAATATTGATCAGGGCACTGGGAATAAATGCCCCGCTTTTCAACTAACCAAAAAAAATCAAGGGTTATTCTGTGCATCCTTGAAGAAGTGTACTTTTGACAATACAGCGCATGCTCGCACTGTAGCGCAACACCAGCCCTTACTATGCATTTAAATCTTTAGAGGGGGAATTGAACTGACAAATTTGAGTCAGACACAAGCACTAAACCACAAGAATCGTAACAATCGCAGCAGAAATTGGCTTTCAGTCCCTTGTATAATCTGACTCTCAGAAAGCAGGAAGTGATGAGTTATGTCACAACATGACTCATGCAAAAGTAAACCGAATGGCTGGCATTGTAACACACACCTCTCACAGCCACAGAATAGCTATCACTGGTACCAGACAAAGTTGAAACGAAAACTCACATGAACAGTCATGACTATCAACACAGATGGATGTGCTCTGTGTTGATGTGTCCACTCCGGTTCAATCTGATTTCCTACCATTCAGAAACATACTCCAGCTTTTGTGAAAATAAAATCTCAAATTCTCTCTTACTGCACAAACCTCACTGACATTAACTGAGGGCTTATCAAACTTTTATGAGCTTTCATTTGAGTTTGGCTTTTCAAAGTATCACTCAAATATTCGAATAAAAAAAAGTTTTATATTTATTGCTGACTGAAGTACAAACTTAATTGGGATCAACAGTCTTGTGGCACTTTGATCTGAATGTTTGAGTGTCACCTTCAGAAAGTAAAGTTGGCAATTTTAAAAGTTGATACACCTGCACATAATCCTAACCTTTTGGCAGTCACAGCTTTATTTACGGCCTATGCCTGAGTGAGACAGAAACAGTTAGTGTTGCAAAGCAAAAAAAAAAGTTCATCAGGAGTGACATCTCCCCAAAGCATGGATTCTCTCTCCACAGGTAATGTCTAATCAGCACAGTAGTTCCTGGAGTTTTGCTCTTAGTTTATAATGCCAGCATCTGCAACATTTTGCTTTTTTATTCAAAGCCTATTCACACTCATTATTCACATCCTATTTTCTTTTCCAGTAGCTTCAATTTATAAGCCTCATCTCACCTAATTCACTGGGAATGCAACAGAATTTATTTGAAGAACCAAGTCCTGTTAAAAACATACTAAAAGTGAATCACAATCTCTGAAAGGAACTAAACATGCCTCAGGCTCTGTAACAACGTATGGGGACCCATTTCTCCAGTACTTAACATTTCCCTGGAGTCATGCATAACCAGATGCGAGAGCACAACACATGGTTGATCCAATGTGTGACAAAAATAAAAATCACTTGTGACCTATTCCTGAACCTTTGCATAGCATTTGTAGCCTCACCAATCTACCCTCGAACACTGTCCCAATGAGCACCTGCATTTCCAATCTCAATAGACATTTCTCTACAGTGAGCAACAATCTTTATCTGCTAATTCAATGTCAAAAAGCTATTTTCTGAAATGTCAGCTTTCCTGCTCCTCTGATGCTGCCTGGCCTACTGTGTTCATTCAGCTCTGCACCTGTTATCTCAGATTCCAGCATCGGCAGTTCCTACTATCTCAAAATCTATTCAAGCTGGGTTTTCAGTCTGATTCTCATTATATTTGATCCAACTGGGTGTAGAACTTATCAAGCTGTGGCACAAGGTCCCTGTTAAAGCCCCACCTCAAAGATGTGATGGCCACAGAACAGTCATAATACCTTCAAGCTGGCTGATAAACTACATTTCAACAATTTTCTTTCTGTTCCCACTTAGATTATATTCCCTACAGTGTGGAAACAGGCCCTTCAGCCCAACAAGTCCGCACTGCCCATTGATGCATCACACCCAAATTCATCCCCCTATAACCCACACACCCCGAACACTATGGGCAATTTAGCATGGCCGATCCACCTAACCAGCACGTCTTTGGACTGTGGGAGGAAACTGGAGCACCCGGAGAAAACCCACACAGACATGGGGATAATGTGCAAACTCCACACAGACAGGTGCCCGAGGCTGGAACTGAACTCTGGTCCCTGGCGCTGATCTCCTGTTCATCTCACTCTCTCCCCCTCTCATGATGCCATCCCCCTAATACTGTTAGTAGAAAAACCTTTTCAAACTAGTGCTCCTGAGGCAATCAATACCCAGAGAGTCCCTGAAAGTCAGGCTTCTGTTCATTTAAGATAATAAAAATGTGAGGCTGGATGAACACAGCAGGCCAAGCAGCATCTCAGGAGCACAAAAGCTGACATTTCGGGCCTAGACCCTTCATCAGAGACGGGGATGGGGGGAGGGAACTGGAATAAATAGGGAGAGAGGGGGAGGCGGACCGAAGATGGAGAGTAAAGAAGATAGGTGGAGAGAGTGTAGGTGGGGAGGTAGGGAGGGGATAGGTCAGTCCAGGGAAGATGGACAGGTCAAGGAGGTGGGATGAGGTTAGTAGGTAGCTGGGGGTGCGGCTTGGGGTGGGAGGAAGGGATGGGTGAGAGGAAGAACCGGTTAGGGAGGCAGAGACAGGTTGGACTGGTTTTGGGATGCAGTGGGTGGGGGGGAAGAGCTGGGCTGGTTGTGTGGGGCAGTGGGGGGAGGGGATGAACTGGGCTGGTTTAGGGATGCAGTAGGGGAAGGGGAGATTGTGAAACTGGTGAAGTCCACATTGATACCATTTGGCTGCAGGGTTCCCAGGCGGAATATGAGTTGCTGTTCCTGCAACCTTCGGGTGGCATCATTGTGGCAGTGCAGGAGGCCCATGATGGACATGTCATCAAGAGAATGGGAGGGGGAGTGGAAATGGTTTGCGACTGGGAGGTGCAGTTGTTTGTTGCGAACTGAGCGGAGGTGTTCTGCAAAGCGGTCCCCAAGCCTCCGCTTGGTTTCCCCAATGTAGAGGAAGCCGCACCGGGTACAGTGGATGCAGTATACCACATTGGCAGATGTGCAGGTGAACCTCTGCTTAATGTGGAATGTCATCTTGGGGCCTGGGATGGGGGTGAGGGAGGAGGTGTGGGGACAAGTGTAGCATTTCCTGCGGTTGCAGGGGAAGGTGCCGGGTGTGGTGGGGTTGGAGGGCAGTGTGGAGCCCACCTCTGCCTCCCTAACCGGTTCTTCCTCTCACCCATCCCTTCCTCCCACCCCAAGCCGCACCCCCAGCTACCTACTAACCTCATCCCACCTCCTTGACCTGTTCGTCTTCCCTGGACTGACCTATCCCCTCCCTACCTCCCCACCTACACTCTCTCCACCTATCTTCTTTACTCTCCATCTTCGGTCCGCCTCCCCCTCTCTCCCTATTTATTCCAGTTCCCTCCCCCCATCCCCGTCTCTGAAGAAGGGTCTAGGCCCGAAATGTCAGCTTTTGTGCTCCTGAGGTGCTGCTTGGCCTGCTGTGTTCATCCAGCCTCACATTTTATTATCTTGGAATCTCCAGCATCTGCAGTTCCCATTATCTCCTCACATTTTATTATCTTGGATTCTCCAGCATCTGCAGTTCCCATTATCTCTTCTGTTCATTTGATTTTTTTTCTAGAGACAGGGAATCATTGACAAAGGGATTGTCCTGAGAAATGAGAAGTGACACCATATTACACCACTGAGTTATTGCACAACATATACTCTGCCAACAGGGAAGAAAGTGTTAGTGAATGTTGAACAAAAGCACATGCAATACGTACATGACTACAGAGCTTTAATTAAAGGCTCAGCAACATAAGTCTTTGAAACTTGCTTCACAGTTAGACAGGGTGGTTAAGAGCCAGTTTAGCAAGGTTGCCTTCATTGGTTGGGCAGGAATCAGGATGTCATGTTGAGGTTGTAAAAGATGCTGGGGAGGCCTCGTCTGCTGGGGAGGCCGAGTACTGCTACCTTTCCATTCCAAACCAGCCCTTTGCTAACCATTATCTTATTACAAATGGCATTGCAGTAATTACCAAGTTTCATCTTCTCTCCCCACCTCCTCCACATCATCACACATTTCAGTTCTGGTTGCCCTGTTGTAGGAAGGATATTATTAAATCAGAGAGGGGTCAGAAAAGATCTACCATAATGTTGCCAGGAATGCAGAGTTTGAGATCTCTGGGAAAAAAAGAGAATGGAAAGACACCAACATTTTTTGCTGCAGCGTACAAGGTTGAGAGGTGACCTTGTGGAGGTTTATAAAATCCTGAGGGGCATAGATCAGGTGAATGACAAGGGTCTTTTTCATAGGGGTGGGGCACAAGAGTTCAAAACAGGGGCGGGGGGTTCTTATTTTCAGGGAGAGAGGAGAAGGACGTGAGCGGCATTTTTTAAAAATTTTAAACAGAGCGATTTATGTGTGGAATGAACTGTGAGAGAAAGTGGTGGATGCAGGTCCCGTTACAACATTTAAAAGACAATTGGATAAGTACATGAACAGAAAGGGTTTGGAAGGAATCAGTGATAATGGGAACTGCAGATGCTGGAGAATCCAAGATAATAAACTGTGAGGCTGGATGAACACAGCAGGCCCAGCAGCATCTCAGGAGCACAAAAGCTGACGTTTTGGGCCTAGACCCTTCAGAGAGGGGGATGGGGTGAGGGTTCTGGAATAAATACCTCATCCCACCTCCTTGACCTGTCCGTCTTCCCTGGACTGACCTATCCCCTCCCTACCTCCCCACCTATACTCTCCTCTCCACCTATCTTCTTTTCTCTCCATCTTCGGTCCGCCTCCCCCTCTCTCCCTATTTATTCCAGAACCCTCACCCCATCCCCCTCTCTGATGAAGGGTCTAGGCCCGAAACGTCAGCTTTTGTGCTCCTGAGATGCTGCTGGGCCTGCTGTGTTCATCCAGCCTCACATTTTATTATCTAGGGTTTGGAAGGAATCTGGGCCAAGGGCAGGCAGGTGGGGCTAGCTTAGTTTGGGAACATGATCAGTGTGGACCAGTTGGACTGAAGGGCGTGTTTCCATGCTGTATGACTATGACTAGGTCTATGGCGGAGGATGGGGAGCAAGGGCAGGAGTGGGTGCCTTCATAAAAAAAGAGCTTTTTCTGATCCTGACTCTTGCCTTTTGTGTTGCCTTAGCATTTAAAGGGGTTACTGATTCTGTAACATTGGCACTAGATAAATGGATACTGTAACATTAAAAGGACTCCGTGTACCAAAGTGCAACAATTGTCAAGCTATTCTAATTGAAGAAATCTGGAACAAGCTGGAGGTGTTTGGCTGGGGAGGGGAAGTGGGGTGTGGATTCCTCCATTTACCACTGACATTTTTCATTTATTTGAAATCCTTATTTTTGTATTGCAAAATTTCCTTTATGCCTGGTTTCGGTGCCGCCCCAGACTCATTGATTCAGTGACACCGCCCCACCCCGCTCCTTGTCAAAACCATTTGTTCCAGGTTATTTTCATTTCTGTTCACGGCTTTCCTTGCTTCTTTCTAGCAGGTATGGGATGCTTCAAAATCACTCCCTCATCTCTCCACCACTCCACCTTCTTACTCTTCTGTGGTTCAAAATCCCTCTGGATTAAACTCACTGTGTCTCTGAAGAATGCCAGGAGTAATCCACCAAGATGCTGACACTCAGCTCCTTTCAATCTGGAGTCCCATGTGGCCCATCCCTTCCACTGTCTTTTGTAGGTGGCTATTGGCTTTTCCCACCCCAACAATGATACAATAATTCCTCTTCTGCTACCGTTCCATGCTGAACCAGCCCTTTGTTAACCATTATTTTATTATAAACGACACTGCAGTGATTATCCAGTTTCATCCTCTGTCCCCACCTCCTCCACATCATCATACATTTCAGTTTGTTCCACCTCAAACTTTGCCAGCAAAGTCATTTTGTCTACCATCTGCAACTCAATCCCAGTTTAACCCTCTCACCTTTACTTCAGAGAAACAACAGCTTAGCCTCAAAACATTCATAGACCTACTCAGGCCTCTGGCCTCCTCCTGACTTTCCTCACAGAGCCTCAACATCTCCCATAGCCTCACTATTCCCAAAATCTTAATACCAGACAAAATCTTTTCCATCTAACGTCATGCACACATCCACTTGTATTGTTCAATCATATTCATCCCCAGGATGAATGTCTTTCTCCAAAAATATTGACAACCATGTGTTTTTGCAAACTCCCACAAGTCAGGAAAGTTCTGCAGCCAACAATTTTCAGAACCATTCGCTTACCCCCAGCTTTGATGCTCTTGTCTCCAAAAGAACTTTTATTCTTTCAAATCCTGGTCATTCCAACCTGCATGATCCTGTTTGCTCCCTCAAGTGCAAGGATTAGAGTTCAGTGTATCCAGCAGAAAACTGGTTCAACCATCCATCATATCTGGTCTGAATGCACACAGCAACAATCTTCAAGGCTGGCCCTTGCCTGCTGAGATCACTCACCACCCCAGGATTATCTTGGAGATACAAGAGAACCCCTGGCTACTTATCATCGCAACCAGTCTGCTTTGATAATCCTTCTCCCTGCCCACTACTCTCACCTCCAGCATTATCTATGTGCAGATCATAGCATACGAGACAGAGAATTTCTACTCTGGTCCCTCTGCTGCTTCCAACTCACTGTCACCACCACCAGCCCATCCCTCTCAACATGTTCCTTCCATCCATTACTAAGACTTCCTACATCTAGCTCATTGCCTGATTTCATTCCTAATTTCACTGAAACACTCATCCAAATTTTCACCAGCCCCAGATTTGACTGTTCCAAATTATTTCTCACCCTGTCTACACTCTCTGTACAAAGTCCAGCTCACCACAACTCTAATGCCTGTAACCTATTCAGCAGCATGTCCTGGTCGCCAGTCAGGAGGGGGGAATTAACGGCCTAGTGATATGACTGGACTAGCAACCCAGAGATTCCCAGCAGACTGCAGAATTGGTAGAGCCATCTCAAAGACTAGTCAAGACCGACATAATCATAATCATACTCATGGAATCAAACATTACGCACAATGTCTTGGACACCATGACTAACCCTCGTTTCATCCTGTCCCGACAACAGAACAGACTCAGAGTTGAGGCACAGTGTGTGGTGTTGGGAGGGAAATGCTTTAGGAGTCCTCAAAATTTGACTCGAAACCCCATGAATTCTCAAACGTAGACAAGGAACCTCCGCACCCCCCCCGAACTGGGCAGCAGATACAAGAGAACACCACTACCTTCAAGATTTCCACCAAGTCACTCACCAGAATACTGGGTGAAAAATCTTAGAACTCACTCCATTCATGCACTGTGGAAGAATCTACACCAAACCGATTGCAGCAATTCAACAGGCAGCTCACCACTGCCTAGTCAAGGGCAACCAAGGATGGGCAATAAATGCTGGCCAGCCAGCGTTTGCCAGTGAACAAGTAAGCGCAATTGGCATTTATACACAGTACTGTCTTCACTACCTTACTAACATTAACCCATGACTCCAGTGCCTCTGCATTTTTTCTACAGAATCACAGAATCTCTACAGTGTGGAAACAGGCCCTTCGGCCCAACAAGTCCACATAGACCCTCAAAGCATCCCACTCAGAACCATTCCCCTGTAACCAACCTAATCTGCACATGGGCAATTTAGCATGGACTATTTACCTAACCTGCACATCTCTGGACTGCGGGAGGAAACCCACACAGACAGTCGCTCGAGGATGGAATCAAATCCAGGTCCCTGGCGCTGTGAGGCAGCAGTGCTAACCACTCAGCCAACGTGCCTCTCCTTTTGCCTTCAACAAATCCCGCTCTGTCAACTGCTTCAGTCCAACATCGTCAAAGCCCCTAACTAACCAGCTCCTTGGCCTTCTGGTGCATCTCCCCCCTTTCCTTTTTGCCCGATTAGTGGCAGTTATGCTATCTGCCACCTCGGTTTCATGCTTTGGAATTCTAACCAGAATATCAGCCATGACTTGACATTCATGTCTCTGGGTTCCAGGTCTGAGCTTCTCTCAGGTGAATGGAGAAATCTCCCATGCCACTATTTCACAGAACATAGGCCAGTTATCCCAGGTCAATATTCATCCCTTCATTAAACTCACAATAACAGATCATCTGGTCAGAACCACATTGCTGTGCACAGCAACCTCTACCAATAGCTGTCTTTCCTACATCACTACAACGATCACACTTAAATTGTTTGTATTATGCCTTGGGTGCCCTGGGTTCCAAAAAGCTGTATGTATATATTTTAGTCCTTAAGCCTCTCCTACTCCTTTTTAAATCCATCTTGACAGTCAGGTTGCTGGCCATCCCTAAGGTACAGTGGTATTGGCTCTACTTCTGAGCTAGGAGGCTTGGGTTCAAGTCCCACCTGCTCTAGAGTTGTGTCATTACATCTTTAAAAAAGTGTGAATTAGAAAAAGATACAAAAAGGTGAAGTTACTGCTAAGTTCAGTTTTCAGACTCTCTTGTGCTGCAATGGTAGCACTCCTACCTCTGGACCAGGGCGCTTGGTTCAAGCACCAACTGTTGCAGAGGTACATAATAACATCACTGAACAGATTGATGATATCTTAAACGTTTTTAAAAAGTACCCTTTAGCTTGATGCACATTTGCTAAGGATATAAAGTCATAATACATAAACACAAGTTGTTATTGAGGTATACTAGCAAAATGAGTTTCATTTTGTAACAAAATTAGCATTCCTCATTTGATAACCAACAGACTTTCAAACAAACGTGTGGGCAGGTGTCCCCAGGAAGATTTTTTAGAATTTGGAGGGGGAGGGGTGTTTCTCTTTTTCTCAGCATCCTGATAAAGTGCAAAGACAAGCAGGTTGTAGACTGTGGGCAACCGTGTCTTCCCAGTGGACAGTCTCTCGCCCCCCCCCCCAAAAAAAGGGAGTGAAAGCAGGACAGCGGGGCAAAATGTGATTTGTAACTGTCTTCCATGCAGCAATGGACGAGGATATTTTGATGTTGATCTGGACACCGAACCTTCCGGGGCAGTAACCCAATCCCCAGAACGAATGTACATCTGGCCACTGCCAAAACTTACATGACTGGGCAAAAATTTAGGGCTAACCTTGAGAGCGAAAAAAAAGTGTTTATCGCTTAAAAGATAAGACAAGACAAGACTAAAACCTATACAGCATATGGGGGGGGGCAGGGAAAGTGGATTGAAACGTTAGTTTGAAAGTAATAATACCTGGAGTGCCTCCCTCATCAGCTGAATCTCTGACTGTCCCAGAGTGACAGCAAGAAGTAAGAGGGGAGTGCTTTCTGATGGCAGCTCGGCGCCCTGTGCCTGAGGTCCCGTTGCACTCGACATTAGCAGCTTCTCGCCCAGGCTTTTCCACTTCAAGTACATGCGGCTCAGACTCGGCAACGACAGCAGCAACATCCTCCTCCTCGTCTGATTTATAATAAACACTCATTTTAAACAGCACACACCTTCATTGCCAGTCTCTCACTCTCCCTCCTCCACTTCCTAAACTAACCTGAAACAGACCACTCTCTGATAGAGAGTTCCTGTCGACTCACCGCCAAAGTCATGTTCAAGGGGCGGTACTTTTCTTAACTACAGGGTTGGAGGAAGCCAGGCCCCATAAATGGAAATACACAACGCGCCGGAAACCCAAATTAACAAATAGTTTTTATTAAAAGAAAGAACAGACTTTCCGATCCATTCAAGTCACAGCCTGCTCGTATAATTGTTACAGTGCCGGCTGCACCAGGATGTGGGCTATCTCAGTCATATGTTTTATATTATAACTTTATTCACTATTTAGTAGGTCAATTACAGTAATCATACACCACCATAATGTACACCCATATTGTATGACATCTTCACTAATCTAGATAAAGGGCGACTTTTTTTTAAAACCACAAGTTTCAGTGTGTCACCTTTTAGACCCATTTGTTCTTTGGAGGATGTAGTCAGTTGGGTTTTTTTGGAACACCACACTTAAAGTCGAGTGGAAAATATTTTCAGTAGGTGGGGACTTTTTTTCTCTTCCTTCACAAGAAGAGAAGAATAATTGGTTTTCAATTGACTTTTGAGTATGACACAGACATCTGCGGTCAGATGTTTCCTTTAGGGGTAGGAGATCAGAACTGTTTCTACGTCCAAATGTATTTCCAAAGAAATAGTTCAGTTCTATGTTCTATGACTTCCAACAGGAGGAACATCCCTCCCCCTATAAATGACATATGACAGGATCAGATCAAACAGGCCCTCAAAGCCACACAGCCTCCAAATTCATAAAATGGTTCCTGTAGTTATGCAAACACTGGGGTGGGGCAGACCTCACTCCAATATGTTTTTTGACATCAGTGGAATTAAAAGCTGCAAGGAGCCCTGATCCTGTCATAGACATCCTAACCAGGACCTCGCTAGTGGAAGAAACTGGAAGCCAATAGGGTTCCTTTAATTGGCTTTGAAAAGGCTTCTAGTGAGCTTAATCACTTAGCTAGCACCTGTTAAGTTAAATACACTGTAAGGTTTAGTATTCAGATTATTTTTAAAGCCCAGGTTACAGAGGAAAATGGCAAAAAAGGTATTCCGACTGGCTGCTTATTAGGAGGTTGGTTGTGAAAGAATTATCTAAGGGACTCTTGTGGTGCATGGGTAATGTCCCTACCCCTGGACTGAGAGATGTACATTCAAGTCCCAGCTACTCCAGAATAAAAATGGAAAGAACTGCAGTTGCTGGAAATCAGACACCAAAACAGATACTGCGGTAAAATCTCAGCAGGTCTGGCCCAATCTGTGAAGAGAAATCAGAGTTAACACTTCAGGTCCAATGGCCCTTTCTCAGAATTGATGGTGGCCGGGAAAAGTTTTTTTATGCAGATTGGTGGGCCGGGGGGGTGAGTGTGCGCTAAGGAGTTAAACAATAGGTGGTGATAGAGCCCAAAGAGAGAGAGGAACAATTAGACAACAAAGAAGTGGATAACAGGGTAGCCCAGGAGAATAACTAGCTACTATTGGGGCTTTTATTTAATATTTAACTCAGTGCCGCATCTCTTCCAGGTATATCCACCTTGAAGAAATTCTCCTCCTCTCCTTGATGGGATTTCTCTCCCAGTCTTTTTTTCTTGACCAATGTCATTAATCTCATTGTCACTCAAGTTGTCCTGCCATTTCGCTGCCTATTAGATAAGCAATATTAATACTTAACAAAAAGACTCACCAGCACCTAATCACGTCACTTCTCCTGTTGTCACTAAAATACGGGGAAATGAAAAATCTTTTCCTTAATCTTTATTGTCAGAAAGTTTAGAATTCAATTTCACAGCTCCTTAAGCTAACTCCCTTACTTAGAAGGGAGTGAAACATGCTTCAGCAATACGACAATACTCATAGCATCAGAGAGTCATAAGGAATTAAACAATAGGTGGTATTTTCTAGAACCAGTTTCCACAACCACGCCACATTCCTCAATGACTGCCTCCAGTTGAGACTCATCCCACACAAAAACTTTAATAATCACTAACCACAACCAAACTACAGGCTGAAACTGGGAAGAGAGTGTGACAGGATCAGTGTGAAGCAGACTGGGAGGTATGTGAACCAGATCAGGATCACTGAGGAGAAGGCCCAGATGACAATGAATCAGACTGGCATCACTGTAAGGCAGTGAACCCACTCAGGATCACAATGAAGCAGGTTGAGATCAACAAGTAACAGACTGAGATCACAGTGAAGTAGTCCAGAATCACTGTAAAGCAGGTGCGGATCACTGTAGAGTAGATCAGCAAGAATGTGCAGCACATCAGGATCACTGAAAGAGATCAGGATTGCAATGAATCAGGTTGGGGGGGGTCACTGTGCAGCAAGTCAGGAGAATGTTGTAGCAGAATGGAATCACAGTGAAGTACATTGGGATCACTGTGAAGCAGACCAGGACCATTGTGAAGCAGACCAGAAGGAGGGTGAAGCAGGTCAGGATGAGTGTAAAATAAGCTAGACTGATTGCGATAAAGTCCTAAAGGAATGTGAAACAGAGGGATGAATGTGAAGCAGAGCGGGATCAGAGTACAGCAGATACAGCTCATCATGAAGAAGCTCTCTGATGAAGGGTCTAAGCCCGAAACATCAGCTTTTGTGCTCCTGAGATGCTGCTTGGCCTGCTATGTTCATCCAGCTTCACACTTTGTCATCGTGAAGCATACTGGGACCACTGTACACCAGACTGGGAGCACAGCGAAGCAGACTGGGATTACTAAAATAAAAGAGAATAAAGAAAATGAATCTGACATCACAGGGAAGCTGTGAATTAATTGATTCTGAGTTAATTGATTGATATTTTGAGGAATATGGGCCAAACGTAGGCAGATGTGATAGTTTAGTTTGGGAAGCTTGATGGGCATGGACGAGTTAGACCAAAGGGTTCTGTTTCTGTTCTGTATGACTCTCTGATGCTATGAGTATTGTCGTATTGCTGAAGCATGTTTCACTCCCTTCTAAGTAAGGGAGTTAGCTTAAGGAGCTGTGAAATTGAATTCTAAACTTTCTGACAATAAAGATTAAGGAAAAGATTTTTCATTTCCCCATATTTTAGTGACAACAGGAGAAGTGACGTGATTAGGTGCTGGTGAGTCTTTTTGTTAAGTATTAATATTGCTTATCTAATAGGCAGCGAAATGGCAGGACAACTCCAATATCTGGAGTGAATGTCCTGAGCTACGTGGGAACTCCAGAATGCTTCCTGTGTCCTCAGTAACCAACAGTTCAGAAAGTGTCATCGCCTGCAGCAGTTTCACACCCTCGGTTTGAGCTTAAGAAGCAGTTGACATCACAGCAGTGCATGCGTGAGAGTGTAAAGTTTTTGAATAGCACGTTTATTGATGGATCATTCCACACCTTAAGAATCTGCAGGGAGAAAGAGAATGGGTCACCACTAGGTGGTCAGAAAGAAACAGGGAGGTAGTGCAAGAGACCCTTAAGTGCATCTATGCCTCCAACTAACATTCAGTTGTAAATGCCAATGGAAATGACAGATCACCTAGAGAAAGTTGCCAAAAGTAGGTCCATGGCATCACTGGGGGTTATAAGAAGGCTGAAAGTGCAGTAATGATAGAGATTCCATAGTTAGAGAACAGACATGCGTTTCTGCATCTCATGACATGAATCCAGGATGATATGTTCTCTCACTGGAGGCCAGGGTCATCTCTGACTCAAGCATTGGCAGTTCTTACTATGTCCAATGGAGTCAAAGACAACATAAGGCGTAAAACAGTAGTTGCTGGAAAAGCTCAGCCATTCCGGCAGCATCTGTGAAGAAAAAAAATCACAGTTAACATTTCGAGTCGAGTGACCCTTCCTCAGATCCTTCCTTGGGTCACTGGGCCCAAAACATTAACTCTGATATTTTTCTTTGTAGATGCTGCTGAGGTTTTCCAGCAACTTCTGTTTTTGTTCTTGATTTACAGCACCCGCAGTTCTTTTGGTTTTTATTCAGCTTCAGGGCTGTGAGGAGGGGGGTGGGACAGTCAGCAGCAATAATCCACCTTGCTACCAATGACATGAATGGCAAGAGAGATGCAGTCCTGCAACAGAATCTGGCTACATAGGAAATTAGCCAGAAGGACCTAAAATGCTCTAATCTACGGATTAGTCCTGGTATTGTGTGCAAATGCACATAGAAACAAGAAGATAAAGCAGATGAATGAAAATGTGGCTGGAGTGGAGACTAGGACATTAGCATGGAATCTGGGGTAGTTGGAACCTCCACATTTTGGAGCTGAGAGCTGGGCCCAGTGTATAGTTAATGTAGTCATATGCAAAATCGAATCTCAGAGTCTATGAATAATACAGGAAAGGTGTGACTGCACTGGACAATGAAGGACATATTTATAAAGTACCTTTCATGACCACTGGTCACCCAAAGCACTTATGGTGAAGGTACAGAGTAGGTATGAAACTAGTTTTTGAAGATAAATCAATGTTGTGATGTCAGAAATGTAGCAGCCAATTTGTACACAATATGTTTCCACAAATAACAACATGATGATGACTAGATAATCTATTCTTAGGTATTGATTGTGGGTTAAATGTTGACCAGGATACCAGGAATAATTCCTCTTCTCTAGCTAAAAATAGTAATGTGGGATCTTTTACATCCATTTCAGAGAGCAGACAGGGTCTGAATTAGCACCTCACACAAACCGCAACACCTCCAACAGTGCAGCACCCTTCAGTACTGAGTTGTCCAGACATTGTGGCATAAGTCCGGAAGAGAGGCATGAACCATAACCTTCCACTTCAGAATCAAGATTGTTGTTAACTGAAGCATGGCTGGCACAAATGATACTGGAATCTGGAACTCACTGTGTGTTAGCGTGGGAGAAGCAGAAATGGCCATATCATTATGTAGTACTCTGCACATTTTTGGTTGCCCTGCTATAGGAAGAATATTAAAATTGGAGCGGGATCAGTAAAGATTTACCAGGGTGTTGCCGGGAATGAAACGTTTGACTTATAAGGAGAGGCTAGAAAGACTGGAGCATAGATAGTCAAGGGATAGCCTTATAAAATAATAAGGGGCATAGATAAGGTGAAAAACAAGGGACTTTCCCCAAGGGTGGGAGAGTTCAAAAACTGGGGGGCATATTTTTAAGATGAGAGAAGAAAGTTTTAAAAGGGACATGAGGGACAACTTTTTTACACAGAGTGGCTCATGTGTGGGATGAACTGTCAGAGGAAATGGTAGAGATGCAGGTACCACTACAACATCTGAAAGACATTTGGATAGGTACATGAATGAGAAAGATCTGAAGGGATTTGGGCCAAATGCAAACAGGTGGGATTAGTTCAGCTTGGGAACATGGCCAGCTTGGATGTGTTGGATCCATGCTGTATGACTCTATGGTTCCATGACTCTATAAATATTAGAAGTGCGCTAATGATATCAAGTCATACAAAGGTAATAGCCTGGTGGCATTACGGCTAAAGTGTTAATCCAGAGACCCAGGTAATATTCTGGGGACCCAGTTCAAACTGTGCCATGGCTGACGGTGAAATTTCAATTAGGGGCGGCACGGTGGCTCAGTGGTTAGCACTGCTACATCACAGCACCAGGAACCCAGGTTCAATTCCAGCATCTGGTGACTGTCTGTGTGAAGTTTGCACATTCTCCCCGTGTCTGCGTGGGTTTCCTCCGGGTGCTCCAGTTTCCTCCCACAGTCCAAAGATGTGCAGGTTAGGTGGATTGGCCATGCTAAATTGCCTGTAGTGTTCATGGATGAGTAGATTAGGTGGGTTGTAGGGGATGGGTCTGGGTGGGATGTTCTGAGGGTCGGTGTGACTTGTTGGGCCCAAAGGGCCTGTTTCCACACTGCAGGGATTCTATGATCTTCTACGAAAACTTTGCATTAAGTGCTGGAAAATGGGATTATAATATCCAGGTGGATGTTTTTGACCAGTGCAGACTTGATGCACCAAAGGGCCTTTTTCTGGCTTCAGATGTCTATGACTCTATGAAAATGATTGGCAGGGATGTAATGGGGGAGCTTTGGTAAGAAGAGGTTCGATAAGTGCAGTAACAATGGGAAAAAAAACTCTGATTGGGCGGAATAAGAGGTGCATTGCGGGGTGTCCTTATCAAGAGTACAAGAATAGGGGTTTCGTCAGGAAGGGTCAATCAGTGGGAGCAGGGCTAGGGACTTAAGTGCTGGGAAGTGAAGCATGAATATTGTTGTATACCAATGAAAGTTGTAAGATGTGAAAGCAGACGGAGAAAAAAATATTGATGAAAGTGTGGCACAGAAGAGAATGACGAAGAGTTATTTGTTTCCTAGCATTCATCTGAGGAATCTCTGTTATTTAAAGGAAGCAATGCTTAATATTTATCTTAAACATCTCAGTGAACTTCTTTTCAATTTGCTTGACTGGCTGGTTTAGTAAACTTAATTTACATTAACAGCTGTATAAATATGTGCCAATACCAGAAATTTGAACAGGAATTTTTCTGTGAAGATCTTTAGTGAAGATAGGTTGTATGCTGATTTTGCAGGAACCAGTATGCCAATATTTCTTAAATTTTCATTTCATTCATTTATGAGATGTGGGCATGATAGTCTAGGTAAGCATTTATATGATTTGGAAGAGAAGATAGAAGGCATGGTTAGTGAGTTTGCAGACGACACCAAAATTGGTGACATGGTAGACAGCGAAGGAGATATTCTAAGATTACAAAAAGATCTTGATCAAATGGGCCAATGGGCTGAAAAATGACTCATGGAGTTCAAGCTGGATGAATGTGAAGTATTGCATTTTAGTAGAACAAACGGGACTTATACAATTAATGGTAGGGCCTTGGGTGGTGTTGTAGAACAGAGGGACCTAGGGGCTCAGGTACTTAATTCTTTGCAGTTTGCACAACATGTAAGCGGGACGGTTAAAAAGGCATTTAGCACACTTGCCTTCATTGCTCAGATCTTTAAGTATAGGAGTTGAAATGCCACGTTGAGGTTGTACAGGACATCGGTGAGACCTCTTCTGGAGTACTGTGTCCAGTTCTGGTCACCAGTTGTAGGAAGGATATAATTATGCTGGAGAGGGTTCAAGAGAGATTTACCTGTATGTTGCCGGATATGGAAGGTTTGAGTTCTAAAGATAGGCTGGATGGACTGGGAGCTTTTCACTGGATCATAGGAGGTTGAGAGGTGGCCTTATAGAGGCTTATGAAATAATTAAGGAGTATAGATAGGGTTAGTGGTAGGTATCTCTTCCCTAGGATTGGGGATTTCAAGACTAGGGGGCACATTTTTAAAGTGAGAGGAGAGAGATTTAAAAAGATGTGCGGGGCAGCTTTTTAACACAGAGGGTGGTTCACGTATGGAATGAACTTCTTGAGGAAATGGTGGATGCAGGGAAAATTACAATGCATAAAATACATTTGGATAAGTATATGAATAAAAAAGGTTTGGAGGGATACATGCCAGGAGCGGGCAGATGGGAATATTTTGGTTTGGGATTATGTTTGGCAAGGACTGGTTGCACAAAAGATCTGTTTCTGTACTGCATGACTCTATAACTCGATAACGCATCCCTAATTGTCCTTGCTGTTATAAATCTTGTGATAACATATTAATAATTGTGAAAAACCACGTTATACTTCATGTTTTAAACTGGAGAGAGTGAAACTAATGAGCAATAGAAATTGAAGAGAGCAGAGAGATGTTTTATAATCCCAGTGGGACAACTATAATCAAAATAACCAAAGTTGCTAATGAACCCCAAGTGATGAAATTACCAGTTTACTTCACTTTTTATAACTTACTCTAACACATTCAGAACTAATTCAAATCAAAGAAGAATTAACAGACACATGATACCTTGATGGGCAAATTTCACTTTAGCCAATACAACAAAGATACATTGAAATAAAAGCAAAGTGCTGCAGATCTGAAGTAAAAACAGAGTGCTGGAGAAACTCAGCAAATCCGATAGCATCCGCTGAGAGAGAAACAGAGCAACACTTCAAGTCTAGTGTGGCTCTTCTTCAGAACTGGAAAATGATGATGTTGACAAAGAGGGAAGAGGAACGAGTGGAACAGAGAGTGAAGATACCTAAGCAAAAGATAACGGGAGTGCTCATGTCCATAGAGGAAGGGTATAGATAATGGTAAGAGTGAATGGCCTAAAATGGGTAGGTTTTGCTGGAAACAAATGCAAACAAAAAAATGTGGAGGTGTAATGATATAACCAGCTGGCACTTGCCAATTTCCCTCCTCCCTTCTCAATGTGCAAGACCCCAGAAACATCTTCCAAGTGAAGCAGAGATTTACTTGTACTTCTTTCAATCTCGTTTGCTATATTCACTGCTGCTCACAATGCTGCCTCCTCTATTTTAGTGAAACCTAACAAAGACTGGGTGCTTGCTTTGTGGTCCACCTCCCCTCTGTCTCAGAAAGACCCTGACCTTCCAGTTGCTTGCTACTTCAATAAACCAGCTTGCTCTCACGCTAACATTTTCTGCCCAAAGCTGAGGCATCAGCTTTTGTGGTCCTGGGGTGCTGCTTGGCCTGCTGTGTTCATCCAGCCCTACACTTTGTTATCTTGGATTCTCCAGCATCTACAGTTCCCATTATCTCTGCAGCACTTCAGTACTTCAGCAAAGCTCAGCATAAGCTGGAGGAATACCATTTCATTTTCCATTTCCACACTTTACAGCCTTCAGGACTGAATATTGAGCTCAACAGTTTTGGAGCTTTTCCTCCATTTTAATAAACAACAAACCCATTGTTTTGTTTGTATGAGTTTTCTCTCAATAAAACCAACCGATTTTAACCATTTGTGCCTACTGTTAGCGCCTATTTTACATCTAAATTGCTCTTTTACCACTCCCTTTGACTTTAGCTCTGGGAACCCTCCCTAGATGTTCCACTCACTTGTCCTCCTGCTTTGTCAACAGTTTATTTTAAAAAATTATTTTCTGGCCCCATTCAGTTCTAAAGAGAAGTTGTATCAGACTAGAAACAGTAACTGTTTCTCTCTCCATAGAATCTGTCAAGCTTGCTGAGTTTCTCCAATATTTCATGTTTTTACACCAAAAATACAGTTTGCAAATCCAAAACACCCACACCATTTCCCAAAGACATGGGGTATTATGTACTTGGAGAGTTCTACAATATGCTGTTCTCTATTCAAACAGGACAGGTTAAAAATTCTATACGATGAAGCTTTCACTTCCATATTTCACTGCTATAATTTTCATTAGCAAGACACTGTTGTACAAACCTTTCTCCCTGGGGTCACAATATTCATAGAGTTTTAGAGATGTACAGGATGGAAACAGACCCATCAGTCCAACTCATCCATGCCAAGCAGACATTCTAAATTAACCTAGTCCCATTTGCCCACATTTGGCCCACATCCCTCTAAACCTTTCCTGTTTACGTACCTATCCAGATATCTTTTAAATGTTATTATTGTATTAGCCTCCACCACTTCCTCTGGTAGCTCATTCCATACATGCACAACACTCTGCATGAAAAAGTTGCCCCATTTTTTAAATCTTTCTCCTCTTGCCTTAAACCTGTGCTCTCTAGTTTTGGACACCCCTACACAATTCACCCTGTCCATGCACTTCATAATTTTATAAATCTCTGTATGGTCACTCCTCAGCCTCTGACAATCCAGGGAAAATAGCCCTAACCTACTCAGCCTCTCCCTCTCCCTCAAACTCTCCAATTCTGGCAACATCCTTGTAAATATTTTCTGAACCTTTTCATGTTTGACAGCATCTTTCCTATGGACCGGAATTGAACATAGTATTTCTAAGAGAGGCCTAACTAATATCCTGTACAGCTGCATCATTGAAATCCCAACTCCTACACTCAATGCACTGACCAGTAAAGACAGATGTTCCAAACGCCTTCTTCACCACCCTGTCTATCTGCGATTCCACCTTCAAGGAAGTATGAATCTGCTCCTCTAGGTCACTTTGTTTGGCAACACTGCCCAGGGCCCTGCCAATAAGTGTCTAAGTCCGACCGTAGTTTGACTCACCAAAATGCAACACCTCACACTTATCTAAGTTAAACTCCATCTGCCACTCCTCAGCCCATTTGATCAAGGTCCTGTTGTGCTCTGAGATAACCTTCTTCTCTGTCCACTACGCCACCAAATGCAGTGTCTTCTGCAAACCTACTAGCTATTCCTCCTATATTCACATCAAAATCATTTATATAAACGACAAAAAGCAGTGGGCCCTACAGTAATCCTTGTGGCATACCACTGGTCACAGGCTTCCGGTCTGAAAAACAATCATCACCGCCACCCTCTATGTGCTACCTTCAAGCCAATAGTCTGATGGTAGCTTTCCAAAATTCTTTTCAACTGACTATGTAACAACTCAGGGCACAATTTGGTTGGCTTTTGGGTAAATACGAAGGATTTTACCATCTATCCGTTCAGCTTTTCAGATTTTAAACCATATTTACACATTCTGCACTCAGGAATTGTCCATTCTCTTCTGTCGGTCTCTGCTTACTTTACATGTATGTTTCTATGTCTTCACCCTCAAGCTGCTCTGTGACATACAATTCTAGTCTTATCTACCTTCCTCTTGGTACTACTTCCAGGGTAAGGGCCACTAGTGACCACTCAGATCCAAGCCAATAGAATAAAAAAGAAGACACCTTTTATTAACTGTTCAGTCTTACACTTCGTTCCACACATGTTACTCCCCTCCAGCATACTCCTGCAATAAGGTTAAATTAATTAATTAACCCTGAATCTTCTGCTTAACAACTTGCCAAATGAACAGATCCCCCAATTTTCTTTTTGAATACATTTAAGCAATCCCTAAACAAACCTAGTGAAAAGTGAACAATTTTCTTTTCATATTCTGTCTTACTTTTTAGTACAACTTATCAGTAATATAACTTATATATTTTATACATTCTACGCAGTGGGAGGGTCACTCTAGTCACATAAGAATTTCTAAAATCAAAGATAAAGCAGCAAGTAGGATTGCAGGTCAGTGATGGGGCTCATTGTTACCAGAAATTAAAAGCAAAGGACAGAATACTTAAGAATATTATAAAGAATTATAACGTATAGAGAAACTCGATAATAGAACAAGCTTAGAGGCTTCATATCCTAATGCACAAAGCATTCAGAATAAGGTAGATGAACTGATGAAGCAAATTGATTTAAATGAATATGACCTCATAACCATTACAAAACATGGTTACAAGAAGATCAGAACTGGGAACTTAACATTCATGAATATTTGATGTTCCATAGAGCGATATTTCTAGGAGTAGTGTACAGACCCACAAGCAGTGCTATTCCAGGGGAAAGGCTATAAATCAACAAATATTAGGAGCATGTAAAAAGAACAGAGAAATAATTAAGGGTGGCACTAATCTTCATTTTAATTAGGTTAATCAAATTGGAAAGGGTAGCTACAACAACAAATTCATAGGATGCATGAAGGATCGTTTCCCTGAGCAATATGTCATGGCCCCAACCATGGGGCAGGCTATCTTGGACCTGGTAATGAATAATGAGGCAGATTTAATTAATGACCTCAAAATAAAAGCCCACCTAGGAAGCAGTGATCATAGCGTAATAGAATTTAATATTCAGTTCAAGTGTGAGCAACTTGGAGCAAAAACAATGAAATGAGGATAGTTAGCTAAAGTGCACTGGGCGGATAGGTTAGTAGGAATGACGGTAAGCAAGCAGTGACATACATTAAAATGAGGTAAGTCATGACTCTCAGCAAAAAGACATATCCCAGTTAGGAGGAAAGATTCTAAGCAAGGGATAAACTAACCATGGCTAACAAAAGAAATCACAGACAGTATTAAGTTGAAAGAAAAAGCATATAATGTGGCTAAAGGTTGGTGTTAGCTCTGAAAGTTAGGATAAATTCAGAATCCAACAAAGGAGGAGTAAAAAGATAATAAAGAGAGAAAAGAAAACTATGAGGATAAACTGTTGAGGAATAGAAAAGCTGACAAATTGACCTTCTTTAAAGGTATAAAAAGCAAGAGTGAGGTCAAGTGAATGTAGGCCCCTTAGAAAATGAGTCTGGGGAGATGGTTTTGGGGAACCAAGAAATGGCAGAGGAGTTAAACTGATAATCCCATCAATCTTTACATTGGAAGATACTTTGAACATCCCATTAATACTAAAATGGTAGAGGAATTAAATATCTTCACCATCATAGTGTAGTATTATTACACCAACTAATGGGCCTAAAGGTAAATAAGTCCCTGGCCCTGATGGCTTGCATCATCAGATCCCAAAAGAGGTAGCTACAGAGATAGTAGATGCATTGGTTGTAATTTACCAAAAATCAACGGATTCCGGAGAAGTATTAATGGATTGGAAAACTGCTAAAGTTACACCCCTACTTAAAAAGGGAAGGAGGAAAAAGGTGGGTAGTTATAGGTTGATTAGTCTAACATCTATTTTGGAAAAGTATTGGAATTATTTGTTAAGGAAGGAATAGCAGAACATTTAGAAAATTATAATCTAATCAAGCAGAGAGGGCATGGGTTTGTGGAACAGAAATTGAGTCCGATTAATCTATTTCAGTTTTTTGAGGAAGTCTAGACCAGAGTGGATAGTGGGGAACCAGTAGATGTGTTGTATTTGGACTTCCAGAAAATATTTGGCAATGTACCACACAAATCGTTAAGCTGTAAGATGAGTTGGGGATGGTATATTGAGGTGGGCAGAGAAATGGTTAATGGGGAGAAAACAGTGGGGAGGCATAAGGGTTCCTTCTGAGGTTGGCAACCCATGACTAATGGGGTTCCACACTGATCAGTGCTGGGGTCACAACAGTTTACAGAACACGTTAATGACTTTTTTATTACTGATAGGTTAGGAAAGTGAGTAAAACG
Organism: Stegostoma tigrinum; assembly: GCF_030684315.1. Classification (NCBI taxonomy): domain Eukaryota; kingdom Metazoa; phylum Chordata; class Chondrichthyes; order Orectolobiformes; family Stegostomatidae; genus Stegostoma; species Stegostoma tigrinum. Next base: position 42,806,023 of record NC_081373.1, on the reverse strand, counting down.
TTTGCAAATAATGTAGGAAAATGTGAAGATGATCATTTTGGAAGGAGAACAAAATTTGGGAGCAGGTTTCACTTCTGGAACTAGGAGGAACACTAGGAGAGTCTAATAGTCGGTGAAGAGGGAGAAGGCATGGGCAGGACAGGAAGGCTAAATCGTATCTATTTTAATACACAGAGCCTGACTGGTGAGGCAGAAGAACTCAGGGCATTGATCAGTATGTGTGAGCATGATATTGTTGTAAGCGCAAACACGGTTGAAGCAAGGGCAGGACTGGCAGCTCAACATTCCAAGGTGTAGAAGTTTCAGGTGGGGTGGTGGGGGGTGTAAGAGAGTTGGGTGCATTGCATTATTGATAAAGAAAACCATCACTGCAGCAATAAGGGAGGATGTCCTGGAAGGGTTTTCAAATGAGGTCATCTGGATAGAGTTTAGAAATAAAAAATGTGTGATGGCTTAGTTGGGATTATATTACAGGCCTCCCAACAGTCAAAGGGAGCTGGAGGAACAGATGTGTGCACAAATCACAGAGAGTTGTGAGAAGAATATAGTTATAGTTGGAGGGGATTTCACCTTTAGTGACATTAACTGGGATCGCCTTAATGAGAGAGAACTAGATGGGGTGGAATTTTTAAAGTGCATCCGGGCGAGCTTTTTGTGCCAGTACATTGACAGTCCCTTTAGAGATGGGGCAGTGCTGGACCTCATCCCAGGGGAATAAAGGCAGTCAAGTGGCTGACGTGTCTGTGTGTGAACATTCTGGGGATAGTGACCATGATTCTGTAAGTTTCAAAGTCACAATGGAAAAGGACAAAGATAGTGCAAATGTTGTGTCTAAACTGGGGGAAGGCCAATTTCAATATCATTCGACAGGATCTGGTAAACTTAGACTGGGGTCCACTCTCCCTGGTAATCCTCTTACTCCTAATATATGCAAAAAAAAGCCTTGCAGTTTTCCTTAATCCTATCTGTTAGATATTTTTGGCTCCTCTTTGTCCTCCTAGATTTTTTTTTAAGCACCAACCCCAACATTCTCTATAAGCCTGAAGAGCCTCCCCTGCTTTTAATGCTCTGTACCTAGCATATGCCTCCTTCTTTTTCTTTATCAAACTCAATATATCGCTTGACATTCAGGGTTCCCTGGACTTGTTGTCTTCCCATTCACTCTTAAAGGACGACAATGTCTCTGAACTCTCACTATAAAATGTAAAGAGTTCATGGTGGCTCAGTAGTTAGCACTGTTACCTCACAGTGCTAGGGACTAGGGTTCAATTCCACCCTCAGGTAACTGTGTGGAGTTTGCACATTCTCCCTGTGTCTATGTGGGTTTCCTCCCACAGTCTAAAGATGTGCAGGTTAGGTGGATTGTCCAAGCTAAATTTCCCATAGTGTTCAGGGATGTGTAGATCAGGTGAGATATACAGAGATGGGTTTAGGAGGGTGCTCTGAGGGTCACTGCAGACTTGTTTGCCTGAAGGGCCTGTTTCTACACTGCAGGGATTCTATGATCATAATGCTTTTAAAATATTTCCACCTTCCAAATGTTTAATCAGAAAGTGACACAAACAAAGCATTTTATTTCATCTTCTTGTTAATTCACAGCCAGCATGCTTCCCTCTTTGAGAATCTTCAATCATTTCTTAGAGCAAGCATCTTTTTTATGAATCAGTCTGACAACTGGGGGCCTTGTATCCAACCCCCAACTTCCCCATTTCATTTTGGAAATCTCTTTCCTTCCTCACATTCGTTTTAAGTCTGCAAAGTCAATCTTCAACCTATCTTTAAATACACATTGGCAATATACATTGTCCCAAATAGAGCTCTTAACCGTATAATATCCTCTGGGCAAACACTGTTCATAATGCCCTTATTGGAGACTTGCTTTAGACTATGGATAAATATACCCCTGTTTCTAAAGCTTCTACTTGCACAAACATTTCTAAAGCTAAGGTACTTTTAACTACCCTTTTCATTTCCTTGGCTTCCCAGGTCAACTGACATCATTTATTATCCTTTCCAACCATGAATATAATAAGAGATTGTAGGAACTCCCAATGCTGGAGAATCTGAGATAACAAAGTGTAGAGCTGGATGAACACAGCAGGTCAAGCAGCATCAGAGGAGCTGGAAGGCTGACTTTCAGGTCTGGACCCTTCTTCAGAAATGGGCGAGGGGAATGGGGTTCTGAAATAAATAGGGAGAGAGGGGGAGGCGGATGGAAGATGGATAAAAGAGAAAGTAGGTGGAGAGGAGACAGACAGGTCAAAGAGGTGGGGATGGAGCTAGTAAATGTGAGTGTAGGTGGGGAGTTAGGGTGGGGTTAGGTCAGTTCAGGGAGGACGGACAGGTCAAGGAGGCAGGATGAGGCTCATAGGTAGGAGATGGGCTTGGGGCTTGAGGTGGGAGGAGTGGATATGTAGGAGGAAGGATGGACAGACTTGGGAGGCGGCGAAGCTGGGCTGGTTTTGGGATGTGATTGGGGAGGGGAGATTTTGAAGTTTGTGAAGTCCACACTGATACCATTGGCTGCAGGGTTCCCAACTGAAATATGAGGTGCTATTCCTGCAACCTTTGGGTGGCATCGTTATGGCACTGTAGGAGGCCAAGGATGGACATGTCGTCCAAGGAGTGGGAGGGGGAGTTGAAGTGGTTCGTGACTGGGAGGTACAGTTGTTTCTCGCGAACCGAGTGTAGGTGTTCCACAAAGCGGTCCTCATGCCTCTGCTTGGTTTCCCCGATGTAGAGGAGGCCACATCGGCAACAGCGGATACAGTATACCACATTAGTAGTTATGCAGGTGAACATCTGTTTGATGTGGAAGGTCTTCTTGGGATCTGGGATGGGGGTGAGGGGGGAGGTGTAGCGACAGGTGTAGCACTTCCTGCGGTTGCAGGGAAAAGTGCTGGGGGTAGTGGGGCTAGTGAGGAGTATGGAGCAGATGAGGGAGTCACGGAGAGAGTGGTCCCTCTGGAAGGCAGATAAGGGTGGGGAGGGAAAAATATCTTTGGTAGTGGGGTCAGATTGCAGATGGTGGACTTCACAAGACAAAAAATCTCCCCTCCCCCGAATGTATCCCAAAACCATCCCCGCCTCCCTAACCTGTCCTTCCTTCCTCCCACCTATCCACCCCTCCCACCTCAAGCCCTAGCCCCGTCTCCGACCTACCAGCCTCATCCCACCTCCTTGACCTGTCCATCCTCCCTGGACTGGCCTCATGATACCCAAAAAGCACAACCTGCCATTACCTCCACAACAGACCACAACAAGAAGACACAACATGGCCAGGCACACTGGTCACCCAACTGTACATCAGAGACATATCAGAAATGACCACAAGACTACCCCGATCCCTCGGTATCCGGGTAGTCCACAAACTGACAACAACCCTGTGACAGCTACTGACGAATGTAAACGATTCCATACCTACAACCAATAAAACTAACATAATATACAATATACCGTGCAAGGACTTGAAAAACATTACATAGACCAAACTGGAAGAAAACTGGCTATAAGGATTCACGAGCACCAACTAGCCACCAAGAGACATAGCCAATTCTTACTGGTCTCAATACTCACAGACAAAGAAGAACACGGGATGACACATCCATAGTAGCGCGAGCCAAACAAAGATGCCAGGAAATTCCTCAGGGCTTTGTATTCCAACTGGAATTGAATTAGACCCTGTGTACAAACCACTGAGAAACAGAACCGGAAGTGATACAGACCACCCCAGCAAACTGAGGCTTATAAGTAACAAGCGAGGCAGAACACTAATGCTTCACCTGAGATGCACTGATGATGTTACCTAGCGGGGTGACGAAATGTTTGCAACCAAACCCACCGGCTCAGCGAGCCCCTTCTATTTGTACAATATATGCGTTTGCAAAATGCATTGGGCCTATCACTTATTCTGACTTATTCAAACTCTATAAATGTGTAACTAATGTCCATTAAACGTCAAAGAATGCACCTGAACAGTTTGGTTGAAGACTGTAAAAGTGTTTTTCCATCACTATCTGTAGCCTAAACTAGATCTTTCCATTCTGCCTGTCTCTTTTGTCACATACCATGTCGTCTGGATTACAATTTATTTCAGATGACTTTGTACAATGCCATAAGGTTTGTTAAACTTTGTCTGAAACATTAGCCTTTGTGAATGCCTATCTCTCTGCGCGTAAGGCATTCAAGGGCTCAGTACAAAACCGTGGAGCTAATTGTAGTCCCTTTTCAAGAAGGGTTATGATCACGTTACTGAAGAAATTTTTGGATTTCTCCCAAAAAACAGTTGATACTGACTGAGCCTGAAATCATCCACAGTGGGTTTTTCACATGGACTGCCCTGCCAGGGCCAATATTAATGTACAACTTGATTGCTCTGCCAGGATTTTATGAAGCATCTCATCTATTACTACATGATTTCATTTACACACTCCCTTTCTAAAGGGATTTTCTGTTGTGCTCATTGTCATTTCATACTAATCTCTAAATTCATCATTGGCAAGTTCCCTCATCCCTACTACCATCAACATTGGAAGTCAGTCAGTGTCCCGAATCTGGCCTGTATCCTGTTTTCCATTTCTTCCTCCAGTGTTCCGCTTTTCTCTCTAGTAAACATTGAGAAGGGACTATCTCACCTGGATTGTTACTCCCCTCTTTCCTTTCCATGCAAGAAAGATCTCCACATTTCCGACAGCAGATTCCAATAGGGGATCCTTGAGAAATATGGAACCATATTTCCATTCTGACAGATCCCTCATGATGTAGACAGTTGGGGGAAGATGAGTCACACCCTCTTCCTCACAACATAAAAGTTATGGAGTCATAGAGATGCACAGCACAGAAACAGACCATTCTGTCCAACTTGTCCATGCCAACCAGGTATTCTAGATAAATCTTGGCCCATTTGCCAGCATTTGGCCCATTTCCCTCTAAACCCTTCCCATTCATATACCCATCCAGATGCCTGCATTATACCAGCTTCCACCACTTCCTCTGGCAGCTCCTTCCAAGCACCCACCACCCTCAACATGAACATGTTGCCCCTTAGGCCCCTTTTAAACCTTTCCCATCTCAACTTAAACCTATGCCCTCTATGTTTGGACTCCCCCAGCCTAGGAAAAAGACCTTGTGTATTTGCCCTATCTATGCCCCTCATGAGTTTATAAATCTCCACAAGGTCACGTCTCATCCTCCGACGCTACAGTCCCAGCCTATTCAGCCTCTCTCACAAACTCAAGCCCTGCAGTCTTAGCAACATCTTTTAAAATCTTTTCTGAACCTTTTCAAGTTTTACAACATCCTTTCAACAGCCGGGAGACCAGAATTGCACATATTATTCCAAAAGTGGCCTGACCAATGTCCTGTACAGCCACAACATGACCTCCGAACTCCCATACTCAATGCACTGTCCAATAAAAGCAAGCTTACCAAACACCTTCTTCATTATCCTATCTACTTGGGACTCCACTTTCAAGAAACTATGAACTTACACTGCAAGTTCCTTTGTTCAGCAACATTCCCCAGGACCCTATCATTAAATGTGTAAGTCCTGCCTACTTGCTTTTTCAAAATGCAGCACCTCACACTTATCTGAATTTGCTGTCAGGAATTGTCTGTTAGTTGTACGAATCGACCATTGAGATATTTCCACATGCATTCTCGGTATTAAGCATCATTCATAATGAATTGGAACCGAAAACATTTGATAGGCAATCTGAGCAGAGTCACAGCTGTCCCTATGTTCTCCAGCCAACACTTTGAGGAACTAAGGCTTTTTGCAAAGGGTGCAGAAACTGAACATTAACCCTATCGTGCTGTTTGTGGCTTCTCCTTGAGTACAGACATATATTATTCTCTTTGTCACTCAAGTGGTTATCAATTATGGTGGTAGGAAGTGCAACAGCTGACTATATAGACACACAAGAAACAAATTTCTCATCAATGAGGGTGTTATATTTTCAATAATCTTCTGCAAAAATAAACTTTTCTTTTAAGTTGGGAGACTAGCTACTCATACATCTGTATATACTCTCCCTGAGCTGTATTTGACCGGGTTGCGGTATTCGGACAGAACTAAATTCTTTTAAGAAGTTTCAACAAATTTAAGCAGATGGACTTTGTGTGCCAAACAATTTTAATATAGATGAATGTATGGGGAAAGCATTTCAAAACAGACATTTATTCCACATAATGAAAAAATATTCGCTCAGCTTGGAGGAAGAAGATTTGGATGTGATTAACATTCATTGAATGTTTGCATTCCACATAAAGTCCATTCTAATATTGCAATGCCAACTTCACAGTACACAGAGTTAATACTAAAGTTGCCTTAATCTATATTTTAAAGGTCCAGCATCACCGACTGGTGCTTTAACAGCTGCTGTGAACTGGTAAGTACATAAAGTAAGTGGTTAAAGTGCCAGGTAGGTAGAGTTAGGGTGACGGATAAGTGAGGTGCCAAGGTACATGGGGGCAGATAAGTGATAGTGTGTTTCAGGTAGGACATTTTGGCTGGGAGGTATCAGGTTTATGGGGGAGCAGGGAGTCCCAGATGTTGGTGTGGGGTGGGGTCCAGTTGCAGGTCAAGGGTGTGTGTAATAGGTACTGGGGATGGGATAGTTTGCAGGAAAATTGGGTTCAGGGCAGGTGTGGGCTGGGTCTAGCAACAGATTGAGGTTGTTACTGTGTCCAGAGTGGGTGAAGGAGTGGTCAGGAATACAGTGAGGGCAGAAGTGTCGAATGGGCCAGAGGGTTGGTAGGGGAGAGGAGGGATGTCAGGTCTGGAGAAGAAGGGAGTGGGTCTGGTGGCAGAGGATGGGTGTGTCAGTCCCAGACATCGGAGGGAAGCAGTTTTTTTGGTATTGGGTCAAGGTTTGGGGAGTGTTGGGTGTGTGGACAAGATGTAGTTGCGGGTGTGTAAGGTAAGCTGGGGGTCAGTTGAATACTCTGAAGTCATACTAGGCAATTAATAGTCTGACTATTTTTTCTGAATAACTATTCACTTAAACCCAGTGCAACTTTCTGAATTAATGGGATACTTTTCAGGGTTGCAGGGTTGGGGGAATTGTCCAGCAGAATCTTCAATGTTACCATTAAACATGTAAATCATTCATGATTTACTGTGAACCTTGCAAGTGAGCGAAGGTACAAAGGTCACAAACAGCGGAAGGTGCATCTTCACTTTCACATCAAACACCGGCAGCAATTCTCCGCTTTATATACTCCTGTTCTGACATCTGTTTCTCCCGTCTGTGGAGGGCCATCTTAAGTAAGCTGTAGCCAGACAGTTTTGTGCTTCTCTTGTTTTGTATGGCCACAATTTGCCCAGAATGTGTTGCCATCTGTCTCAGGATTGCAGTTGTAGTGATATGTCGAGCTGGCAGAGGCTCAGAGGCTGGCCCGCTTTGGCTGCTTCCTGTAGTTGCTCCCCAGAGCCACAGTGCTCCGAATCCAAGTGGAATCACGGAACTAAGTAGCGGGTAATGTGATGTCCTTTGACACCGAAACAGTACAGGAAAATGTGATATTTCTTTGAAATGTCTGTGGAATCTGTTAGTTTATAAGATGGGGCACTTGTCACGGATCAGAAGGAATAGGCGGGCGAGTAGACATCCTGTACAGCCCATGGTTCTGCTGTGTCATTAAGTACAATCACTGCCGATCTTCATCCTCAACTCCACCCTAATGCCTGACCACACCCATATGCCTTGTTTCCTGAGAGACCAAAATTCTGACCGTCTCAGCCTTACATGCACTCAATGATGGGTCATTCACTTGTCCCTGGGGGTACAGAATTCTAAAGATTCACAACCTTACGAGTGAAAACGCTTTTTCTTTGCTTAGCCTTGAATGTGTGTTATGGACCAGACCACATCAGTAATAGCGCTCACCCCATATGTATTAAGAAGATAGCAAAGCTATCCCACCCTTATTCTCAAAGCAAGTGCCTAGTGTTGTAGTCCAGATGCAATTTGACTAGTCAAACGACCAGTCTTGAAGTAAAACACACTTTATTCATATGCGAGAGTTAAAATAAAATTAAAGAACGAAGAAATTGAAATAACGTAACTCTACTAGAAAACTTAACAGAATAATACTTTTTTAAAAACTACTAAACAGTTAATGTTTCAATATAGTAACATCCCATAAACACATCACTGGCAAAGTCAAATTCAGTAAAATAGATTGTCTTACAAACAATTATCCTGTCCAGGAGGAAAAATATTAAGAGAAAACTCTGAGAGAGAGAGAGAGTAGACGGGAGAGATATACTGCAGCTTCCAAATCCAGCTTCATAACCCCTGCAACTGCTACGACAGATAAACTAAAAGTAAAAATCTTGGTTCTGGGGGAGCTTGACTCCAATCATTCAGGCTGCTTCTATTGTTACAACTTTAAAAAAAACCCAAAGCCTCACATTCTGCCTTAAAATCTCACTTTAAAGAAAAAGGACAAAATGTCAAAGCCATAGTTTGGTCACATGTTTCCCTGTTGCTAATCAGGCAAAGCAATCTTTCCGTGTCTATCCTGCCAAGCTCCGCCAGTAACTTTCATGTTTCAATAAGGTTCTTCTTCATTCCCCCATCTACTCAGCCTTTCATCATAGCGCATTTATTCAGAAACCCCAGCCTAATGTATATTGTACTGTCTTCAATATCATCTTTAAATATGGAGTCCAAACTGTGCAGAGCATTCCAGGTCCCATCAAAGCCTGATACAATTGTTGAAAGGTATCTTCAGTCTTGTACTTTAATTCTCTTGCGATAAAGGCCAATATGCTATTTGCTTTTCTAATTGGTCGCCATAAGTGCATGCCAACATTTTTATACCCCTAATACAAATACACTCAAGTGATCATCCTACAGTTGGTCGGATGGCTGGCTTGTTATGCAGAGTGAAACCAAGAGTGTGGGTTTAATTCCTACACAGGCTGAAGTTACCACAAAGGATTCTCATTTTCAGCCTCTCCCCTCACCTAAGGTATGGTGACCCCAGGTTAAACCACTACCAATCATCTCTCTCTAATGAGGGTGCAGCTCTATTGTCCAGTAGGTCTATGGCAACTTTACCTTTATCTTTACAAGTCTCACATCTTTCTTTAAAAACAAATCTGCTTTTCTAGTCACATCCACCAAAGTAAATAAACTAGTATTTCCCCTCATTATTTTTGATTTGCTTTCTTGTTGCCAACATTCCCTCTAAGTTGCGTGACACTGCAGACAGCCATAGCAGAGTTCTGCACACAGAGACCAGCATCGGGCACACTGATCACTTTCAGTTCTGGAAGATGCTGCAGCACACAGGCTTCAAAGACCCTTGCAACCAATGAGAAAATTAGAGGGAGCACTGTCTGTGCCCATTCATGTAATCTATCCATATCTTTTTGCAGTTTGTCTGTATCCCCCCGACAGCTTACACTCTGTAGTGATTGGAACCAGCTGGATCTTGTTGACTACGAGATCCTTGAGTGGGCTTGTTAACCTGGACCAGTCAGGAAAGTTTTGGTTGACCAATACGAGCAGGAGATTTAGCAACTCCTTAGCTCAAGGGACCCGACTCCAAGCTCGCTAGCCACAGCTTACGTACTATGCACAAGTAAATAAGGGTGACTTGGTGATGGGATACCAGGCTCTTTGCAGTTATTTCACATTCCCACCCAAAGCTGAATCATCAGCACAGTTATTCTCTGAGTCTTCACCGCATTATTAACTCTGAAGGCAAATAACTGGGCCCCACTACTGGTCCTCACACCAAAGGTTTGGAAATTGCTGGACTAGGCAGCAGAGCATTCCAAGAATGAGAGTCTGATTGAAAAATGAAGGGATTAAGCGCCATGTAAGTCTAAGCCTCAGGGATCTGTACAATGGGTTAAACATTCATTGGTGATTAGAAATTGTACTTTTCAATCCAGCAAATGGCAATGGATGTCATTTCCAGCTGTAGTACTTCACTAATTATTTGCAAATATAAAGATACTTCTTTCAACAATGGATTTGCAATTGAAAATTAAACAGTAACGAAAATGTAAATCAAGATGCCCTATAATAATTTCATGCACTTTTTGACTGAGAGCAGTTCTTTACATAAAACAGAAACTGTATCTGTCACAAAATAGCAGCTGGTCAGTGGACAGATTTCATGGCCAAAGCACATTCTTTGATGTTGAATAAAACATTGTGGTACATTAGAACAGAAAGTGATTGTATGTATTGTGACCTGCTGAAGGCAGATAATGGAGATTATTGTATACCACTGATTCCCACCAACCTGTAATTCGATAAACAAAGCTCTCAGCAGCCTGTGTGCGCATAGAACATACTGTCCACTTCAGTAGAAACTAACTTGGAGCGAGTACCTACAACTATTTTTGTACAACATAAACAGAATCTCTCAGACATTCCCAAATATTTTTTCATTATTTAACCTGTATTCCCGAGTGGATTACGAAACCAGATAAGAAAGCTCTTTACACATTCTCCCCGTGTCTGCGTAGGTTTCCTCCAGGTGCTCCAGTTTTCTCCCACAGTCCAGGGATGTGCAGGGTAGGTGGATTAGCCATGAAGAATGCAGGGCTGGAGTAGAGGGGTGGGTAAGGTTGGGATGCTCTTCAGAAGGTCAATGTGGACTCATTGGGCCGAATAGCCTGCTTCCACACTGTAGGGATAGTATAATTCTATGAACTGACTCACTTACACGTGTTCAATATTTCACAGATGGCAATTGTATGTTTGAAAAGGTAAGGTCCCTTTAACTGGTTTAGATTATTTTAAAAACTATTACAACTTCTTTTGGATGGTGCTTTTTGCACAATGAAATATCCCAAGGCACTGAGCAGAAAAATGTTACGTCATGTCAGAAAAGGAGGTATTAAGACCGCATGACCCAACTAAGAAAATTGATTCATTTTAAGAAGTGTTTTAAAGGAGGAAAATGAGGTAAAGAGGCTGAGAGGTTGTAGAACAGAAGCATGGCCAGCAAAGCTGGAGTGATTAAAAGTGGGGATGCCTGAAGTTGGAATAAGAGAAATACAGATATCTCTGAGAATTGTAACGTTGGAGCAGACTACAGAGATAGAGAATGAGAATGTTAAAATGAGCATGTTACTTAATCAGGATCTAATCTAGTTCTTGCAAGCAGGGAGGTGATATATATTTGGAACTTGCTATAAGTTAGGGCATGGACAGCAGAGTTTAGAATGGCCTCAATTTTACAAAAAGTAGAATGTGGGAAACCAGCCAACAGTGCTTCAAAACATTCAAATCTAGAGATAAGAAAAGTAGACATAGAAGGTTCAGAAAGGGTTTATCATGTTAATTCCAAAGATGGAAGGCTTGTTTTACGAGGAGAGATTGAGCAGTTTAGGTGTGTACTCCCTCGGGTTTAGAAGAATTAGAGGAAATCTAATAGAGATATATATGATGCTTAGGGATGTTGACCAAGCAGACAATTAAGTGCATATTTCCTCTTGTGGGGCAATCTAGACCAAGTTATAGTTTGAGGCTGAGGACTGGCAGATTTAAAAAAGAGATTAATGGAGTTACTTCTCTCAAATGTTTGCAAAACAGTAGAATTCACTTCTTCAAGTGTGCTGAACAACAGAATTCCGAACAAATTTAACGAGGAGCTAAACAGATTTTTAATTAGAAATGGGTTGAAGAATGTTGGAGAGTGGGCAGGAAAGTGGAGCTGAAGCTGAGGTGAGATCAATCACAATCGTATTCAGAGCAGAGCAAGCTCAAGGGGCTGAATTGCCCACTCATACTCCTGGTTCTTTTGATCTGATGTGTGAATAAGGGTTTCAGCAGCAAGGTGACCTGAGACAGGGCTGATGTTAGATGATGATACACTGGTAGAAATAAGCAGTCTCAGTAGTGTTGCAAATCAATGGTCAACCACTCATCTCAAGATTGGACATAACACAAACATTGCAAACTGTCTGGTTTTGTCTCATTTTGGACAGAAACAGATAGAAAAAGGAGTTTCCCAACATTTAATTAATGGAAACCTCTGTTCGTCAGCATTATTTGGTGGAAATACAGCCTGATAATTTAGCAACAATGGAGGAATCTAGAGAGATGGTAAAGCAGAACTGGATACCATTGGCGTTCAGGTGAAAATTGACATGGTGTTTTCAGGTGGTATCACGAAGAAGCAGCATGTAGTTGAGAAATAGGAAGGGGTTAAGGATAGATCCTTGGGGGTCATCGAAGGTAGCAATGTGGGAAAAGGAAGAGAAGTCATTGCAAGTGATCCTTTGACTATAATAAGAAGGAATCAGACAAGTACACCAATAGAGGAGCATGGTCTGATCACCCATTTTCAAAGGCTGTAGATAAGCCAAGAAAGACAGGAGGGCAAGTTTATATTTGCCATCGTCACATGGAGAGCAATTTGCAACTTTGATTGGAGCGGGTTCAGTATTTTCGCAGGGGTGGAAGCCTGCTTTCAGGGATTCGAACAAGAGGTTTTGGGAAAGATGGGAATGGATTTGGGAGGCAACAACACATTTGGAAAGGAAAGGGAGATTGAAGAGGAGGCAATAATTTGCAAGTATGGCAGAATCAAGGGTTATTTTTATTTGAGGTGTGGTGTTATGACAACAGATTTGAAGGAAAAAGGAACAAAACCTAAAGAGAGAGAATTGGTAACAATATTGGCCAATATGGGGTCGATTGAGGAAGTTAAGTGATAAGTAGATTAGAAAGAATAGGGTTGTGGAAATAGAGCATGCTTCTCAAGGACAAACTGAACGAGGAGACAAGATGAAAGGACGTACAAGAGAAATTGGAGAATGATATGAGTGTGAGGTTAGGAGGTTAGAGGATATTTTGCCAGATGGGATAGTGGTGGGGAGGGTACAGCAGAGGCTGCTGACTGAATGGTCTGGATCTTGGTGATAAAAACGTCCATGAGCTTCTTACATGTATATTTAGAGATGAGGGTAGACAAGGAGAGAGTAATTTAAGAAAAGAGTTCCCATTAAAAGCAACAACATAAGGGTTTACATTCATGGATGATTTGGAATAATGAGCAATTTTAGGAGTGTTTTTATTAGTCTAACTATATCTGGTAGTAGAAGGTCAAACCAGTTGTGCTCCACATTCTTTTAAGGCCAAATCAGTTGGGCTAAAGGGAGTAGGGTGAGAGCAATACAGGTGCGATCACCAAGGTAAAAGACGGTAATAGTTTTACTAAAGTCTAGGAAATCGAAGATGGATGTAAGGATCTGTTTGGGCACACCAAAAGCTATGGAAAAGTAGTGGCAAATTAGGGACTAAGGGCTAGGTAGTTAGGACTTTGGAAGTGTAAGTGAATTCAGGAGAAGTTTCATCCATAGACAGATCCAAGAGGAGGTAAAGTAAGGAAGGGGGGTTACATGTGAAGAATGATGCATGGCAGTGGATAGAGATGGTCTTACCTGTGATTGATACAATGGGGTTAGCACAAACCATGTATGCTGGTAAGTTTGCACAATGTTCAACACCATTCCTGACTCCTCAGATACTGAAGCAGCCCATGTTCACATGCAACAATATCCAGACTTGGCCTGACAAATGGCAAGTGACATTCATGCCACACAAAAGCCGGGCTATGACCATCACCACTGGGAGAGAATCTAATCACCATCCCTTGACATTCAATGGTGTTACCATCACTGAATACCCTACTATCAACATCCTGGGGATTACCATTGACCAAAAACTCATCCGGACCCACAACATTAACAGAGTGGCTACAAGACCAGGCCAGGAGATAGGAATAATACAGCGAGTAACTCACCTCCTGACTCCTCATAGCCTGTCTGCCATCTACAAGGCACAAGTCAGGAGCGTGATGGAATACACCCGACTTGCCTGGATGAGTGCAGCCCCAACAACACTCAAGAGGCTTAACACCATCCAGGACAAAGCAGCCTGCTTGATTGGCACCACATCCACGAGCACTCAATCCCTCCGCCACCAACGCTCAGTAGTAGCAGCATGTGCTATCTACAAGATGTGTGGTAGAAATTCACCAAAGATCCTCAGACAGCTCCTTCCAAACCCATGACCACTTCTTTCTAGAAAGACAAGGACATCGGACATATGGGAATACCACCACTTCCAAGTTTCCATCCAAGTCACTTACCATCCTGACTTGGAAATATATTGCCGTTCCTTCACTGATGCTGGGTCAAAATCCTGGAATTCGCTCCCTAATAGCATTGTGGGTCAACACGCAGCAGGTGGAGTGCACCTGTTCAAGAAGGCAGCTCACCACCACCTTCTCAAGGGCAAATAGGGATGGGCAAGAAATGCTGTCCAGATACCCACATCTTACAAATGAGTACAGAAATAAAAAGGTCAAGGGGTGGCCATACATATAGTTTGGGAAGTTTGCATAGCGAGAGTAATTCAGGGAGGTTAACAGGACAGTGAACTCAGAGGACAGACAAGAGAATGAGTTGAGATGGAAGATGAAATCACCGAGGACGAGAAACCATTTGGGTGCACTGGTCAGGGGAAGAAAGCAGTGAAAATATATTGATGAGAAACATTTTATCATTTAAATTTATGTTTGCCCCTGAAGGGTGGGTCAGGAATTAAGTACCTAGCTGCCAGAATCATGAGCAATGCTTCTCTAGTGGATACTTCTGGCAGCACAAGATGATCTCAGAATGCAAAAGTAAACTACACTTTTCTGTACTTCAATTTTTAGAGATTTGTTCCCATTTTGATTCATCTACTCATCCCTAATTAAGTCTGGCAGAAAAAGTAAAATATAGTCAGTCAGTGCTAGGGGAAGTAATGTTCTAAATCCTCTCTGTTAACAGTTACACAGTTCACGTAAGAAATTTTAAAGCCTCAGAAATAGAAGAGAAAAGATTTAAGTGAGATCAATTCAATGAATCATGATTTAGAGCCTGCTACCCAATAGCAATAATGGGATAAATTCTCTGGGTCCTGGAAGTGCAGGCATTGGGGCAGTAATGCGGGAAAGGTCTCTGTAATTTTGCAAAGGAAAATTAGAATTGATGCCCACTGTTGTGAAGTCAGGACAAGATTTTCCAAGGGGCATGCTCGGAGGAATGGATGGATCAACTTAACAAATAGGGCGACTGAGTCTTTTAAACTGCCAACAGGGTGTTATTTTGCTGACTATTTTGAACTTAACAGGCCATACACAGAGGCTAGGATCCTTTAGAGCTCTGGAGGAGGCAACAATATAGTACTTCAGTTCTAGCTTCATTCTGTGAGACTGCTTGCCTTACTAGGGGACATTGTATCTCATTGCGAGAACTGGGGCTAAAGTGCAAGGGGGCCCTGACAACCGGCAATTGTGTGGATTTAATGGGGGAGGTGAGTTGAGGTGGGTGAAGGATATATCCTGGTGAGAGGAGCTAGAGACTGCATGCCCACCTGCCATGGGTACTGTGCACACAGGAGCTGGATCTTCTGGTGAGGAGCAGCAGTTCAGAAGCAGAAAGCTGCAGGGGGCCAGACAGTGGTGAGGTGGGTTCATTCAGTGGCATCATTCTACAGTGCACTGGGTTCACAAACAGGTTAATGGCTCTACACAGTACCATATCTCGACACAACTGCTTCCCAAACTTTTTCCAAATGTGACTCAATTTAAAGACTTGAAAAATGAAAGGATCCTGGCCCTCCTCCAATGAGAACTCTGAGTGACAGTGATAGGACTGGGGGATAGTGGTAAAATCTGGGGGAGGGAGCAGATTTAGTAGAGTAGGGGATTGGGTAATAAAAGGCCAGTGAGGTTGTGGGGTTGTGGGGGGTGCAAGTCTGCTACAGGGCAGGGTTTTACAACTGGCATTTATGCCTCAGAGCTTGCAACTCTCAATTTTAGCTCGCAATGCCAGCTGGGGTCCCAACGCCCCACTCTGGGATACTGTGAGATGGATGTAGTTCAGTTGCCACTCAGAGTTCAATGGTACCAAATAGAAACAGTTATCTTCATTGTGCTGTCACCTCTTTAAATATGGTGCCAGCACCTCTGGGATTATCAGCTGATGCTGCGGCCTTCCACCTTACTGCCCACCTCAAATCAAGGACAGATTGCCCCTCCACCCCTGTGCCCCTTCACCTGTCAGTGATTGAGCAGCCAGCTGGCATGAAACTGCTTTTGCTGTCAACCAACTCGGGAGCAGTAGAGAACCTTCTGGACCCGGAAATCGGACTTGGAGCTGAATTTCAATCAATGAGTAAAATGGGAAATGCTGGAAATACACAGCAAATCAAGCAGCTTGTATGGAAAGAATCAAAGCCAATTGCTGGATTTTCGCTGTCAAGTTGGGAAATGTCACAACTCGGCAAGCCATCTTGAAAAACATGCTCTCCCCACGCATGCAAAAGCAGGCTCTGGTCAAACCCATAAGCAGGTGGAAAGTGTATTCGGTGCTGAGGTGAGAAGGTTAAAAGGCCCACATCAGCTCTGTAGGACTTTTTCCCAGACCAGTATTAAAGGCTGTTGGTTCCACTAGCCTGCAGCACTTAATACTCTTCCCCTCACCCCCATCCAAGCATTTAGCTGGTGAACCTACGTTGCATTCCCTCCTTGGCAAGTATCGTTAGATAAGGGGGTCAAAACTGTGTATAATACTCCAGGTGAGGTCTTACCAAGACTCTATACAACTGCAGCAAGACGTCTTTATTCCTGTACTCAAATCCTCATGCAGTGATGGCCAACATATCATTTCTGTTCCTAATTGTTTGCTCTATTGGCTTGCTTGTTTTTAGTGACTCATGATCAAGGACACCCCCGCCCATTTCTCAACGTCTCACCTTTTAAGAAGTATTCTGCCTTTCTGACTCTATCTACCAAAATAAATAGCCTTACACTTATTCACGTTATATACACATTATATTGTATGGGCCATGTTCTAGCCTATTCACTTAGTTCAAGTTTTATAGCATAGCACAAGGTCGTTGGGGTAACATCCATAGGGATAACAGAAGAGTGAGGTTGGTGCTAAAGGATTGGTGCCTGCTATGCACACTCCCTGATTATACTTTGCATTGACTACAATGGTGAGCAAGATCAAATGGAAACATATTAAGGCAGCTGATCCAATATCCCCACCTTGGTCCTGAAAGTTACCGTCATCCAAACCTAGTGAGTTATGGACACTGCTGGTGGGGTTAACTTTAGCCCCTTTAAGAGCTGTCACTGTAAAATGAGAAACATCTGCATTATTTATTTTGGGACAATGTCTTACTCTGGGAATTGCAGTTAATTTTTGAGAGAAATAAGTATTTCACAGTGATCGGGAATTTTGCCTACAGTCCGGGGCATCACATTTCAGGGACGATATGGAATTATTGGAGAGACTGCAGAAGAGGTTTACGAAAATGTTTTGTGGGATGAGAGACATCAGTTATGAATATAGGTTGGAGAAGTTGGGGGCTGTTTTCTCTGGGGATGAGATTCACAAAATCATGCAAGGGATGGACAGAATAGGTAGCAGGAAACAGGACCAAGAGCAATATAAAGCAAATTCCAAATGCAGTGAATGCAATGTGAGAAAAAGCACTTTTACTGAGCAAATAGTTTGAATCTGGAATGCACTGCCTGAAAGTGGACAGAGGCAGGTTCAATCAATATGTTCAAGAGGGCATGAGATAACTATTCAAAAGAAATAATATTCATGGTTATGGGCATCAGCAGAAAAATGGCATTAAATCATAATGCTCTTTGAGGGAAACTCGTACAGACATGATGGGCTGGACAGCCTGCTTCTGTACCATAACAATCCTGTGATGCTGTAATCTGAAATGTTCTCAGATTTTCAGGGGAGACAAGCAAATGGCTAGCTCTTTTGCCAAAAATATGTCCTATATTTGTTCTTTCTTTTATATAAACATGTTATTTTAGAATTTGTATTGCTATTTATATTGAAAATAGTAATGTGAAAGTCAAAAATACAAGACACATCATGTTTTAACAGCTCTCTAAGTCACTATTTTCATATCCATTAAACATAAACCATGCATTTTGTGGATCCTAACTTAATCCTGGAGCTTCCAAATTACTGTGTATGAAATTTGCACAGTCATCACGCTGGATTGTTGCTATCAGAATTTGATATGCTTTATTGATTTTTAATCAGTGTTTCTCCATATCCCTAAGTGTAAAGTCTGTTTTAGGCCAATTCCAATGTTAATTTGGAGAAATATAACATTATCTTTGGATGTCAGGGTCATTCATTATGTCTTTTTGTAGAAGCAGGTACAATGGGAAATGTAGTTATTATTCTAGGCTGAGCAGCATTGAAAATGTATGCCCACCAGAGAAAACTCATTCAACATGCTGATGTTACCTGACATTTTATTCAGATTTGATCTTGATGCTGTTGAACCTTGCAAGAGACTGCATAATTTTCCATTCAAACTATAAGCTGGAATGGAAGTCAGACACTGATACATAACTGAAGTACCAGTTAAGTGTTGCAACGTGAAAAATGAAGTGATCCACATCTTTAGCTGTACAAGGCAATGTTGCTTTTGGTGAAATGAGATTGGGAGTTTATTGATCAGGATGGCACCAGAAGTTTTTAAGTAAAGGAAAAACTGCCTGACAACAATCTTTGGATTGATTAAGCTGCAGATCGTGTAGGGATTGCTCCCTGGTTCTGACGCTGGGCTTATGTGTACCATGTGGTATGGTGGAAAAACTCCAGAGGCAGATGTTTCTCGGAGGCCAAGAAAACTCTGATTTTATTAAACAAACAAGCAAAATTGATATATTTGCAAGGAAAGAATGTGAATATCAAATTGAAACCCGAGAAATACAATGGGTAATAAATACAATGGGTAACTGTTACTGTACTAATAGGGAAAGAGAGAGAGAGTGAGACAGAGAGAGCTACCTGTTCTAATCCACTTCCCTTCCTCAGAGGTGCCCTACACCATTAAACCCCAAACCCTACTTCCATGTCTATGACTAGCCCAGCTGGGTAGAGGTCTCAATGACCTTAGGCCCACCCCTGTTGTGACAACCACAATTACAACCTGCTTTGAAATAGTTGCTTGCCGTAGCTAGGACTCTGCGAAGGGCCACAGGTACAGCTAATAGTCAGTCGGGCGGTGTTGTTGATGCGGTTGATGCGTGGGACCGGCCTGGTGAGGGACCCTGGTTTTTCTCCTCCTCTTGGTGGTTTTGCGAGTGGGTTGTTGCGGATGGCGGAGAATGTTGCTGATGTTGCCCCGGTTGGTGTGTCGCATCTCAAGATGCCTTTAGCCGCCTCCACACGTCGAGTGGAGGCTTGTACTTAGTTTGCAGTAGTTGGTCTCACTGTACTGGTTTAGCGGTGCCCCGTTCACAGTGCAGGATTCTCACTCTCTTTTCTCGCTTCTGTCTCTTCCTTCACTTTTCGTTGCACCTTCCACTTCACTCTCCCTCTTGTGCTGGGCTCGGGGTCTCCAGTTATACCCCACTGCAGGACACCCCTTACCTCCCACCAAATCTGTGAGTTATTGTTCCCCTTTTCAGGATTGAAAAGGTTTCCTGAGCACTGGAGTGAGTGATAATCATTTTTCAATTGGAAAGAATGGTTTTGATGGGTTTGGAATGTCCGGCATTTCCTTTGGATGAGTATCTGTGTAGTTCGCATAGCGGTGTGAAGGTTCCAAGATGAAACAGGTTTTCACGTAACACAATGGCGTGGAATGTTCAGTACCTTTGTGCCTGAGCATTGATTTGGAAATGAATGATTTGATACTTGTGTAGGCTCCAAAGGGTCTGAAATTGTTGAGGTTGTTTATTTCCTGTAGACTGGCTTACATTGTTTTAGCTGAGGCTTTTGGTTTTGCTTAGCGAGCCCCGGTCGCAGACATTTGCCCCTAGGCTTGTATATTCCCCAGTCTGTTCCAGCCAGCCTTTTCCGGGTTCATTTGCAGCCCATGGTTTCTGGAGTCCCACTGACATTAATCCAATATACTATAATTCCCATAACTTCTCCCTTTGGAGGGTTTTAAGTTCAGGGTATGTCCAACAACTGATGGGGATTTTTGGCCCATCTGACATTGCTGCATGAAAACAGAGCAGCCTGAATCATCCAGACCCAGTAAATAGAAAACATCTCTTTCCCTTTTCTCTGTGTGATTGAGGGAAAAAGAACAAGACACTTAAAAGAATTCTAATGCTAAAAAAGACATTGGCCCAGTCAACCAATTATTGAATCAGAAAACCACCATCAGTCTGCTGACAACACAGCATCATTGTTGATGAAATCAAAATAACTAAATTAACCCAGCTTTGTGGTCTGGACATTTGGTCTACAAAATCATTTTCCTGTCTATATTTTCCAACCGTAATATTTGCATCCTTTGACTTATTTGTGAATGAGTGTGTGTATTTGGGCTTGAAAGGGATAGAGTTTAAGTCACATGCTGGTAGATCAGTAACCTTTCCTTTTCCTCTGCCATCTGTTAAAGAATAAGTGTGTTTACAATAAATAATGTTTCTTTCCTGGTAATGGTAAAACTCAATTTAAAGCTCTGTTCCCCTGAATAGCAGTCAGTTGACTGCAATTGATAATTTTTTGTGGTGTTACTATCCCAATTGATGTTACCAATGTTACTACAGGACAAGTCTGATCCCAAGATAAAACCTCACTTGATATCAGTGATAATGGGAACTGCAGATGCTGGAGAATCCAAGATAATGAAATGTGAGGCTGGATGAACGCAGCAGGCCCAGCAGCATCTCAGGAGCACAAAAGCTGACGTTTCGGGCCTAGACCCTTCATCAGAGAGGGGGATGGGGTGAGGGTTCTGGAATAAATAGGGAGAGAGGGGGAGGCAGACCAAAGAGGGAGAGAAAAGAAGATAGGTGGAGAGGAGAGTATAGGTGGGGAGGTAGGGAGGGGATTTGTCAGTCCAGGGAAGACGGACAGGTCAAGGAGGTGGGATGAGGTTAGTAGGTAGGAGATGGAGGTGCGGCTTGGGGTGGGAGGAAGGGATGGGTGAGAGGAAGAACAGGTTAGGGAGGCAGAGACAGGTTGGACTTATAGATCACAATATACAAGGAACCCCCAGTTTCTGTTGGGAAACTACAGATTTCTTACAGAAACTCAGCACATGCAGACCAATTAAACCAGGAATATTCCTCATCACAATGGACACATCAGCACTCTACGCCAGCATTCCCCATGATGACAGCATTGCTGTAAAAGCACAGTACTCAATACCAACAACTGCCAATTTCCAGATACATTCTATAACTCATCTGCTTCATCGTCGACTACAACATCTTCACCTTTGACAACCAGTCCTTCATGCAGACATACGGAACTGCCGAGGAGACCAGACTGGCTCCTCAATATGACAACATTTTCATGCACAAGTTCAAGCAAGACTTATTTGCTGCGTAGGGCCTCCGACTGATGTTATACACCAGATACTTTGACAACATTTTCTTCCTTTGGACACATGGCAAGGAATCAGTGAAATGACTAAATAGCAATATCAATTAACAAGTTTCACCCCACCATCTGATTTACCATGGACTACTCATCAAAATCAGTCTTATTCTTAGACACATGCATCTCCACCAAGGATGGACACCTCAGTAGCTCAGGGATAACCTCATGGTGCTGTACTTCTCTAGCTTCCACTCTAAATATATTAAGAAGCTATCCCAGACTGACAAGCCCTGTGCCCTCATAAGAACAGGATACAGAACTCAAATCATCGATCACAAATTCGACGTGCCAGAGCGAAAAGCCGCAACAACCTCCTCAGAAGACAGACACAGGATAAGAGCGATAGAGTATTTTTTGACGTCCAGTACTTCCACAGAGCAGAGAGACTACGCCATGTTCTTTGCAGCCTTCAACATGTCATTGATGACAATGAGCATCTCACCAAGATCATCCCTACATCCCCACTTCTCAAATAACTGCCAAACCATAGCCATACCATCATTTGCAGCAAACTGCCTAGCCTTCAGGACAACATTGACCACAACACCACACAAGGCTGCCATGGTAACCTCTGCAAGATATGTCCAAACATTGATATGAACACTACCGTCATAAAAGGGAACACCACCCACCGTGTACATAGCAGATACTGATGTGACTCGGCCAATGTTGACCATCTCATACACTGTTGGTAAGGGTGCCCCAAGGTATATTGGTGAGACTATACAGACTACAACAGATGAATGGACACCGTTTGCCAGACAGGAATGTTCCCTCCCAGTCAGGGGACATTTCAGCGGTCAAGGACATTTAGCTTCCGATCTTTGGGTAAGCATAGTCTAAGGCAGTCTTTGAGATTCACAACAACACAGAATGACTGGGCAGAAACTGATAGCCAAGTTCTGTACCCATGAAGGTGTCCTCAACCATGATCCTGGGCTCATGTCATATGCTACATGTGATCCCATTACACTCGTCTGTATATGTAAAATCTTCCCTACTGGCCTGTTTTGACACCATCACCTTGATAAATTGTTATGATCTCTCTACCTTAATTAGTTCGTACACTTTTGGATTACTTAACACTTCAGTTAGAACTTTGGAATGTGACTCTTTTACCCATTATGCTATTCCAGTCATTCGCTTTGGCTCCAGCATCATCTTATTTTTATTTGTTTGTAATTATCTCGCTACCTCATTTAATTGGATTATAGGTCATCCCTTCACTTGTTATCCCGCTGTTGATACTTTACTCACACCAACGAACACTTTTGATAACCTGCAAGAACTTATTATTAGGCACTTGACTCACACCATTTGTAAGATCTTTTGATCTCTGTCCATAAATTCTGTGTCCTGTGTGCTTCTCTTTCACTTCACCAGATGAAGGGGGCTATGCTCCAAAAGCTTGTAATTTCAAATAAACCTGTTAGACTATCACCGGGTGTTATGTGACTTCTGCAATGCAGCTACCACATGGCTCTGGCTGACCAGGTAACTCTCCCACTCTTAGCACCGACATTTCAGAAAGATTTATAGACTGATATTCAAGCTTTTTCATCTCATTATGACTCATTTTCCATGGCCACCAAATCTTGATACGGGACATGAACCTCAAGCTTCTGCCTTGTAGGTAGGCAAAACACCACTGCAAGATCTCCGCTGTTTTCATAATACAATGTACATTTTTAAGATAAGGGGCCAAATGTGAGACAAGAATCTCCTTTTAAGTAGAGGCTTCACATGAATATAGAATGCCTTCCTGAAAAGGTGGTAGAAGCATACTTTGTACAATCCCCACCATTTAAAGCAGATGCATACAAAAAAGCAATATACATTAACTGTTCATGTTGAAGTTAATTTCAAAGTTGTTTCAGACACAACGAGGTATGCACATTTAGCATTCGTGTTAAACTTAAAGAAATCAATTCTTTCCTGTGCCTGGAGGAACCAGGTTCTATTACAAATTAATTGTGTGGTAACATTTTCACATGTCAAGGCTGCTCTTTGTCAAAAGCATTTATCGACTGGCCTCCATCATGTTGTGTACAGTCATGGTTGCAGACGTAATGAATATATTTGGGTGATAAGACCAAGTGATGACTCATTGTTCCTCATTCTCCTGAATGTATATACTGTCTGTATTTTTGCAGGTTGCCTGCTTCTTTATTGTTCATTTATACCAAAAGGAGGCCTATTTGCATGCTCTGTTTTTCAATCCCTTGTCAAACACATCCAAATGGCACAGATATAATGATATTCATGGCCTATTGTGACACAGGAAAGTTTTCAAAAAGTTGTATTACGTTACAACCGAAAGAACTTTAATGTAATTTTGATTAATGTTACTATTATTTATATAAGAATTTACTTTCAGGATCAGAACATCAAAAAACAACACTGATGGACAACAAATCATGGACACTTCCAGAGATAGACCCTATTGGTTGGAATTGTGGCTAAATTCCACCATTAATCAGATAATAACCAATTTGGGTCATGAGGCTTAAACTTGCTTACTTGAGGAGTTTTTATTGCATGTAGCAACCAGAATAAGTTTGAATAATTGTTTCAGTAATTGATTTTCTGTGAAAAGTAGTCAAATTAAAGGGGGCATGTGGTAATTCTAAACACAATATAAAATAATAAAAATATTGTTTGGAAATAAAATAGTTACTTAAAATGAATGGTGGGCAGAGCATATAAAGGAAAATGTTTCATGAGTAGGTGCTGTTTCTCCACAGAATTTATGGCGCCCCAGATAAACAATAAAGAATTCATTTGGTTCTTTGTTTACAGACAAGAATGAGAATAGGAGGGGCTCATTTGCACTAAGAATGCTATTTAAAGTTTTACTTCAAGACAGTTATTCAGGAAGCCACAAAAAGTATTATGTACTGTTCAACTTCAATAGCAATTTGCTATCAAGCTAGAAAACATTCAATAATTTGTGTGAGCCTTGTCAATAGTATCAAAAGGTTTCCTTTGCCACAGAATGAATTTAGCTGAGCCCAACCCTATCCCTAGTGATAATGGACCAGTCAGGATGGTGTATTACAAGGAGGGGGACTCACAGGAGACATTGTTCCCATGCAGCTACATTAGCTACTGGAGGTCATTGATTTTGGAAAGTGCTGTTAAAGGAACTTTCATGATATGGTGCAATGCATATTGTGAATGATGCACACTCCTACCATTCTGGGTAGATGGTGGAGGGGAAGAATAATCATAATATTTTGTGGTGATATGGACACACTGGTACAATCTAAGTGAACCTTACATTCTTATGGGCTTCTGAGGCAACAATGCCAGCAGCTGGGGATACACACCCTACTTCTCCTGTCTTTCCTTTTCCTTGGAATTGTACAAGAAAGAATCAAAAGCTGCACTGTTTGGATAGAGTGGAGTTCATTAAGGGCGGAGAAAGGAGGTAATATAATGGGGGAGGCAGTAGTGCAGTCACGTCCTGGACATATTAATGCTCATAGGTCACAGGTTTAATCTCACCACTGCAGATGGCGGAATTTTACTCAAATTAATAAATCTGGAATTAAATGCTAGGTTAATGGTGACCATGAAACCACTGTTGATTGTCTATAAAAATGAATGAGACCAGAGATGGCATCACAGTAATGTACAGTATAAGGATTGTCTTGGGAATCATCAATATTAGATCTGGACCAACATTCACAGTAACTTTCTTTTCTACTGTGTGGGCCTCTGAGGTGATTGCATGTCAGTGATGTCCTGAACTGGAAGTCAATGCTGTGAGTGGCAACTGACAAGCCAATCACCTTGTCCGAACCCTCGGAGCAGCTGCACAGCTTAAGAGGTAACATGGCTCTGGACCTGAAAAAGTCTCACAGAATTCGGTCAAACATGGGCAAGGAAATCTCCTGCTGATTGCCACATAGTGCCCATATCCATTTAGAACAAGTGGCAAAAGCACACAATGTACTTTGGGTGAGGGAACTTCAATGCCCATTACCAAGGGGGAGGCAGTAGTACAGTAAGTTCCTGTGCATATTCATGTCGATAGGTCAGAGGTTTAACCCCATCAGTAACCATTTACAATACTAGTTCAATTAAAACTACAACCGGCCGAGCAGCTATAGCACCAGGGATGGTGAAGCAACAAAATAGAACTAAGATAATAAAATGTGAGGCTGGATGAACACAGCAGGCCAAGCAGCATCTCAGGAGCACAAAAGCTGACGTTTCGGGCCTAGACCCTTCATCAGAGAGGGGGATGGGGGGAGGGAACTGGAATAAATAGGGAGAGAGGGGGAGGCGGACCGAAGATGGAGAGTAAAGAAGATAGGTGGAGAGAGTGTAGGTGGGGAGGTAGGGAGGGAATAGGTCAGTCCAGGGAAGACGGACAGGTCAAGGAGGTGGGATGAGGTTAGTAGGTAGCGGGGGGTGCGGCTTGGGGTGGGAGGAAGGGATGGGTGAGAGGAAGAACCGGTTAGGGAGGCAGAGACAGGTTGGACTGGTTTTGGGATGCAGTGGGTGGGGGGGAAGAGCTGGGCTGGTTGTGTGGTGCAGTGGGGGGAGGGGACGAACTGGGCTGGTTGAGGGATGCAGTAGGGGAAGGGGAGATTTTGAAACTGGTGAAGTCCACATTGATACCATATGGCTGCAGGGTTCCCAGGCGGAATATGAGTTGCTGTTCCTGCAACCTTCGGGTGGCATCATTGTGGCAGTGCAGGAGGCCCATGATGGACATGTCATCAAGAGAATGGGAGGGGGAGTGGAAATGGTTTGCGACTGGGAGGTGCAGTTGTTTTTTGCGAACTGAGCGGAGGTGTTCTGCAAAGCGGTCCCCAAGCCTCCGCTTGGTTTCCCCAATGTAGAGGAAGCCGCACCGGGTACAGTGGATGCAGTATACCACATTGGTAGATGTGCAGGTGAACCTCTGCTTGATGTGGAATGTCATCTTGGGGCCTGGGATGGGGGTGAGGGAGGAGGTGTGGGGACAAGTGTAGCATTTCCTGCGGTTGCAGGGGAAGGTGCCGGGTGTGGTGGGGTTGGAGGGCAGTGTGGAGCGAACAAGGGAGTCACGGCTTCCTCTACATTGGGGAAACCAAGCGGAGGCTTGGGGACCGCTTTGCAGAACACCTCCGCTCAGTTCGCAAAAAACAACTGCACCTCCCAGTCGCAAACCATTTCCACTCCCCCTCCCATTCTCTTGATGACATGTCCATCGTGGGCCTCCTGCACTGCCACAATGATGCCACCCGAAGGTTGCAGGAACAGCAACTCATATTCCGCCTGGGAACCCTGCAGCCATATGGTATCAATGTGGACTTCACCAGTTTCAAAATCTCCCCTTCCCCTACTGCATCCCTCAACCAGCCCAGTTCGTCCCCTCCCCCCACTGCACCACACAACCAGCCCAGCTCTTCCCCCCCACCCACTGCATCCCAAAACCAGTCCAACCTGTCTCTGCCTCCCTAACCGGTTCTACCCAATCTCTAGCGTGGAGGCTGTTTGGATAAGCAGCAAGTCCAATTTGCTATTTGCTTGCTGTGATTTTGATGCCAAGTTTTCCCATCGACTAACGCAGCTGGCAAGTTTGGTAATATGGGAGTCTGAATATTAGTGGGGCAAGTTGTGGTATTAGCAAGCAGAAATTTTCAACTGGTATCTCACCATTGTCTAGCAAGAATCTTGCCATGCCTCTTGTGAGAAGCCAGAAAGATGGAACGAGATGATCTCAGTGTTGCCATGGGCCTCTTTTTACTCATCACCTAATTCTGTCACACATCTCACCATAGCCCAAACCACTCAGACCCCTATAAACTTGCAGTAAGACTATGTTCCATTCTGAATTTCAGTAAGTACAGAGTTAAACTGCTCAATCTTTCCTCATGTGCAATTCTTTTATCCCATGAATTAGCCTAGTGAATTTTCATTGAACTGCTTAGGGGCGGCACGGTGGCTCAGTGGTTAGCACTGCAGCCTCACAGCACCAGGGACCCGGGTTCGATTCCAGCCTCGGGCGACTGTCTGTGTGGAGTTTGCACGTTCTCCCTGTGTCTGCGTGGGTTTCCTCCCACAATCCAAAGATGTCTGGGCTAGGTGGATCGGCCATGCTAAATTGCCCATTGTGTCCAGGGGTGTGTGGGTTACAGGGGAATGGGTCTGGGTGGGATGCTTCAAGGGGCGGTGTGGCTTTGTTGGGCTGTTGAGCCTGTTTCCACACTGTAGGGAATCTAATCTTGCTTCCTCTCACCCATCCCTTCCTCCCACCCCAAGCCGCACCCCCCGCTACCTACTAACCTCATCCCACCTCCTTGACCTGTCCGTCTTCCCTGGACTGACCTATCCCCTCCCTACCTCCCCACCTACACTCTCTCCACCTATCTTCTTTACTCTCCATCTTCGGTCCGCCTCCCCCTCTCTCCCTATTTATTCCAGTTCCCTCCCCCCATCCCCCTCTCTGATGAAGGGTCTAGGCCCGAAACGTCAGCTTTTGTGCTCCTGAGATGCTGCTTGGCCTGCTGTGTTCATCCAGCCTCACATTTTATTATCTTGGAATCTCCAGCATCTGCAGTTCCCATTATCTCCAAAATAGAACTACTTTATTTGTAGAAGTAGCAAGCAATGGACAGAGCTAAGTAATAGAACAATCAAGGTCTGAATTCTGCTGCAATCAGATGTGAATGGCGGTGATCAATTAAACAATTGACTGCGCAAATACCCCATCCTCAATGATGGTGGAGCCCAGCACATCAGTACAAAAACAAAGCTGAAAAGTGTGTTATCATCCCGAAACACCTAGAGGATGTTCCACATAGGCCTCCTCCCGAGGCCTCAGCATTACAGAAGGCAGTTAGTAACCAATTCAATATGATATCAAGAAACTGCTGGAAGCATAGAATACTGCAAAGGCTACGGATTCTGACCATATTCCAGCACGCTTGAAGACTTGTGTTCCAGGACTAGCTATACTCTCACCAAACTGTTCCTGTACTGCTAGAACACTGATATCCACCCTGCAATGTAGAAAAGTGTCCAAATATGGTGTGCCCACAAAAAATGATACTCCAACATCCAACCTAAACAAGTACTGCCCTGTCAGTTTACTCTCAATGATCAGCAAAGTGTTGGAAGGTGTCATCAACAATGCTATCACACAGCACTTGATCAGTAATAAAATTACCACTGATATTCAGGTTGGATTCTGTCAGATCCACTCAACTCCTGACTTTGGTATGTCATGGTTCAAATATGGACAAAAGAACTGAACTATAGTTGAATTTTAGAGTGACTGCCTTTGACATGGTGACAACATTTGACTGCGCAGCATGAAGGAACTCCAGCAAAATTTAAGGTAATGGGAATCAAGGGAAAACTGCCATTGGTTGGAACAATACCAAGCACATTCAATAAGATGCTTATGGTGATTGTAGGTCAATCATCTCTGTCTCAGGACAACGCAATGGAATTCCTCAGATCCAACTGTACTCAACTGTTTCATCAATGATCTTCTCTCCATCCTAAGGTCAGAGGTGGGAACGTTTGCTGTTGATTTCACAAATTTCAGCATAATTCCCAAGTCTTCAGATGCTGAAGTGTCCCATATTGAAATGCAGCAACGTGTTGACAACAAGCAGACTTCAGTTGATAAATGGTAAGTATCATTTACTACACAGAAATACCTGGCAATGACCATTTCTAACTGGACAGAAGCTAACCATCTCCTCTTGACATTAAATAGCATTACCATCCTTGAATCCCTTATTATTGACATCCTGCAATTTGACCAAAAACTGAACTGATCTAGCCATATATATATTATGGCTACAAGAACAGGTCAGAAGATAGGATTTGCCAGGCCAGTAAGTCAACTCCTTTCTCCACAAAACTTGTCCACCATCTACAATATTCTGGTCAACAATGTGACAAAATACTCTCCAGTTGCCTGGATGAGTGTAGCTTCATCAACACTCTCAAAGTCCTGCACAACTCAGGACAATGCAACCCACTTGAACAAAACTTATCCACCACCTTGAACATTTACTTAACTAATGGCCAATTGTAGCAGCAGTATGTACCAGCTGAAATGCTTTACAGCATCTCATTGAGGCTCCTTCGACAGCACCATCCAAACATGTGACCGCTATCACACAGCTGGACAAGGGCAGCCAATTCATGGGACTCCACCACCTTCAAGATCCCCTCTGAGCCACTCACCATCCTGACGTGGAACTATATTGTCATTCCTTTATTATCATTGGGTCAAAATCCTGCAATTCCTTCCCTAACAGCACTGTCAGTGTACCTGCACTCAATGGACTACAGCAGTTCAAGAAGGCTGCTCATCACTAACTTCGAAAGGGAAATTAAAGATGGGAATAAGTGCTTGTCTAGGAACTAGAAAAGGGAGAGGAGAAGTCACCCTTCAAATTGATGATTTTCACGAGGATTTCACTATCAGGAAGGACCATGATTAAAATAGGTGCTGTTTTAGAGCCGAAAGTCATTTTGGTACCGAATCAATCAAGGGGGAAGAAGTTCAGTTTGTGCAACACAAGATTTAGCTTTAGATGACAACTACAATTCAAAACCATCCCACTGGTTGTTTCTTGATGGAGCACAAGAATCCACTTGTATTTGCAAAGTTTTGCTGAATATGAACTGAAACTTGACCTTCTGCACAAAATAACCTGGAACAGCATATTCCAAGCTAACAATGAACCCATTACTTTGTACTAGATAACATGTAGGAGTTCCACTACGTCTCATGTTGTTCAAAAGTTGGACAATTCAAGTACAAATAATTTTCATAACAGATTTTTAAAAATTGTTCTTTGGATTTGGGTGCCAGGGACAAGATAACATTTACTGCACAATCCAATAATTACCCAGAAAAAAAATACAAAATGTAAAATTTAATGAGCGAATTGGGGGCCTTGCTAGCTGGAGAACTAGTGAGAGCATTTACCTGCACAGCAGCAAACCTTACCCAGAACCAAGGACCATGAAGGTGCAGGTCCTGCCCTCAAAGAACTATGGGTGGCATGGTGGCTCAGTGGTTAGCACTGCAGCCTCACAGCACCAGGGAGCCGGTTCAATTCCAGCCTTGGGTGACTGTCTGTGCGGAGTTTGCACATTCTCCCCATGTCTGCGTGGGTTTCCTCCGGATGCTCCGGTTTCCTCCCACAGTCCAAAGGTGTGCAGGCTAGGTGGATCGGCCATGCTAAATTGCCCAGAGGGTTCAGGGGGATAGGTCTGGGTGGGATGCTCCAAGGGACGGTGTGGACTTGTTGGGCCAAAGGGCCTATTTCCACACTGTAGGGCATCTAACCTAAACTGCAAAACAATTCAATGATGGAAACTCTTCATTACATGACTGAGCCGTGGAGGA
Organism: Stegostoma tigrinum; assembly: GCF_030684315.1. Classification (NCBI taxonomy): domain Eukaryota; kingdom Metazoa; phylum Chordata; class Chondrichthyes; order Orectolobiformes; family Stegostomatidae; genus Stegostoma; species Stegostoma tigrinum. The sequence goes on along the minus strand of NC_081373.1, from coordinate 42,775,229 downwards.
GGCTGGTACTGTCCCCACTTGAGGCCCAGGATTGTTAAGGGACTCAAGGCCACAACTGGGTTTTGGAGGGGGTGCCATTGAGCTGGGAGGTGTAAAAGCATCAGCAGCAAGGATAGTTGGCAAGCTCTCTGTGAGGCTGGACTTTGTGATAGCTGAATTCCTTGATTAGGCGCTGAATGCATTTGAGCCAGAAACGCCACTCCACCCCCAAAAGCCTGAAAACAACTTTGATGAAGTTCACTTTTTGGTTTCCGGCAATACCCACCTGCCTACTTCTAGGTGAATACTAAGAACAGCGTAGGAATATAGGAATTGGGAGCCAGAGCAGGGAATTCGGCCCTTCAAGCCCACCTTGCTATTTAACATGACCATGGCTGATCTTTTCCTAGTCTCAATTCCACTGTCTTGACTGCTCCCTATTGCTCTTTATCCTGTTTTTCATCAGAAACTTATCTATTTCTTGAATCTGTTGATTGATTCTGCCTCCACTTCACACTGGGGCACTGAGTACCGCAGATTCACAACCCTCTGAGAAGTAGTTTCTCCTCATTAGTTTTGAAACTATTCCTCTCACTGTATATTTATGACAGCTTGTTCGATAGTGCCTCAAAAGGGGAATCATCCATTCAACGTCCACCTTAACAATTTCCTTTAGCATTTTATAAACCTCAATCAGATCCCCTTCATTCTTCTAAATTCCAGCAAATATAAGCGCAAGCTATTCAATTGCTCCTCATACGACAGCCTTTCATCCCTGGACTCATCCTCTGAACTGCCTACAGTGACACCACATCCTTCCTCAAGTAAGGCAGCCAAAACTGGACACAATATCCCCAAATATGGTCTCAGCAATGCCTATCATAACAATAAGAAGATATGGCCCTTAAGTGTGCATTAAAGGCACATGGATGGGACTGTGCTGAGGAAAGCAGGAATTGTGTGTTTGTACCATCTGTAGGTCATATATATATAAAATCAGGAGAGATCATGCATCAGGGTGAGATGAATGTAAACCTTTCCACCACTGACTTCATTGGGGGAGAAGCAGGAAGGCAGTAAGGTCCTCACATTCTACCCTTACTTACACCTGATTAAACGGTCCCACGACTAGGCCCAGCGCAGAAGGCATTAAGTTCTACCCAAAGAAACCAAACCAACTACAATTGTTTTACAAGAACAGGACGATAATGAATCTGGAAACAGGAAACAGATCTAACAGATAAACTAGTGGGCCCTATAAAGGGAAACATGTGGCATTGACAGGAAAGAGATATGGATGCTGGTATAAACTGAATAGTGTGCCTAAAATCATCCAGCACTGAGCTAGATGAAATTATCGGGCAGTCAGGACTTGAGGTTAAATGTGCTGCTGAAAAATATTACAACAGCCTCAAAATCAGAAGTATAGAAGTTCAATTAAGATTGTTAATATTATAGACTTGAATTTCAAAATTTGATTGCAGCCATCAACATATCTTGGAACCATGTTGCATGATTAACGTAAACACATTCATTCCAATGAAGACAGCACACAAGCTTTGTGCTGTCTGCTCATTGTAAATATTTGGAGCGTGCTGCTAGTGCTAAGCACACCAAGAGCAGGATGTATAAAAACAGAAGTGGCACATGTTCAATCTAGCCCTTTAAAAGAGAGAATGCATTCTGACAACATTAGTTGCTGTAAGTCATTCTAAAAGTCATTCTTGATTTAGATATGACACATTTTGACAGACAGCAGGGTCCAAAATTATCTCACACAGTAATAGTGATTTTGGTGTAGGAGGTAAAGAAGGGAGAGATGCTCCCTATCCACAGGAACTGGGCAGCAGCCCCCAGCAAACTCAGAAAAGGCAGTGACAGTAGATTGCTGTCCAAGTCAATGCCTGCATTGTAGTCCGTTGGAACAGGATATAGTATCAGAAGTTGTTCAATGATCTAACATGAATGATTAAAGCCACTGAATGCATGTTCTACTCCCATCAGCTGCACTTTACCATCAACTCCCCACACTACCCAGTATATTTTCTGACAAAAATCACTAATCAATCAATTAAGTTCCATGAGGATACATATTTCATTATTAGCTTTACCCCACTTTTATGCACTCTATGCTGTTACACACTTTAAATCCAGACCTCACAACCAGGACACATTGCAAGCTAGTCAAGTGTGACCCTCACATCACCCAAATATATTGTATCATACTCTCTATCGAGCAGCACAAGGTGACCCACAAATGTAGGCAGTAGCAAGCACTGGGGCTGGATACATTGAAGATGATGATATACTCCTACCCAATCTTCCTCATCTCTTCTGAAACACAAGTGGCACACGCCACTTGTTTTCCTCCCCTCTCCTCACCACTACCCCACTCATGCTTATAATATTAACAATCTTCCTTGAAGTTCTACATCTCAGCTCCATATCTAACTTTGAGGCTGTTGTACATTTAACTTCAAGTCCTGACTGCCCCATAAGTTTCTTTATCTTAGAGTCACATTATTCAATTGAGACTAGCACCCACTCATTTTCCTGCCAATACCACGTCTCTCTTTATACGGCCCAATAGTTTGTTTGTTGAAATGTCACCTGTCTCTAGCTTCATTATCTTCCTGTCTTTGTGAGCTAACATATTGTTAGTTTGGATTCTTTGTACCTTCCTCGTGCCTTTCTCCTTTCAGATACACATGAACTACCAACTGGCTAGACTGTGATGCTGGAATGAGAATGCGAGAAGACATTCATGATGGTGTACCACCTTCACTTGATCTCATGTTCATATCCAGCCGGTCTGATATTCACACAGTGTCTACTTTAGAGGGTAACTGGGATCTGCAACTGGTGAGTGGGCAATAGCCAGTGCAAGGGGAGAGGTACAGTGGAGGTGCCAGCTTGCCAACCTTGTAAGGTTGCACACAGTGTTGGTTGCCTTCTTTTTTCTCTTCCTCCTCCTCAGTTGTGTATTGTATATTTGGTGACAAGAACAGAACAAGAACAGAGATTGTACACAATGCAGCAGATCACAATGAATCGTGGCACATTCTCTGGAGAGTACAACAGGATTCTTGCAAAATGCTGCAGACAACAGAATCACAGGTTAATTGTTGAGATGTTCTGCTCAATGACATTCCACTTGGCAGTGTGGCATTTACACATGTGCTGCACGATGGATGTCAGTAAATAGCCGTTTTTGCTCACTAGTCAGCCAGGATCCTCATGGTTACTTAATTGTCATTGGTACTGCAGGCTGGTTCCAAATAAAGACATAATGTTTGCTGCCTGTACAGCATGAGTTGACCCATGTACTGTATGTGGTCGCACACCAGCTGCACATTAAAGAAGCAGAGCACTTGCAGTGGTGTAGTTAATGGCATCCTGTAGCATGGAAAAGGTTTTTACCCTGCCTAAGTACAAATCTTGTTTCAACAAGTGGAAGGACAATGTGCTAAAGCATGCCACCAATGTTAATTCTTCCATCCTGCCTTCATTCATTAAGAATTGTAATTTAAGCACAGCCTGATTTTCAGAAACAACCCAGAGAGGCCTGTGCTCCAATCAGGAATTAATGCACACTCCCATTTAATATCCAGAATGTTAAAGTGCTCAAACAGTTAAACCAACTTTGAGTAAAGATAAAAAGTCCCAAGGGCTGCAAAATAATGTCTGCCATGAACATATTTTAATTCTAGCTTGACAGTAATTTGGAAGTATACCATCCTGATAAATCCTCTTCTTTTGTTCATAATAATGCCAAGGTACCTCGCACATGCAACTGAGCAGGCTGATGGCATCTTAGTTTAATGTTTCATCCAAAGAACAATACATCCTCCATTGTAGTATTCCCTCAGTACTGGAGTACAAGTCCTGACTTTGTGCTCAAGCCCTGGGACTTGAACATAGCAGCTATTGTTCAGGGGTAAACGCATTACGAAACAAGCCACAGCAAGTAGATGAAGGATAAATGAATGAAGAATATAGGGTTGAAGCAAAAGAACATAAGAATCAGGAGCAGCAGCAGGCCATCTGGCCCTTCGAGCCCGCTCCGTCATTCAATAAGATCATGACTGGTCTCTTTGTGGCCTCAGTTCCACTTACCCACCCTCTCACCATAATCCTTAATTCCTTTACTGCTCAAAAAATTACCTAGCTTAGCTTTAAAAACAGTCAATGAGGAAGCCTCAACTACTTCACTGGGCAGGGAATTCCACAGATTCACAACCCTTTAGGTAAACAAATTCCTAAATTCAGTCTGAAATCTGCTCCTCCTAACTTTGAGGCTGTGCCCTCTTGTTCTAGTTCCACCCACCAATGGAAACATCCTCCCTGCTTCTGTCTTGTCTACTCATCTTCACAATTTTATATGTTTCTTTAAGATCCCCCTCTTTCTTTTAAATTCCAATGAATATAGTCTCAATCTAGTCAGTCTCTAAAGTACAAGACTGTTTCTAAGAAGATTCATAGAATGGTCGCAATACAAAGCCAGATTTATTTACTTTGAAACTTTTTTATATCTCCTTTATATGCAATAATATATAAAACTTGGGATACCGTCGCCACATGGCTGTCATGCCAGTCTGAAATAAGCTTCCAACAACCCTTCTGATTCTAGGTGGAGCTTGACCCGAGCTGCGGTGAGCAGTGATGGGGGGACATTAATTCTATTTTGTATAATTATTAACTATTCTCTACATTATTGATAATTACTAGTAATTAGTTAATTTATTAATTTAGCATTCAAATAAATTCAAAATCAATCTCCAATTCAACATCTTGCTGTTTGCTGTTGCTGGTTTGGTTTGTTTGGATTTATTTGTATTTAACTAACATTTAGAAGATAGACAACTAAATATATAAATTCCATTTTAACTCTGCAAAAGCAATTCAGCTAGTCCACTCCTTGGTTGTGTCCCTGTAACCCTAAAATTTTTGCCTCTTCAGGTATTTATCCAATTCCCTCTGGGAAGTCATGATTTAATCTGCCTTCACCAGACTATCAAGTGATAAAGGTAATAAAGTATGAAGCTGGATGAAAACAGCAGGCCAAGCAGCATCTCAGGAGCACAAAAGCTGACGTTTCAGGCCTAGACCCTTCATCAGAGAGCCTGATGAAGGGTCTAGGCCCGAAACGTCAGCTTTTGTGCTCCTGAGATGCTGCTTGGCCTGCTGTTTTCATCCAGCTTCACACTTTATTATCTTAGATTCTCCAGCATCTGCAGTTCCCATTATCTCTGATATCAAGTGATAAATTCCTGATCTTGACCACTTGCTACAAGAAAATTATTTTCTTCATATTGCCACAGGTTCCTTCACAGAAACATCATACATTGTGTTTTCAATTCTTTGAGCTTTCTCTAATTAAGGACAGTTAGTAGTCTCATATTATTTCTCTAATCAATCAGGCCAGGCTTATGTCATACATTTTACAGATATCTCAGTGCTACTGAGAAATGGCAATCAGTCTGTAATGACACTGAAGCCTAGTTATAAACATACCCTGAAAGTTTATGAAATGCTTATTCTGGCATGTTGATAGTGAAGATAGACAACTGCACCTCCTCCAAGATAACACTCCATACTGGAGACCCCCAAGGATGCGTTCTCAGCCCCCTACTGTACATCCTGTAGACCCACTACTGTAATGCCAAATTCCAAACGAATGCCATCTACAAGTTTGCTGACAACGCCACCATGGTAGGACAGATATCAAACAACGATGAGTCAGAATACAGAAAGGAGATAGAGGGCTTGGTGTCATGGTGCAATAATAACAATCTCTCTCTCTCAATGATGGCAACACAAAAGAACTGATCATTGATTTCAGAAAGATGACAGAACATATCCCCATCTACATCAATAGTGCAGAGGCTGAGAGCATCAAGTTCCTCTCAGTAACTTCCCATGTAGAAGCAACAGTCAAGAAGGCATACAAGGTGTCTTTTTCCTCAGCCATCTCAGGAAATTTCACATGTCCACAAGGTCCATCACCAACTTCTACAGGTGCACCATTGAAAGCATATTGTCCGGGTGCATAACATACAGGTATGGCAACTGATCTGCCCAGGACCATAAGAAACTACAGAAGGTTGTGCACACAGTCCAGAGCATTATGGAAGCTAACCACCCATCCATGGACTCCATTTACATGGCTCGTTGCCACAGAAAGGCTGCAAACATCAAAAACCCATTGCACCCTGGCAATACTCTCTTATAACCTTCCTTCAGGCAGAGGATACAGAAGCTTGAACTTACACACCAGTAGGTTCAAGGACAGATTCTTCCTTGCCGTTATTAGACTGATGAATGGAGACTCTAATTTCAAATAATGCTGATCTTGCTAATGTTGATCTTAGCTGGCACACGCCTTGTGTGACGTGATTTGTATGCCTTTGTCTAGTCTTTTTTTCATCTTATGATCTGCATGTCCTTGCTTACTATGATCTGCCTGTACTGCTCAAAAATAAAGCTTTTTACTGTACTTGGGTACATGTGACAAAAAATCAAATCAAATCTTATTTGTAATTCAAGCATTTCTGTATAGCTATAAATACAGCAGATGCTGGGAATACTATCTCAGTACAGATAGCTAAGGAATTAGCTCTGAAGGGCAGCAAAGTGGCTCAGTGGTGAGCACTGCTGCCTCACAGTATCAGAGACCTGTGCTTGATTCCAGTCTCAGGTGACTGTCTGTGTGGAGTTTTTCCATATCTGCGTGGGTATCCTCCAGGTGCTTCAGTTTTTGCCCACAGTGCAAAGGTGAATTGGCCTTGCTAAATCGCCAGGGATGTGCAGGCTAGGTGGATTAGCTATGGTCGATGTGGGGTTATGGGGATAGGTTAGGGGGTTGGGTCTGGATGGAATGTGAGATTTAGTGTGGACCCATCAGGCCTGCTTCCACACTGTAGGGATTGCATGATTCTCTGACCTCTTCAAGGAAGGCATATATTCCAACAGAAGCTGGAGACCTGCTTCAAATTTCAAAGGAGAAAAGGCAATGGATTGTAGCAATGCTGAGTTTTTTGTTAGAAAATATCCACCAAACTTAAAATAAAGTCTCATCTTGTGCACTTCCACTGAACATTTCCCATTTGTCCAACATAACTTAAGCAGAAACATTGAAATTCCGTAAAAAACAGTAGAAATTAGACAGGCTTCCAGAACAACTTTAATGAATACTTACTGCTATCAAACAGCACTGTTCTAGTCTTTATTTCAATTTAGAATTAACTTGATATTTTAAGTTTACTTTAAAATAGTCCCTTTTAAAATAGTAAACAACAGAATGTCACATGAAAGTTTTAAACAATAATGTACTGATAATATCAACATTAATTTCTAAATTTGGGTCAAATAACAAATGGGAACAAAGAGAAATGATGAAATGGTCAATTACTCTGGTCTAGGAAATCAAAAATTTATTCAAAGATCGTACCTGTGTGACTTCACTAAATACTATGGCACGAGCAATTAATCCATGTTTCATTTAGTCTTACTAGTGTCAGTAAAACAAAATTATCATGTATTAAGTACCTGATCTGTAGACAATCATAAAATGTGATTCTGCTGCATGGGTCATTTTGTAGACTAATAATAAATTCCTAACATTTGAGATAAGTTGTAGTTGAATGAACTAAGACATCCTCAGGTGATGAGAGCTCAACTAATCGTATATTAGCATAATGACACCAGAAGTTTCTTTATATTTGACATCAGAAGTTTATTAGCTATCCTCAACAAGTTTGCCCTGCCTACGGTTAGATTTTGCATAACAATGCCAACTGAGTAAGTGGAAATTAATTCAATAAGAATCAGTTTTTATCATTGTACATGTTACCTGAATAAGACGATTAGTGGAAAATAACATGAAATATTGGTCTTCTTGTGATATTAATTAAAAACAGCCTTCATTTCAAAATACAGCAATAAAAAAAACATGCATGGACTTCATTAACATATCCAGTAAATGAGAGTGTTCACTGTGGTTTGAAGAAGTATTTTTGTAATATGTAAATACATCAGAGTCAGCATTCTTATGTTGCACTTGTGTCAATTATAATATGCTCATATATTTGTGTATTTCCTTTAAAACTTGAGGCAAACAAAAACTCACGGTTATCAGCCAATACAGCAGTGAATGCCCTCGGAGCCTGGATGATGACTTCATTAAATTTCATAAATTTTCCTTTGGCTGTGTCCCATTGAAAAATCTCAGTAAATGAATAGTCATTTCCCAGAATGGCATATTGCCATTTATTTAATTTAAGAGGCTGCAATACCATGGATCCCCGTGATGGAAATGTCTGCACTTCCACAAACATGGAGACATTCCATTTCATTATTGTGGAGTCACCAAGGAATCTTGTTAAGCAAATATATAAATTGTCTCTGATTTTAAAATGTTTAACTGCATATACATTATCTGTCTCAGGGATATCAATACGCCAAACAAATTCTTTCCTCCCTTTGTTCCATTGATAGATAACAGGTCGTTGGAAAAGACTTAGTAAGATTAAATGTGGCTTGTTAGCTATTTCAAGGTACTCCACATCTATATCTCTGTACCAACGATGCAATGATTGATGAGAGTAAAATCCATTTCCATTCCATTTATATATCGTAGTAGTCCCACCCTTGGAGCTGTCAGCAATAACGAAAAACCATTCTCCTTCTATGTGAAATGATTCAATATCATTTGGCTTTCTGATTTTTGAAGTATCTATATCCTGGATCTTAATAAACTTGTTGGCAGAAATATCCCTTTTGTAAATGTGAGAGCCACCAAAAAGCCGAGCAACAACTACAAACAGCTGATTGTCAATGATCAGTGGTTTACAGAATACTGTAGAAGTGCCTGTGTAAAGAACAAAAAATAAAATCAGAAACAATGCAGGCACAAACAGTAATGATGTTTTCTACTTTAATTCAGAGACATTCATACCAGTAATGTTGTCGAAATTCCTGAAGACCATTTCAACATGATCCCATTCAAGGATGCCACAATTTCCAGCCACAGGTTGGGCAATTGCTACATAAATATCATTCATGTAAGTGAAGCTTTCAATTGACAAGGACTGAAATTTCAAGGTCTGGTAAATGACAAAATCTGTGAAAAAGGAAAAAAAACACATTTATTAAATCTAACTATTCATCAGAATTTAATTACTGACACGTTATTGAAGCTAGGACAGGAAAATTGAACGTTTCTAGATCTCTACTCTTAAATCTGTTCACTGCCTTAAAGTATTACAGATGACTGAAGTTTAACTCTTAAAGGAACAAGTCTTTACATTGCTGCAACCAAGTGGCCCTAAGGGAAGGGACCATGAGGCATTAGGAAAGCACCAGTAGGCAGTAGGGAATGAACTACAAGGGGAAAGAATGAATAGGCACCATCTATAATTTACATCATTACTGTTACAAACTCTAGACTCTAGCTACCAACTCCAGGTCTATTCCTGGCAAACAGCTGAGGCTGAACCCGAACGTTGCAAACTTGCAACCTGAGATAAGCATCCAACCACAATTTCACCATCACTAGGACATCCCATTTGAACACTTGCTTCTTTGTCCGATTCCAACCCTGCTTCAGGTCATGTAGCATTGAAACACTCACACATGCCTTTGTTACTTCCATGTTTGATTGTTCTGGACTGCTGTCTGACATTCTATCATCTGCAATGTTTCAGTCATCTAAAACAGAAGGCCGTGACCCAACTTGTGGCAAGTCCCACCCCTACTGGACATCATTCTTGCTCAACAGTGTTTGATCACACTTAGTTGCAACTATCAGAGTGCCAAAGCATTTGGCCTCTATTTTATCTCATAATGATTTATCAAAATCAATGAATATGAATGGAAATAACATAGCACTTGAACTACATTAACTGAAAACCCTTATTTGCCTTTTAAGTGGCAAGCAGAATTCAACCAAAATCACTGAAAATCAACTGATAAGCAACTAAGCTGAGAGAAAAGCACCAAAGCAAGCTCTCAGGTCAGGAGCGAACAGCTTGTCAAGTACTTTCAGTAAATCTGAGATTTTTTTTAAGTTCAAGCTGTAGTGTCGTGAAACATGTGATTGTTTAACTTATTTTACCTGTTGAACTCCTTAACATTGCACATGGTGAAATACAAGTGGTGGAGGTAATACAGGCCTCCATTTTGTCCTGAGTTGTGTTGCCCTCCTGCTCCAGAATCTCAACTGTCAGGGACTTGTGAAGAGCAGCCAACTAGGTAGCGGCTGTTAGGGAGGGAATTTCAATTTTTTGATTGAGGGACAGTGAATGAATGGTGACATATTTCCATGTCAGGATGGTGAGGGGCTTGAAGGGGAACTTGCAAGTGGTGGCATAACCATATATCTGATGCCCTTGTCCTTCCAGATGGTACAGGTCATTGTTTGGAAGGTGTTGTTGAGCTTTGCAGCCCTGGCAAGTTAGTGAGTTGCTTGCTTTCGTTTTTCATTATGTATTTTAATGAATGCTTATTTCTCCCAATGTTGCCATACTCTACCTACTACTTACATTGTTGATGATTTCTTATATCATCTCCCCATTTCCACTCATTTGGCAAAGTGTCCCTCTATATTTTCCCAGAGGTGGTCATCTGGGAAGGGATGGGACCTATTGCTTAGTCTGTGATCAACTCTTTTTCCAAATTACACGACTTGCTTGCAAATGCACTGATGCACTTAGGAGATCATCAAATACAGAATAAACATTAAAAATTTTCTGGTAAGTTTCACTGATAAACCCGCTGTTGTTAACAATTTAAGAAATGTTCAATTTAAAAATCTCATTCGTTGTTTTAAATTCCTCAGTGGACGCCTCCCTACCTCAGCAACCATCTCTAGTCTTACAACCTTCTGAATATTTGCACTTCTTCCAAATCTGGCCTCTTCAGAATCCCTATTTTGTTTGCTCCAATATGAGTGGCATTACCTTCAGTTGCCAAGATCTGGAATTTCCTCACTAAATCTCTCTGCTTCACTAGTTTTCTTAACTCTTTTAAGATGTTTCTAAAGAAAATGATCTTTTTAACCAAACCTTTCCCCTAACATTTCCTGTGACTCAGCATACAAATTCAGTTGGTGATTCGCATTGTAACTTTTCACTATATTGAAGGCACAACATGAATGAACATTGTTATTCTGAGTACTGTCTACTGAAGAGAACCCAATTGCAGTCCTAAAGGTGAGAATTTTTTTAAAGAAAAGCAATACGTATACAATTGGAACCAAAATAAATCCTGATTTAAAACATAAAATATTTGTTTTAACAATGTTAGACACTGGAGGGAACAGGTGCACACATGTTTGACTGCGGCCAAGCAGCTCTGAATAACAGGCTGACATCCAAATGGGTTATTTACAACTGATGGGCGTGGTTCACCTAACCACCACCACCACCATCATCATAAACAGTCGGTGAGTTTTTAGTCTTAGGTACAGCCCACCTTGAAGGTACTGTGGCAATAAAAGTTATTAGAATACAAGAACACATTCCTTTAGTTACTCTTCCAGAGTAAATGGCTCGAGAATGTCATACCTAGGGTAGAACACAATAGACAAATTTGTAAAATAATGGAAATTAGAATAAGAAGTGAAAACGTCCACCATGAAGCAGCTGTTTTTTCCGAAGCAGGCCAGTCTAAATGGAGGAATAGGTATGCCTGAACCGCAGGGATAACCCCAAAAAAGATAAGGCTACTAGAATATACTACCTCACTCAAACAGATTTTTAATATGAAATTAATTTAAATTAACAAGGTGAATCAAAATGGGAAAATAAAAATAATAAATTGCTTAATAATATATATAAAGTTCCTGCCTTATCTAGGATTGCAGGAGAGAGAAAAACATGAAAATCAGATCGTCAACAAGTACTTTTGTTGATTAATCAAGTCATCATTAATAATTGACATGAAGGCATCAATAACTCAACAGGCTTGCCTCCTGACAGGAGAAAGATCAATGGAAGTCAACAGAAGATATCTGTAGATAGACAGCAGAGGGGAAGCATAATAAAAGTTCACAATCAATTTGTGATCACACAACTTTGTCTGAAATTTGTTAACTTTTGGAGCAGATGGTAAAATCAAAGTTGGAAATTGCAAAACCAGCACATCGATGACGTAACAGTATAATTTTCACTTATTGATTTACCCGCAGTAAGACAGTCAAATTCTTTCAGCGGAAGGTGGCTTATTTTTGTTTCATTATACTTCCTTGGACTTGCACAATAGATCGGATCAACTGTTGCATTGGTATAAATCAACCATCCTACCAACCATTTCAGTTTGCAATCACAGTGGAAAGAGTTGCCTCTAAGATCTCTGTAAAAAAAAATTACATGGTTACAAATCACACAGCTCCAAAAGCGCACAAATTGCAAACACTTATTTTCCTTTAAAACAGTCAAAATGTTCAACTGAAATCCTTACTCAACTAAAGCAAAAGATTCATCAGTCCAGAAGCAACTAAATACTGCCATATAATTTATTTTTATTGGGATGCTGGCATCGCTGGCCAGGGCCAGTATTTATTGCCCATTCATAATTGCCATTTGATCTGAGTGACCTGCTAGGGCTATTTCAGAAAGCAGTTAAGAGCCATGTACTTGCTGTGGGTCTGGAGTCATATATAGGCAGCCGTTGTAAGAATGTTAGTTTTCCATCATGAAAGGACATCAGTAAACTAGATGGATTTTTACAACAATTGACATGGTTGATGTTAGGCGAGGTTTAATTGCTGATTTTTACTGAAATCAAATTTTATCACCTGCCACAGCAGGATGCAAACTAGTTTCTTCAGAACATTAGCCTAGAGTTCTGGATTACTAGCCCAGTGACATTACTACCGGTCTGCCACTGCCTTCGCTAATAATACTTGATCTTTTTTTCTTAAAAAGCTGCTTTATTTTATCAATTAATCAAAGTGTCCCAAAATACACAGTTCAATGCAATCTATTCAGCCCATTGTCTGCTTATTGGGCTCTGTTATGAAAATGGATCCTTACTATCCATTCATCCAGGCCACTTAACTTGATACAGCTCAATTAAATCTCAACTCAGCTTACACTACTTCAAAGAAAACAGACCCAATCTAGCAAATCTTTTATTAATCGCTTTTTAAAAATTGCCAAAACTTTTCACCTTGCATTTATCAACATATTTTGCAGGAAATACCAATACAACAGGAAAACAACATAAATATTGTACAACAGGACAGTGTTGTTCTTTGGCAAGTGGATTCTGATTGACTGAGGCATTACCATGGAAAATACACCAATTAATGATGACTGACAGTTAGCTGCCAGCTTTGATTAAATTTTAAACTAAGCAGGTTGACGCTAATTGGTCATGGTATCACCCGGAGAAATGAACCAGCAAATGTTTTATTTATTTTGTTGTGCTGAAATAGATGCAGTGCATGTATGCATTTTGTCCGTGAAGAAGAGGGTCCTGTGAAGTAATAAATGTGTAACTTCCTGTACATGCATGTGTGCCACAATGCAACCCTGACTGACTCTTGTCAGTGTATCCATCGTTTGTTGGGACTATTTAGCTGTAGAGATTGACATAAAAGCATCAGGTTTCTGGTAATAAATAGAGAGAGTTCGGTCTCATGGCTTACTGTGTTCCCAAACATGTGGGCTGCCCATTCTACCTGAAATATTTGACACCGTTCTATTTTCAACAGCATTTGATCACACTGCTTTGCAAAGATCTGTGTTCCAAAGAAATAATTCAATTATTGGTTGATATTTGTCCTAAACCCCACCTCTTCCTCCGTTACATTGATGACTGTATTGGTGCCGCCGCATGCTCCCACGAGGAGCTTGAACAGTTCATCCACTTCACCAACAACTTCCACCCCAATCTTAATTTCACCTGGACTATCTGTAACACATCCCTCACCTTCCTGGACCTCTCTGTCTCGATCTTGGGCAACCACCTAGAAACCGATATCCATTTCAAGCCCACTGACTCCCACAGCTACCTAGAATACACCTCCTCCCACCCACCTGCAAAAATGCCATCCCCTACTCCCAATTCCTTCGACCGTGTCTCCCGCATTTCCCGCAACTCATCCCTCATACCCCGTCTCCGCAATAATCATCAAAAGAGAAGCCCCTCGTACTCACATACCACCCCACCAACCTCTGGATCCAACGCATCATCCTCTGAAACTTGCGCCATCTGCAATCCGGCCCCACCACCAAAGACATTTTTCCCTCCCCACCTTTGTCCGCTTTCCAGAGGGACCACTCTCTCCGTGATTCCCCTGTCTGCTCCACACTCCCCTCTAGCCCCACCACACTCGGCACTTTTCCCTGCAACCGCAGCAAGTGCTACATTTGCTCCCACACCTCCTCCCTCACCCCAATCCCAGGCCCCAAGAAGACTGTGCACATCAAGCGGATGTTTACCTGCACATCTGCTAATGTGGTATACTGCATCCACTGTACCCATTGTGGCTTCCTCTACATCGGGGAAACCAATCGGAGGCTTGGGGATCGCTTTGCAGAACACCTACGCTCAGTTCGCAATAAACAACTACACCTCCCAGTCGCGAAACATTTCAATTCCCCCTCCCATTCCTTAGACAACATGTCCATCTTGGGCCACCTGCAGTACCACAATGACGCCACCCGAAGGTTCAGGAACAGCAACTCATATTCTGCTTGGGAACCCTGCAGCCCAATGGTATCAATGTGGATTTTACAAGCTTCAAAATCTCCCCTCTCCCTACTGCATCCCAAAACCAGCCCAGCTCATCCCCACCTTCCTAACCTGTTCTTCCTCTCACCTATCCCCTCCTCCCACCTCAAGCTGCACCCCCATTTCCTGCCTACTAACCTCATCCCGCCCCCTTGACCTTTCCGTCCTCCCCGGACTGACCTATCTCCTCCCTACCTCCCCACCTACACTCACCTCTACTGGCTCCATCCCCGCCTCTTTTTAACTTGTCTGTCTCCTCTCCACCTATCTTCTCCTCAATCCATCTTCGATCCACCTCCCCCTCTCTCCCTATTTATTTCAGAACCCTCTTCCCCTCCCCCATTACTGATGAAGGGTCTAGGCCCGAAACGTCAGCTTCTGCTCCTAAGATGTTGCTTTGCCCGCTGTGTTCATCCAGCTCTCCACCTTGTTATCCTGGATTCTCCAGCACCTGCAGTTCCTATTATCTCTGATACAAGCAACATTCATCCCTATCAGGGTGTTGCCATCAAGTTAAAAGACATTCTGTATTTCACACAAATGAATAATGTGGTTTATGACATTCAGTGCCGGTGTGATGCTAAGTATGTAGGATGTAAGTCTCAGAAACTGGTGGATCATATCAAAGAGTATATCTCTTCAATGTTCACAACAAGCTAGGTCCTAACCATTCCCAATGAGTCCATGTTTATAAATCAGTGTCCAATGCTCAATGTAACTCTGTATTTGGACAAAAATTGCTCAGGAATCCTGAGTGTGTAACAACTTATGCAGATATCTGATTTTCCATGATAGTCTGGCTTGCAGTTGGAGCACTTGCATGTACTAGACTATATAAGCCAGAGGGTCTTTTTTTTGCAGACATAAAGAACATACACACAGACTGCATCTATCCTTTGGCTCTTTCCTCAGGCTAATGCCTTGACTAATCAGAATCAATGTTCCTGGGTAAAAAAACATAAACAAAGCTTATCAGTTAATAGTCAATCATCTATAACTGGTACATTCTTCATGACAAAACTTGCCTTCTCTTAACATTCATATTTCTTGTGAATTGTTCTGATGAATGCAAGACAAATGGCTTTGACAAAATGCCTCTTTCTTTAGCATTAATCAAGTTCTGCCCTACCAAATGAGTAATTCTTTATTTATTGCTAAATAAGCTATCTTATTTAGGAAGCTATCTTATTTAGGAAAGAAGTGGAAGCTTTAGAGAGGGTGCAGAGAAGATTTACAAGGGTGCTGCCTGGACTGGAGGGCAGGTCTTATGAGGAAAGGTTGAGGCAGCTAGGGCTTTTCTCAAATTCCCATAAGCAAATTTTGGATCCAACCCGATACCCTTAGATCCCACAAGCATTTAAATTTTTGACCGATCTGCTGGTGGTGGAATGGGGGGGCATTCCTTGTCTATTGTCCTGCTGAAATCCATTCAGATGACATCAAATGTATTGCCTTCATCACCCTGCTTGTTGCCTCTTCAAAAATTCAACCAAGTTAATTGTAGTTAGCAGTGCAAGTCAGGTTAATAGTTAGCAAATAGCCATCAATTAGCCGTAAATTACTAAATCAAAATTTATCATGAATTTGGAAGCTTACTACGTAACTGTAATTTAAGTATGGCCAAAAAGTTGGATAATATGTGGTTTCTGCTAAATCATAGAGTGTAACCACAAGTTTGGAGTAATTGGGTGCTCCGTAAACCAGGTGGAAAGATTAGAACTTGATGATAGTTTAAATTCTGTTGAGGCGGTCAGGGAAAGGAAATGTTACATTTTGTCTTTATTAACTAAAGTCTGTCCAAATTCAAGCATAGGTTGGCAAATTTAGACACTGCTTTGGAGGTGACAACAGCAAACCCTATTGAGAGATGATGTGGAAGTGCCGGTGTTAGAAATCACACAACACCACCTATTGATAGACGAAGAGCAATCGACACTAAGCAGAGGGAAAAATTCAAAAGTCGAGCATGCAGTTACGTAGAGGTAAGTATTTAAATTATTGCTTGATACTTTTAGTAGTTAATTTTTTTTTAAATTTAGCAGTTAGTATTTGCTTTGGTATTTATCAAAACCAAGCACTTCAGTTAATATTTTGAGCCCAAGTTCAAAAGTCTTTGAAGAAAATTTACAAAAGTTATAATATCTTCTCAAATATGAAAGTTGGTAGAGTTGTGGGCAGCGTTGGAGGGCTGTTGTAGGTTGCAACAGGCCGTTGACAGAATGCACAGCTAGGCAAAGAAGTGGTAGATGGAATTCAACCTGGAAAAGTGTGAAGCGATTCATTTTGGAAGGCTGAATTTGAATGCAGAATACAGGGTTAATAGCAGGATTCTTGGCAGTGTTGAAGAACAGAGGGATCCTGGGGTCCATGATCATAGATCCCGCAAAGTTGCTACCCAAGCGGATAGGTTTGTAAAAAAGTGTTAGCTTTCATTGGCAGGGGAATTGGGTTTAAGAGCCGCGAGATTATGCTGCAGCTCTATAAAGCTCTGGTTAGACCACACTTGGAATATTGTGCTCAGTTCTGCACACCTCTGTATAGGAAAGAAGTGGAAGCTTTAGAGAGGGTGCAGAGAAGATTTACAAGGATGCTACCTGGACAGGAGGGCAGGTCTTATGAGGAAAGGTTGAGGCAGCTAGGGCTTTTCTCATTGGAGTGAAGAAGGATGATAGAGGTGTACAAGATGCTGAGAGGCATAAATATAGTGGATAGTCACAAGACTTCTCCCAGGGCAGAAATGACTATTACGGGGGGGCCTAATTTTAAGGTGACTGGAGGAAGGTATAGGGGAGATGTCAGAGGTAGTTTCTTCACACAGAGATTGGTGGGCGTGTGGAATGTGCTGCCAGTAGTGGCTGAGAAGTCAGATTTTTAAGCGACTC
Organism: Stegostoma tigrinum; assembly: GCF_030684315.1. Taxonomy (NCBI): domain Eukaryota; kingdom Metazoa; phylum Chordata; class Chondrichthyes; order Orectolobiformes; family Stegostomatidae; genus Stegostoma; species Stegostoma tigrinum. The sequence continues at coordinate 42,757,629 of NC_081373.1, read as the reverse complement.
TTCGATAGGCACATGGAGTACAGTAAAATTTAGGGTATGCAGGATAGTTTGATCTTAGTAAGATAATAGGTCGGCACAACATCACACGCTGAAGGGCCTGTACTGTGCTGTACTGTTCTATGCTCGAGGATTGCAATCACATGAATATTCTAGATGACTGGACACCAGATAATGGGGAATTTACTATAGTAGGGTCTTGGCAGTTAAATGGTAAATCCCCTATCTCTGAGACAGGAGACTGAGTTTAAAAACCCACCTACTCCAGAGGTGTGTAATAACAATTCCCAGGTTCATTATAAAATATCTACGGTAAGCTCTTCATGCACATGACTTTTCTCTCTCAAGAATAGGGCTGCACTTAATATGGTGATAACATTTAAAGATCAACTTTAGCATATAAATCAATTATTGAGTAAACTCACTTCAGCAACACTTATAACACCGATCTGCTGGAAGCTTTTTGTTACACAATGTTTATATATCAAACCTTAGAGCACAACAAAACAAAAGCTCAAAGTATTGTGAGGGGTAAACAACTCTCTTACATATTAGTTAATGAATCCAGGCCTTTGAATAAGTCTTTAGGAAGGGTTTGAATGTTGTTATTTGCCAAACTTCTGTTGAAAGCAAATAAAAATAAATGACAATATATTAGTAATGAATAACTCTTCAGCTGTTACTCCAACCAATTTCTCTTTGGTACTTTTAACATGACTTAAGACTGGAAGGGGCAATTACGAATGATACCCATGTTTCTCATTTCGATTTTGTTTGGAAACACCAGTTGACACTTTGTTTTTGTTGTACACAGTTATTTTAGAAAATGAAATTTATTACAACTCAGCAACTAACATTTCTAACTCCACCTCTCATAAACTCAGTATTAGGTAAATCAGGAGCCTAGGCCTTCAAATTAGCTGGATCCTGAAATTTGAAATGCAAATAATTATTTTAGCTAAACTAAATTTTGTTACATCTGTTAAATGGTTCGACTTAGTTTTACCAACTTTGGAACCTAGTTGTGGTATAGGATATTATCAGCTGTCTTCTCTGTTATTTGTTTAACATTTTCCTTAATAGTTATGAGATCAATAATACCACATTGGGTCAATCAGAATGCAAATAAAAGGCCCATTTTGTATGTTAAAATCATTTTTGAATGGATTTATTTTTAATGTTCAATCTTGAAAAGCAGTTTTAAAGTTCTTTAAGTGCATTTATGAACTTTGTTTTGAAAAAGACCTAAAAAATAAGCAATTAAAACATTTTTACAAAAATATACATGATTCAGAACATGCATAAAGTTACACTACATAACAGTTCAAACGTGATATGACATAAAAGGATGAGGTGTGTCAGTACATTTGCCATTAAAGACTATACTTATGTATATGTTTCATGTCAACATTCTGTGGTGCTGAAGTTTTACTGTGTTTCCAGTTCCTTGAGGTGCTATGGCAAAAGGACCTTAGATTTCAACTGAGACTTTAATGAGCTGACATCGATTTTCCCAGAGACTGTAAATAACAAGCAACACTGCTGTGTATCGAAATATCAAAAATGAGTTAAAAAAACTCTGACATCTATGATACCTTTCCTGGCTGTGAACAGTTAGATAAACTGTTCTGGTGGAGTTAATCAGGAGAGTTTGTAAAATTACATTAAGATAAATTATACAAATGCTGTACTGTAGTTTTTTTAGAGTTCAGCAACTTATCAGTCCAAAACAGGCCCTAAGTTTAAGAAATGCACGTATAAAAGACATGACTATCCAGTTCAAGTCACAAGGGGGTACTATCATTACACTGTATGCCAAGTACATTGGGCAATTTGAGTCATGTTCTATAAATGGGCAGCACAGTGGCTCAGTGGTTAGCACTGCAGCCTCGCAGCGCCAGGGACCCGGGTTCAATTCCAGCCTCAGGTAACCGTCTGTGCGGAGTTTGCACATTCTCCCCGTGTCTGCGTGGCTTTTCTCCGGGTGCTCCGGTTTCCTCGCACTGTCCAAAGATGTGCAGGCTAGGTGGATCGGCCATGCTAAATTGCCCGCAGTGTTCAGGGGTGTGTGGGTTATAGGAGGATGGGTCTGGGTGGAATGCTCCAAGAGGTGGTGTGGTCTTGTTGGGCCGAAGAGCCTGTTTCTACACTGTAGGGAATCTAATCTAATCAAAAGTGAGACTGTTAATTTAAGTTATTGGAGATTTCAATGTTCAGCTCATGACCATTAATCATTATGCAAACACTGCTCATTGGATTTTGTTTGGATGTTAATGCAGTAAATGCAGAAGAAACTGTTCTCATCAGTCGAACCTGTACTTAAGCTAAAGTCTCAGCTCAAAGAGCTGAGTTAGAGGGTACACATAGCTCACAAATCCTACTCTAAATAATAGATAACTTGCCTATTTGTTTTCATGGTCTAAAGCTTAGGACTTTTGCTTTGTTATAATGCAATGAATACAGCATTTATCTGACTCCAGAAACCTGCTGATATTGGATAAAACATGAGCACAGAATGTATACGGTTAGTTGCGAAATAATGCAACAGAATAATAACAATTCATCAGATAACAGTGAATTAGGCAACAGAGACATTTCATTGGCGAACCGTGCTAACATGATAAATGCTGTGTCAGTTGAGTATGGATATGTGAATACTGTATTTGTGATTAACAGCAGCTGGTACTAAAGTAAAATGGCAATAAGCTGCATTATAAGTGCCCATAAATCTGTGTTAAGCAGAGCTTCAAGATACATGAAGAACCCCTACATAACCTAGTATACCTACCACATGCACAGTGTCAATTGAGAACAAATTCAAACATACTGATGAAGTAAATATGAGAAAAATGTATTTATTTCTGAATTTGTTCAAATGTCACAATGGCCTGATCTTGTAAAGTAAAAGGCACTGAAAAAATGCTGGGATTTAGGCCTGGAAAAACTCAGTAATCTTGATGTGTTTAGCATACTGTCTTCAGAAAAGAATAACATGTCAGCAATGCAGGCAAACCTGGTTTCTATTTATCTGTGCTGCAGTGTGAAATCCCAGAACAACGTAACAGCCTCTACAGCTACAGAAACAAACAGGTAAGAAGGCAAGCTTTAATCAGCTCTTCAGGATCACTGGAGTAATATGTAGGTTGACACATTTTGTGCTTTTTGCTGATTCACATGTCAAAAATTGAGAGGTTATACAGGCCATTTTGTTAGCCTCATACTGCATGGGTAGCCTGTCACACACAATACAACGGGTCTTATTGGACTTTCTATTGATAGGAAATGACAGTGTCATACACTGTGGTGTAGACTATAGCAGGAATACATTCCTTGTATTGATTTCCACAACTACACATTTTACCTTTAAATGTTAAAGAGCATTCTGGTTAAAAAAAAGAGGAAGACAGTCCATGGCATCTATATTAAAACTGTCTCTTGGCACATATATGTCCAGGACATGGACAAGACCATTTTTCAGCCATTGCTTCAGACTTGCCTGTAATTTCATACTCCAGCATGGCCTAACACTGATTCAGTTGGCTGGTACAGTCTTATCATAAATGTATAAGCATCTGGCTAATTCGGAGTTACTAGTCTGGAAATTCAATATAATCACAAGTAACCTTATTATTGGATTTCCTATTCCTCCAGCAGAACAGCTGGCAATTTCACCACCACCAGTGTTTTGGGTTAACTCAATTTAATTCATCACACTTTCACTGTAATTGGGAAAAAAAATTAGGCATATATATTGGGACCAGCATCAACCTGGGAGACACTGGTACATGAAAGGGAAATGTAGTCTACACTGAAGCTGAGATATTGTGAACAAACCTGTGTGGAAAACCCTGTAGCCCAATGGTATCAATGTGGACTTCACCAGCTTCAAAATCTCCCCTTCCCCCACCACATCCCAAAACCAGCCCAGTTCGTCCCCTCCCCTCACTGCACCACACAACCAGCCCAGCTCTTCCCCTCCACCCACTGCATCCCAAAACCAGTCCAACCTGTCTCTGCTTCCCTAACCTGTTCTTCCTCTCACCCATCCCTTCCTCCCACCCCAAGCCACACCTCCATCTCCTATCTACTAACCTCATCCCACCTTCTTGACCTGTCCGTCTTCCCTGGACTGACCTATCCCCTCCTCACCTCCCCACCCATACTCTCCTCTCCACCTATCGTCTCCTCTATCCATCTTCGGTCCGCCTCCCCCTCTCCCTATTTATTCCAGAACCCTCACCCCATCCCCCTCTCTGATGAAGGGTCTAGGCCCGAAACGTCAGCTTTTGTGCTCCTGAGATGCTGCTGGGCCTGCTGTGTTCATCCAGCCTCACATTTTATTATCTTGGAAAACAGACTGGCTCCATCTACCTTTGCCAAATGTTCACTTATCAGGTTAACAGACTAATACCTAAATGATAGATATATGTCAGCAATTCTCTGTTATTTACGCAGTATTATGGGAACTATTTTGTTACAGTGCCTGGCTTAATGTCTTAACCAAAAGCCATTACCTGAACAATGCAGTGCTCCCTCACTACTGTACTGAAGACCCTGCCTAAATTATCCGCTGAAAATCTGATTTGGGACTTAAATCCATGATCTGCTGATTAAGAGATGAGAGTTGCACCAAGCTGTTGTGTAAATTTTACACTTCATGATTTCGAGACAGCCTTCACAACATATTGCATAGAGAACTCATGGAAAAGATTATGTAGTATGTATTGTTGGTCAAGAAGTTTGATGCACTAGTGAGGGATTGCAATCTAGCAGGGAAATAGAGTTGCCGTCAAGTTGGGGAGATCAGGAGTGGAGTTCCACGGGGCTCCAGTGACATGCTGTTCTTGGCATTTTTCTAGATTAGAATGTGAAGTGAAACTTTCACTAATTTACAGGTAATAAAAATTTAATTTCTACAAGTATTACAAATTTAGGTCAGGTCATTAGGCAGCAGAAGGATTTGGAGAGGAAAATGGGCTTATGCCCTTGATTGTGAAAAACAAGTGTGACTTACTTTGTTTCAGGAAGCTCTTTGTAACTGAATAGCATGAAGGGACATCTTTTAAAAAGTCATGTGTCACAAGAGAATGAAGGGTTATAGCTGCTTAGGCTTTAAAGATTCATTGTGGGAAGGTAAGTATAATTTTAATTTAAAAATAAGCAAAATACTGCAGATGCTGGAAATGAAAAATTCAGCAGCCCTGGCAGCATCTGTGGAGTGAAACAGGATTAGTGTTTCGAGTCCAGCATGACTCTTCTTCAGAACAGACTCCCTTGCACTCTTCTACATATTTCACTGGAAACATTAATTCTACTTCTCCCTCCACAAATATAATTTTAGGTTGTACTGCTAATAGACTATTGATTTGAGATCACACAATTTTGAGTATAGTATTCAGTTCTTGTTTCTACACAATATGAAGGATGCAAAGATCCTGGATTCATACGCAAGAGGTCTTGTGCTGCTGTGGTAATGACCCTAATTCTGGGCCATAACTTGGGGATTCAAATACTATCTGTCCTGGACACGGGTCCTAACATCTCTTAAACAGGTTAATTATTTTAAAAATTAGGCCTGGATCTAATGACCTTCACATCTTCCTAGACATTGGAACGAGTGCTTGCTGCTTTGACATTAAGTAATTTTAAACGATGGTTGGGTCAAGTCATTTTCCAAGGATTCAAGCAACTTTGGGTGGCTGTGTCCACGGGGCAAGCAACAGCAAAGGTAGCTAAAGAGAGTGTATCAGTGGAACAAGGCTGACGAACTGTCTGTCTGGGGTGTAACAAGGTTGGCCCAGGGGTGGAAGGGTGGACCTTTTCTGTCCTGTCCTGGCAAGTTTGGGACAATAGCTCACAAGGGCAAGTCAGAGAAGATGGGTGTCCAGGGCGTGGTCCTTAAATGGGAATCTCATATCTGGTTATCTTTTCAGTGGTATTGGTGTGCAAAGGGTAGGTTGGCAGTCTTGGAGCAGTTGGAAGGTCGTAATTGGGTCGCATTTGGTCATGTGGGGTGGGCTATGGAGGTGGTGGTTAAGGTGGCCTTGATGATTAGAGCAGAAGTTTGGAGGTGGCAGTATTGCGGGTTGGGCATTGGGAAATGGACAGTTATGGGCTCAGGGATCAAAAAGGAGAAATAAATGAAAACACAAATATGGTCTGCACAAATTTGAGGAGGTTCCATGGTGTAAGAGGTTGCAAAGTATTCTGGTAGGTAAAAAGTGGGTCTTAGTGAGTGACAGGGCTTCATACCCTGGCTGATAACACCTATCAGGGATCCTGAGACTAACACTGCGGGCCATAATTGAGCAAATGACTGGATTACTGAAAATGAGATTCTGATACCTAGACTGTTCCGGCAGAATATTCAAATATACACCAGAGAAAGTTTCTTGCATCATTTTGATACACTACAACTACATAACAAAGTACAGGATTGTGAGTGTGGGCTGGGGTAGAATCTTTGGAATGTAAAGGATACTGGAGCAAAAAGCCTCCCCTATGTGGAGCTGGTAGTGGGGTAATAATGTCACTGGATTAATAACACAGAAGAGTTGGTGAAACTTGAATTCAAGAAAATATGTAAATAGAAGATTTTAAAAAGATAATCTAATATATCAAGTAATAAATGATAATTGTCACAAAATATATTGTTAATTAATATTCTTCAGGGAAGGAAATCTGCCATTCTTACTTGGTCTGGCCCGCACGTGATTCCAGCCTGTCAGAAATGTGGTTAACTCTTAATTACCCTATGAAATGGCTGAGCAGGCTACTCAGGTTATGGCAAAAACTATTTAAAAATCTAAAGCAAAAGACAAACACAGACAGCATCAACTCAAGAACTGCAAATAAAACACATACCTTGTTGACCCTGCAAAATCTTCCTGTCTAACACCTGGGGTCTATGCCACTGGTGGGTCAAGCAACAGCGGGACACAGTTATAATCACAGAATCACTTGAAAGGGAGCATGATGCGGACCTTGCATCAAGCAAGCATGAGACAGATTAGGACATACAGACCCGAGAGCATGGTCTTGAGACTTCCTACATCTTGGCTGATGAGACCAGTTGCCTTGTTCCTTCAATATCCCTACAATCCTGGACACATGGAGGCAGCCGAACACTCACATACTGAAGCCATGATAGCGGATAGAATTTGAACAGCCTCTGTTCTGTTTGCTCTATTCTAGTGAGCAGCTCTAGCATCACTGCCTGATGTTGTTTGTCAGTCTCTGCATGTGCAACATGTCCACTATGATTGTGCACAGGGCTCATGAAGTGTCTGCTCTCCAGCAGTCCTCCAAGTAAGAAGTCAGATGTTGCTTTCACTGCTGGCAGTTAGTGAAATTAGTACTGGATTGTGCCCTAGATTGTCAACCCACTAAGGTGAATGTCTTTGTGCTGATCATCGGTGCAGATGAATGACATGCTGGTGCATTAGTTTCTGTCTGTTTCGAGACATCTCTGGCAGGTTGCAGGCAAGCAGTGCAAGCTTCAGAGATTCTACCTTCTGTCGTGGTTATCAGGTTAAGCTTAATGAATTGACTATGTTCACACTAAGTAAAATGCAGACTTTAGGCAGCATGTGATTGTATCTTTAAAACAATGAAAACAGTAGATTTTGACAATTGTATTGGCACTGAACACTGATGTACAACCAAGAGATCATCAACACATTAAGTTCCAAGCAAAATATTTGATGCTTGGAAGCTTTTCACTCTAGGGAAAATTCATTTTTGTCCATAGCATTATATATTTCAGGGGTAAATATTGCACTTGGCTAAACAAGTTCTACCAGTCTAGATGGTTCATTATCCCTAATCTGTATGAAAATTAGTAGATTTAGCATTCATTTTTATGGGGGGAGGTGGTTCCCAGTCTGGAACATAATTTAACAGTGTCCCCACTTGGCAGCTGTTAACAGGAGTTATGTAAAAACATTTCAAGGACATCCTGACAACCAGCCTCCTCTCTCCTTGTCAGATTTACACCTGCCACTTCCCACATTTTGAGCCATTTCTCCTATGGTTGTTATTGAAAATGAATCCACTGTAGCACAATGCAAACTTTGTCAGAACTCAAATGCACAGATCTTAGTATTTATTCTAAGAATCAAAGATCCACCACCATTAAACTGGCCTCCTGAAAGCTATTTTGGAAATTGATATGTTCCTTCTACAGCTCTCCTGCCTATTAGGACCGTGTTTCCAAATTATCCCTTTCACTATTCATCAAAATCTCATTCAGCCATCAACCAATTGTCTCACATTCAAAGTAACATTCATTGATCTCTCAACTGAAACATTTTGCGTGTCTTTCAAGAATGTGGTCATATTTGGTACATACAGACCAATGAAAATAATAAATGCAACATTGTAAGGTTTTTGCTTCATAAAATTTTAAGATAAGTGAATTTGTTAAGTCACCTGGGAAAGAATTAAGATACCCTAAACTATCCACGTCATGCTGGTGACATTATGGTAAGTACACAATGTTGAAACTGTCAAAAGTATAACTCTCAGATCATTGAAAGCTGTACTTTGCCATTTAATGTAGAAACAATGTGGCTGTACTACATATATAATCCTTTTCCAAGGCTGGCAAAGAAATCATAAAATCATGTAGCCAGCTATATCACACTGGGTTAATTTTCAACTGCACCAGCTCGGAGATGCGGATCACTCTCTGGCCAAACCTTTAAACCACTGACTATTGAATGACCACCCAAAGAAAACAATTTTTTAAAAAAATCCCGTGATACCTGTTCTCCTCTCATTATGTTATGCCCAATGATTTACTCTGCTTTTTCCCTACTCATCCTGGTTGGTTGGTCCTTACACAGCAGTGCGAATAGCACTGTGGCAATGTTTTTCTTGGTATACTTTCATGGAATGTGGCTGTTGTTGCTGCTCAACATTAAGTGCTGTTTCAGAGGGCAGTTAAAGGTCACTGTGTTGAATTTTACAGCCCCTTTATGGATCTGTGCCTGATGGACTACCATCTCACTACGCATCCCTGCCCCAGTCTCTATTATCTGGTAGCTTGGTGGATGTTGTAATCTCAGTCTATTTTGAAAAAAAAGTCATAATTGGGAAATTGAGTTTAGGAAGGAAGGGGGACACATCATTTGAGGGGTACTGTGCATGTAGCAGCAAAACCCCACTCTTCCACAGCCTAAAATGTTAGCTCTACTGTGTGACTCCTTGCCTGGACCCCACAATCTATGCGCTATCCCGAATCTATCCCTCTGTCCTTCAATTCACCAATTTCTCTCCTTAAAAACCTAACTCACGCCAATGACCATGTATTTTACATTGCAAGGATTCCTCTCAGTTCCACTTAAACTTACCCACTAAGAATAAAAGTTCCACTCACTAATTTATTTAATATGTAAGGTGGCATTTCTGTAAGGAGGAGGGTGAGAGGCAACCATTACACTCATCCCACCCATAAAATGGACCTGGAGCCTCATGTAGGCCAGACCCATTGAGGATGACAGATTTCCTTCCCTAATGGGCATTAATAAACTATTTAGATTTAATTACCATTTAATCACCATATTAAGAATAGATACACATTCCAGAGTTTTTACCTGAACTGCCGTTGTGGGATTTGAATTAATGTATGCAGGGCTTTAGCCTGTGAGTGGGCAATACCACCATACAACCATCTCCCTATCATTTGCCATTTTCCATTCACATTCTACTTCAAGTTGTCTCACTGGAACACTGCTTGTATTGAACTGCTTATTTAGAGTAAAAACAAATCTACTGCCCAATATTACACCCTGCTACCTGATACCCAGAGATGGGCATGACTACAAAGTTACCTTTGTAATTCTACTTTCTTTTTGCAATGTTGTGTAATCCTGTATGTCAGGTATTATATTTCACGGCTCTTGCTTTGCTGTTCACCGTATGCCAACACAGCCATGTTATAGATAACAAAGCGTGAAGCTGGATGAACACAGCAGGCCAAGCAGCATCTCAGGAGCACAAAAGCTGACGTTTTGGGCCGAGACCCTTCATCAGAGAGGAGGATGGGGGGAGGGTTCTGGAATAAATAGGGAGAGAGGGGGAGGCGGACCGAAGATGGAGAGAAAAGAAGATAGGTGGAGAAGAGAGTATAGGTCGGGAGGGGATAGGTCAGTCCGGGAAAGACGGACAGGTCAAGGAGGTGGGATGAGGTAGTAGGTAGGAAATGGAGGTGCGGCTTGAGGGGGGAGGAAGGGATGGGTGAGAGGAAGAACAGGTTAGGGAAGCGGAGACAGGCTGGGCTGGTTTTGGGATGCAGTGGGGGGAGGGGACAAGCTGGGCTAGTTTTGTGATGCAGTGGGGGGGAGGGGAAGAACTGGTCTGGTTTGGGGATGCAGTGGGGCAAGGGGAGATTTTGAAGCTTGTGAAGTCCACATTGATACCATTGGGCTGCAGGGTTCCCAAGCGGAATATGAGTTGCTGTTCTTGCAACCTTCGGGTGGCATCATTGTGGCACTGCAGGAGGCCCATGATGGACATGTTGTCTGAGGAATGGGAGCGGGAGTTAAAATGGTTTGCGACTGGGAGGTGCAGTTGTTTATTGCGAACCGAGCAGAGGTGTTCTGCAAAGCGGTCCCCAAGCCTCCGCTTAGTTTCCCCAATGTAGAGGTAGCCACACCGGGGACAATGGATACAGTATACCACATTGGCAGATGTGCAGGTGAACATCTGCTTAATGTGGAAGGTCATCTTGGGGCCTGGGATGGCGGTTGAGGGAGGAGGTGTGGGGGCAAGTGTAGCACTTCCTGTGGTTGCAGGGTAAGGTGCCGGGTGTGGTGGAGTTGGAGGGGAATGTGGAGCGGACAAGGGAGTCACAGAGAGAGTGGTCTCTCTGGAAGGCAGACAAGGGTGGGGATGGAAAAATGTCTTGGGTGGTGGGGTCGGATTGTAGATGGCGGAAGTGTCGGAGGATGATGCGTTGTATCCGGAGGTTGGTGGAGTGGTATATGAGAACGAGGGGATCCTCTTGGGGCGGTTGTGGCGGGGCCGGGGTGTGAAGGATGTGTTGTGGGAAATGCAGGAGACGCAGTCGAGGGCGTTCTCGACCCCTTGGGGATGGGGTACGTGCGGTCCTTGAAGAATGTGGACATCTGGGATGTGCAGGAGTGGAATGCCTCATCCTGGGAGCAGATGCGGCGGAGGCGGAGGAATTGGGAATAGGGGATGGAATTTTTGCAGGAGGGTGGGTGGGATGAGGTGTATTCTAGGTAGCTGTGGGTGTCAGTGGGCTTGAAATGGACATCAGTTTCTAGCTGGTTACCTGAGATGGAGACTGAGACGTCCAGGAAGGTGAGGGATGTGTTGGAGATGGCCCAGGTGAACTTGAGGTTGGGGTGGAAGGTGTTGGTGAAGTGGATGAATTTTTCAAGCTCCTGTGGGGAGCAAGAGGCGGCGCCAATACAGTCATCAATGTAACGGAGTAAGAGGTGGGGTTTGGGGCCTGTGTAGGTGCAGACGAGGGACTGTTCCACGTAACCTACAAAGAGGCAGGCATAGCTTGGACCAATGCAGGTACCCATGGCCACCCCCTTTGTAGGAAGTGGGAGGAATCCCTTGTCCGCTCCACACTCCCCTCATCACCTCATGGACCTCCCACCCACAGCATCCAACCTCATTGTTCCCCAACCCCGCACGGCCCGTTTCTATCTCCTTCCCAAAATCCACAAACCTGCCATGCCCTGGTCGAACCATTGTCTCAGCCTGTTCCTGCCACACCGAACTCATCTCCACCTATCTGAAATCCATTTTTTTCCCTTTGGTCTAGGAACTCCCCACCTACGTCCGTGACACCACCCACACCCTCTACCTCCTCCAGGACTTCCAATTCCCTGGCCCCCAACACCTCATTTTCACCATGGACGTCCAATCCCTATACACCTGTATTCCTCATGCAGATGGACTCAAGGCCCTCCGCTTCTTCCTGTCCCACAGGCCCGACCAATCCCCCTCCACCAACACCCTCATCTGCCTAGCCGAACTCGTCCACACCCTCAACAACTTCTCTTTCGATTCCTCCCACTTCCTACAGACTAAGGGGGGTGGCCATGGGTACCCGCATTGGCCCAAGCTATGCCTGCCTCTTTGTAGGTTACGTGGAACAGTCCCTCTTCCACACCTACACAGGCCCCAAACCCCTCCTCTTCCTCCGTTATATTGATGACTGTATCGGCGCCGCCTCTTGCTCCCCAGAGGAGCTCGAACAGTTCATCCACTTCACCAACACCTTCCACCCCAACCTCAAGTTCACCTGGGCCACCTCTAACACATCCCTCACCTTCCTGGACCTCTCAGTCTCCATCTCAGGTAACCAGCTAGAAACTGATGTCCATTTCAAGCCCACTGACTCCCACAGCTACCTAGAATACACCTCCTCCCACCCACCCTCCTGCAAAAATTCCATCCCCTATTCCCAATTCCTCCGCCTCCGTGGCATCTGCTCCCAGGATCAGGCATTCCACTCCCGCACATCCCAGATGTCCAAGTTCTTCAAGGACCGCAACTTTCCCCCAGCAGTGGTCGAGAACGCCCTTGACCGCGACTCCCGCGTTTCTCGCAACACATCCCTCACACCCCGCCCCCACCACAACCGCCCCAAGCGGATCCCCCTCGTTCTCATATGCCACCCCACCAACCTCCGGATACAATGCATCATCCTCTGACACTTCCGCCATCTACAATCCGACCCCACCACCCAAGACATTTTTCCATCCCCACCCTTGTCTGCCTTCCAGAGAGACCACTCTCTCCGTGACTCCCTTGTCCCCTCCACACTCCCCTCCAACCCCACCACACCCGGCACCTTCCCCTGCAACCACAGGAAGTGCTACACTTGCCCCCACACCTCCTCCCTCACCCCCATCCCAGGCCCCAAGATGACCTTCCACATTAAGCAGATGTTCACCTGCACATCTGCCAATGTGGTATACTGTATCCATTGTCCCCGGTGTGGCTACCTCTACATTGGGGAAACGAAGCGGAGGCTTGGGGACCGCTTCGCAGAACACCTCCGCTAGGTTTGCAATAAACAACTGCACCTCCCAGTTGTGAACCATTTTAACTCCCGCTCCCATTCCTCAGACAACATGTCCATCATGGGCCTCCTGCAGTGCCACAATGATGCCACCCAAAGGTTGCAAGAACAGCAACTCATATTCCGCTTGGGAACCCCGCAGCCCAATGGTATCAATGTGGACTTCACAAGCTTCAAAATCTCCCCTCCCCCCACTGCATCACAAAACCAGCCCAGCTCGTCCCCTCCCCCCACTGCATCCCAAAACCAGCCCAGCCTGTCTCTGCCTCCCTAACCTGTTCTTCCTCTCACCCATCCCTTCCTCCCACCTCAAGCCGCACCTCCATTTCCTACCTACTACCTCATCCCGCCTCCTTGACCTGTCTGTCTTCCCTGGACTGACCTATCCCCTCCCTACCTCCCCACCTATCCTCTCCTCTCTACGTATCTTCTTTTCTCTCCATCTTCGGTCCTCTCTCCCTATTTATTCCAAAACCCTCCCCCCATTCTCCTCTCTGATGAAAGGTCTCAGCCTGAAACGTCAGCTTTTGTGCTCCCGAGATGCTGCTTGGCCTGCTGTGTTCATCCACCTTCACACTTTGTTAACTTGGATTCTCCAGCATCTGCAGTTCCCATTGTCACAGCTATGTTATACATGAGTTGCACCAAATAAATAAGGGCATCATGTTTGAGAGAATATAGACTTGGATTAAAACTCCTTAATTCAATAACTAATTCCCTTTTGCTGAACTTAGCAGCATTAGAAGTAGCAAGTTGATCAATTTGGCCAAAGCAGTTCACTGCTACCTGCTGTCGTCAATTATATGCTGACAGCTTAGATTTAAGGACTCAGTCAATGTAATTATATATCTGCATATCATTTGGTGAAAGGAAGGAACTATTCGGAACATTCTCACAACGTCGTAAATAATTTAATGTAAATTGTTCAGTAAAGGTGAAACATTCTCCTAATGATTGCAATTTGAGGTTGTATTTATTTTAAATATTAAAATCAATGTTACAGGGCAATGATTTATGAATTAATTAATAATAACATACTTACAAATGAGAAACTGTCTTGAGGCCTCGGAAAGCATGTCTTGAAATGGACTGGATTTTATTATTCTCTATAAAACTAGAAAAACACTGTGTTATACTATTTTGCTTGTTACAAATGATCATAGTAATGCAAGATGTTCAATTTTCATTCCATGAGGAATATTTAACATCTACTTACAGATATTTCAGATGATCGAGACCCTTGAATGCATCATCAGCAACTGAATAAAATGTGTTCGACGTGAACAAACTGTCAAAAAGTTAACAACTGATTAAAATTCGTAAAACCGTACACAATTTTAAGCTTAATGTCATTCACATTTTTGCAAACACATGCCATCTACCAGCTAAAAGGACAGCAGGTGCATGAGAAGACCACCACCACCTGGACTCTCTAAAACATATATGACTTTGACACAGACCTGCATCAGTGTTCCTTCATTGTCACAGAATCAAAATCTTAAGAATCCCTTCCCAACAGCACTGTGGGTGTTCTTATTCCCAGGTGAACTGCAGAAGTTCAAGAATCATCTTCACAATCATCTTCTCAAGTATAATTAGGGATGAGCAATAAATACTGATCTAGCCAATGATTCCACATCTTGTGAAATACTGAATAAAAATCTATTCTTAGTTCAGAGCTACACCAAGGCCAAGTTAAAATGGACAAAAATGTTAATCTTATGCAATATGACACTGCATCTGTTTTTGCTGACCAAAAGTCTGAAACAAAATAAAAGTACCGCTTGCGAATTTAAACTTTTCAATGGTATTAGTTTGACTAAATTCTGTGATTGCTCTCCCTGCAACAATGCACTTTTTAAATTCGCTGAGCCAAACTCTCTGCAGCAAACAGGTGTGAAGTACATTTCCAGGTCAGTTAAACCAAGTTGGGAACAGCCACGTAGAATTATCTTCTCTCACCTTTGAGACTTCTCACGCTTATTTATTCAGCTCACGTTAAGAACAGGTTTGAATGGGGTCTAAATTAGCAGCTGTTGCTATTTTTTGGCTTTCCATCTGAAGATTCAGTATCACTAGGTCCATTGTACACTTATAGTATACAATGCCTTCTTTGAAAATGACTAGAATCCAGAAATTGTGGCATTATACATTTTTATGCAACACGATTCTCATCAAAACATTAAAATCAAATTCGCACATCCAAGCTATTTGATGTTAAATTGTTTGATCCCAATAAAATTGATATTAAATGATTTCTACTGTTGATCGAATCTACAAGTCTTAAGGAATCTCACAATAGCTGGATAAACCGCATGTGAAATGAATGAGTGATGTGATACAAATTGATATGAATAGCTTGATTACACAGATTCAGTATTGTTACCTAAATATCAATTATTCAGTTATTAAAACATTAGGTAGAATCTTCCCAGCCCCTTAACAACAACAGCATTGGTAAGGCAGTTGGGAAAATAAGGTGGCATTGGCAGAAATCAGATTCTTGATGTCGAGAGCAAAACATCTGATTTGCCAACTGAGTTGTTGAACGGCTGAGCAGGAATCTATCAGTAAGCAGCAACAGGCCTATTTGCATGCATTAGCATTTCATTCTTATGAAATCTTGTCTTATTCATACGTAGTTTCACATTTTCCCACCTGTCAGATGAAAACTAGATGGTAACAATCCAATCCACTTACAATATGGTTCTGCACCTCAATTCTTCACTTTCGAGGGCAATGGCAATTTTCATTGCAATGTTGCTCCAGGTCAACCTGCATACAGGGACAGGCACCCACCTATAGGTAGAGGACCTTGCTTTCTTAATGCTCACTCACTTTGCACATACTTGATAGTCTTGGCATATTTAACTTGCCCTGAATATTTGTGCTTGACTCCCTCAGTCTCCCTCAGTCCTCTGTCATGGTTTATAGTCTATATCAAACAAAAAAAACCAGGTACCTTGTCATGGTTCTGATAACAGTCATATTGAACTCCAAGCATGAACTCTGTTTCTTTCTCCACAGTTGCTGCCAGACTCATTAATTTTCTCCAGTATTTTAAGTTTTATTTCAGATCTCCAGCATTCACAGCAGTTTGTTTTTACTGATTTGTCATGGTTGTCAGCACTGAGCAGCCAACAGGATAGACATGTTGTTGTATGTCCTTGTACTATGTGAATTTTACATCTACACCTTTTGCCAGAGTGTACAGAGGGGAAAACACATTGCATCAGCACCAACCAAATACCCATGTCAATGGGGACTAGTTCTTAGTCAATTCAAGGAAGATAGCCTTTGGTCAGGGAGCCCAGGCACAGTAAATCAAGGGCAGTGTTGGATCCAGCCCAGGGGCTTGGACACAGTCAATCACTGCTTTGTGTGATCATTGTCAGGGGTACATATCGCTACAGTCTAGGGAGTGGGCCACAGTCAATAATATGGGTCCAGTGCAATTAGTCCAGGCATTTACAGCTAGTCAGTCAGGGAGCTGAACACAGTTCAGTAAGAGGGCTGGCTAGTCATCAGTCAAGGCTGTACATCAAGTAAGTCAACTGGGTGGACCATGCTCAATCCTTTTTACAACATTGCTGAGTATTCCTCTGGACAATGGGAATAGCATAAATCCAACTGGAAGCTCTGACCAAGCCAGCAGGGTCTGATGGTATGATCACCTCTGCTGGTCCTGCAGTAACAGGACAGCCTTTCTCTGCACTACTCCATGCACTAGAACCTTCAAGTTCCTGTCAGCAAATCTGGGTGACCACTTGCCTCTGGCAGGTATCTTCAGAATAAACCTTCAGATAAAGAATCCGAGCACCAGGAAGCACCAGGCTGACAGTACTTGACCTGGTATAGAACAGCATTTTAAATACTGCACTGGTACCAGATATCCCAAATGTTCCTGGCGAGAAGAAAGATAGGACAAGCTGGGTACCACAGAGGTGTGATGCATATTAATAAAGAAAGTTTCACAGAATAGTGTGAGAAATCTCACTCAGGTTTACAAAGAAAAACCCTCCAAGAAAATCACCAAACCCGACACTCAGTGGATTTCCAGTGAAATTCAGCCCAATGTTCTTCATATCAAGAGGGCTAAATGTAATAAATTCTTCACCATTTATTTCATATAATTGGTGTTAATACAACACTTTTAACTTGGGGAAATCCCTGAAGGTGCTTTATAGAATAATAATAATAATAGAAGAAAGATATATCCTGATACTAAGATGGACGTATTAGAAGGATGAACAAAAGGAAACCTGAAAGAGAAAAGCCTACAAAAATCCATATAATTTATTGATATTTCCAATCAATGTTTTCAGGAAACAACTATTTTGTGCTATATTTTCCTTTTTCCATATAAACACACAGGGGTTGAAACATAATGACAGACAGCTGGCATATATTGGTGCTCACTAGCTAATAAATATCAAACAGATGTGCGATCTTAATAGCTCCAAAATGGCTGGACAGTGGAAAAAAAGACAGGAGCCAGGACACAAGATATGCACTGTGTTCCTCAGACCCTGGCTTCTCTAAACTTGTGCACCTATTGCTAATTGTATATGAATTATACTCAATTGTAAGCATGCAGTGGACAATTCATTTGTACTTTTATAAACAGAGTTGTGAATTGATGACAGTGGGGCTAGGAGGTATATATGTTTAATTCTGTATTTAAATATTTATACATGTGTGTATTAGTTGGCCCTAATTCGATCCCTCACCAACTTGTTTTCTGGAATTATGAACATGGTAACAGAGTGGAAACTAAGGAAATCATTTTCAAACTGAAATCTGTGGTGGAAAACAGCAGAAAACATGTGTAAACTGTGAAGCTATGATTCCACTCTGATGCTGTCAGAGACTAAACCATATGATTAGTGGAAAAATGAGGAGATTGTGTAAGCATAGGTTACTTTTGACCAAAGACGAAACAAGGTACAGCCTCAGTATTGTTGCCAAAAGTAAATAAATGTAAAGTATTTTGAAAAATAGATGCCCATCAGTCAGATAATAATAAAGGCTTGGACTTTCGACTAGACTTGTTGGGTGAAACCTACAAGGAATATAGTCTGTCAAATGCTTGTGTGTTTTATGATGTAGATCTTGAGTCAAAGAATTTGTAGATCATGGCCTTAATAGTGATAATGTGGGTTATCAAAGCACTTAACAGAGCTATCACACACAAAGGTCAACTGTCCACAGTGAGTACTCAGGTGACACATATTCAAGAGAGATGCGACAATTGGGGGATTTTTAGGAAATATTACTAGGAAGTCTAAAACAAAAACAGAAATTGCTGGAAAATCTCTGCAGCTCTGGCAGCATCTGAGGAGAGAAAGTAGATTTACTTATGCTGCCACAGATGCTGCCAGACCTGGTGAGATTTACCAGTATAATAGATAATAAAGTGTGAAGCTGGATGAACACAGCAGGCCAAGCAGCATCTCAGGAGCACAAAAGCTGACGTTTCGGGCCCAGACCCTTCATCCTAGATCATCATAGATTTACCAGCAATTTCTTTTTTATTTCTGAATTCAAGTAACCTCAGTTCTTTTGCTTAAAGGAAGCTTAAAGATTGATTAAATGTTTAGAATGATAGAAAAATGTGAGAAATCATGTTAGAAATAATCATATGGTGGAAATAGAACCACGGTAGTTTGAGGGACAAATGCTGTAGGAGTAATCCTGACAAATATAAAATTGCAGGTAGGCGCAACAGATTGAAAAGATCAATAAATTAAAGAGGACCGAACAGGACTGAACAGAACAGAACTAGAAGTCTTCCTTGCAAACATGAAGTGTTGGACATAACCTAATAAAACAGACAAAATTAATTTGAATTAAATAGTTGGAGAGAGTTGGGAGTTTATTCAGAGGTCCATTTAAGTGTCAACTAGCTTTGTCATGTAAATGGATTTGTACTGATAAAACTCTTGTAGATGGGATTTCTGAAGATGAAGCATTACAACAGTGATTACACTTCATAAAGGAATTCATCAGTGTAAAGTGCATAAAGATAACTGGTGTCATGCAAAACAGTATATAGTTGTAATGTAAGGTACTTGGAATTTTGAAGAGCAACTAAATGACACAGATGTTTTAATGGACTCTCCTACAGCTGGTAACGTAAGCTCAAAAATCCTTTTTGGCCATTGTATCAAAAATATAAAACTGACATTTCTGGAGGGCCATACTTTTCAAGAAGTGTTTCTGTTTCTGCAGAAAAAAGCAGCAGGTCCAGAAGGAAATCTGGGGAACTGAACAAATGCTGTTGTTTAAGGGGGTTGATTAGCTTAGTTTGCTGGACAGTTTGTTTGCAATGCAGAATAATGCAGATCGTGTGGGTTCAATTCCCCCATCAGCTGACATTACGACGAAGGATGTGCTTCCCAACCTCTCCCCTTACTAGAGGCCTGGTAAACCTCAGCTTCAACCCACACCCGTTGCCTGTCTCTAATGAGAGAGCAGCCCTATGATCCGGTAGGACTATGGCAAGTTTACCTTTTGTCACAATGATGATTCCAAGGTATGATATTATTTAGTGAGAGCTGTTTAGCTGAAAATAGACAGTATTCAATTAACAGCAAACCCTGCAATACTTTGTTGGTACCAGTAAAGTGAAATCATTGAGGCACTTCCATAATGCATGCTGATGATTTCTTATGGGATGGCCCTGCAAAAGTTGGGAAATTAATTTAGAATTGGAAAGCAGCTTTGTGAGGCTTTTGAATGTATCAGTTTTGCGTTTCAGTAGCAATCCTTTGGAATAACTTTAAATAACAATCACCATCCTTTTGGAGTGCTAAAATATTCACTCTTGCAGAGGAATGAATATGAAATTCTGAAACAGTAATTTGAATGTTACAGGAACTTAGCAGGTCTGGCAGCATCTATGGAGACAGAATTAATGTTTCCAATGCCGTGATGCTTCTTCAGAAATGTTATTTATCTGAAAGTGAGATTCAGCACAGTGGGAGTACCCAAAAGAGAAAATGTAATGAATGTGATACCATTTGTTGTGCAATAATCGATCTGTCTGAAAAGTGAGATTGAAAAAAGGTTCAGATCAATTTTGATGGCTTGAAACAAATGCTGGGAAGAGAAAGTGAATTTAGCAAATAATCAGCTGCCTATTTTGCAAAATTAAATTTATGCACCAATAAATTGTTAAAGTTCCGAGAAAAGGGTGTGTGCAACACACTGCCGTTTGTAGAACATGAAGGCTTTTGATTTAATTTGTTTTGAAACATTGGTTTTTCATACAAAACTTCATTTTTATTTAAAGAGAAACAGGAATCTGTTAATTGCACATTGATTACTTGTAGGTTGTCAGGCATGAGGTAGAGATTCCTTTCTGCACTTTGAAATAGACAGACCAACAATTTGTTTTGAGTCAAAATAAATGTTGTAAAGATTAGCTCCAGTTCTATCCCCCAGCAACTGGAATTCTGGAACATTAACATTTACTCCATAATTAGATTATTGATTCCTGTACCTAAGTTGTGATTTCCATACTTGTTCATTTTTTCCCTGAAACTCTTCCATCACCTCCAACCGCACCCCCCCCCCAACACACACACACACACACACACACACACACACACACACACACACACACACACACACACTCCTCCAGCCACTCCCAAAACACAACGATGTTGGGTGCTCTTTTCCTTCACACAGAGAAAGTGCCTCACAGATAATGGGCAGTAAGTAACCATTCACTGGACTCTGCTGCCTGACATCACTTCTCTGACATTTCCAGAAAATCACAAGAACTTCACTGTGTGACAGCAAACTTCACATTATCTATCTAGGCGGTTATGTCAAAACTGTACAATAATGGCAGCAATGAGCTTAGTAACATCAGCAGACTGTAAATAACTTGATTAACAATAGTAAGATAATCTAGCCCCAGGCTTCAACACTATTACCTCAATTTGCAGCAATGCTAATGAGTTACAAGTTAATTAATTCTTATTCCCAAAATACACAATAATTCATTGCTGAACAACAGCAGAAATTGCAAAATAAGAATAATCTCACAGAAGCTGGAGGGACCTTTTATTCACAAAGCTTCTTTCTGGAATTTCACTGAAACCAGACTTCATGAATGATCTGAAAACAAAATGTACGTGCATGAATCAAAACAAGCTAGGATAGTCAGCAACTAGTAAATCTCACTCTATTGGTCCATATTAGCCTAAAACAAAATTTGACATTGTATCAAACAAAGCAGAATGTGAAAATTATAATAATGATTTTATTTCATTCATTTAAAATAACTCTTGACTGTAATGGCATCTATTGTTTTATAAAGAAAACAGCTACCAGTGTACTTGATGTTTCTTCCAAACAAATAAAACTGCACACCAAAACACTCTATTTACTGCATGATAATTACATGTACAGATACATAAGCACATGTGATAAGCTTTTTACATTCAGTTATAACAAAACTACATTGTTCTGGGTATGGTACTTACAAATGAACTACTTCTGGGGGAAAACTCTGAGGAATCGATTTTCTGTTCTCACACTGAGCAGTTTCTTCAGTACATATACAACTTTCAGGACATTTTACTGGTCTTCGTGCGCCTATTTTTAAAAAAAACAGACTCAATATCCAAAAGAGAGTGAATCTTACTGCAGATTTACTAGCATTTCCCATTATGAATCCACACAGCACAGTGACGCTGCCAAATTTTCCTGAATATAAACAATTCTTGATTTTTTTTAATTTCTTGCTTTCTGGCAAAGCAACTCTTCTTTTGAATGTTTTGATCAAACTGTAGTGGTTACACAATTCGCTAATCACACACTAAATTCATGTTCGCTCTCTCTCCATTGTTATGATACACAAATTATGCAATTGAAATGTTCACTCTTTGAAGTCTAGAGAACTTTCCATTCACATTTCCTTACATATAAACCCAATTATGTGAACATGGGAAAAAAAAGCCCTCTTTCAGCCAATGTAAGTATCCAAACCACCCCCAGCTTTTACGCCAGTCCAAAACTCTGGAATGGATCACAGCAACTGCAACTGAAAACTTCAAGCTCATTTGAAAACTTGGAAGATACAATGGAAAATAAAATATACAAAGTCTGAATGTGATTCATTCTTTTGGATCTCCTCAGGCACAATAAGAGCACATTTTTCTTATCCCTAAATGGTCAGGCATAATAAGACAGTAGTTATTTCTTATAAGTTTGTTTTAGTGCGGTGTATTGAATAGACACAAGTCAAATGGGAATTGTGACAAGCCATCACAAGAAATATTGACAGTACCCTGTTTAATAACTTACAAAATTTTATGCCACTTTTTTAAACTCAACTAGCAGCTAATTGATAATTGAAGTAGTCATCTACTGGAGAAATTATTCCATCATGACTGATCATATACAAGTCAAGGTTACTGGTCTCAAATTGCAAAAAACATGCAGTTAATCAGCAATAATAAATAACATTTATTTTTATCTGAAAATCTGCCTATAGTTTTGTGATGAAACAAAATCTCTAACATTTTCACAAAAAGCAAATAATACAAATTACCAGATTAGTGTTCTGTTTCCAAGACTGTGAAAACTGCTGAAACGTGGGGCTAAGATGATTAGAATATTTTTAACTGTTGATATCTAAGTTTCAAATATGAATTGCATGACTGGACGACATCACAAAGAGGGAAAATTCCACCTAACAGATGTTATAAGATTATATAAAACAATGTTTTTTAAAAGTAATTGCATTTCATTTGTTGACAAAATTTTGAAATTAACAGCATTGTCTGACAGTAGGTTTCAGAGTAAAAATACATTTGGCATTTTTTTTGTATTTTTTATACACATAGATGATTTTGGCAGCAGTTATTCTCAATGCATACAAAAAGGGTTGATTTGTAAAACTATACACAAATACATCTAAATTACTTGAAATTTAATGTGCAATTAAAGGAGCAATAATGGAAAAATGACTGCTGAAATGGAGGGGTTAGCCTATGGTTATTTTTGATCTTTGATATTTGCACAATGATTTCACTCATAACTTTATAGATTTCAGTCCATGACCAAAAGGCAGATTTCCACCTTGAAGAAAAGATAAGGCAAGCAAACTGAAAAATCAACTGTTCTTATGAACAGTACTGTTAGGCAATGCGTGGAAAAGGCAACTCAGACACTATGCAATTATTTGGACAAAATAGTGATATATGAATTATAAAGTATTGTACATAGGAAAGGAAAATCGATGAAACACACATTTCACGAATGATGCTGAAACAGATGAGAAGACTAAAGTCAACACATCCAAGTCATCTGGAGCAACGGTCAAAATGTAGATTGATTTCCACGATGCCAAACAGTAAGGAGCATAATACAACAATTGTTTGTTGTAATATACATTCCCCATCCACTCCACTTGAAATATATCGCACTGTTGCAAGATCCCAATGGTACGTTTAACAGTTAACCTGGTTGTAGAATTATCTTTATTGCACTTGTCCCTTGCTTCTGTGTATGGTCATTTTATAGGTACTAGAGCTATAGAGCTCTGCTGTTGTGGCACAGTGACAGTTCAAGTCCCACTTGCCCCAGAGGTATGTAATAACATTTCCCAATAGCCTGATTGTAAAGTATCTGTAGGTACCATGAGTCATGGTTGTTGAAGAATTGCTGTGATCTTTCCTTAAGTTTGACATAAACTTGACATAGAGGGCTGCACTGTGAAGTGGGTACTCACCAATACAATTTGAGGCCAGATTGATACCAGTTGTACAAGCAGGCAATAAGCATTTCTCTTAATAAGTAGTAACTCAAATGACAACATGGTTACAACTGATGAGCCATTCAATTCTTGCAGGACAACAGATTTGTACTTTTGTCTCACATTGCTGCCACTGGTCTATGCTCCGTATGCACAAGCCTGGGAGGACAGAATGACATTTGGGGCTGCTCCAATCACAAGCTGGTTCTCTCCCACACCTGCTGATGGCAGCAAAAATATGAAAGAAACAGCCCATGTTCCAAGCAGCATGATAGCTAGCAAAGTGAGTACTGGCAGTAAAAGAGTTGTCAACAGATCTGGAGCTACCTTTTGCCAGGGAGATGGACAAAAGCTGGGGGGTGGGGTGGTGGGGGGGTTGGGGTAGTGGTTTTCTCTCTGGTGTGAAGAGGCACCTCCAACAGGGGTGGGAAAAGGAGAAGGCTATTAAAGGTTTGTAGGGAGGGGTAGAAGGCTGCAAGAGGAAGGGGCAAGAAGGGATGTAAATGCAAGCATAGTGGGGAAGGAGAAAGATGTAAGAGGAGTTGGGGAGACAATGAAGATGAAAGAGGCATAAGCAAGGTAGAGGCTACAAGAGGGCTGTAGGGAAGGTGTGGGTATGGAAGGTTACATGAAGGGTTTGGAGGAAGGTGAGGACTGCAAGAAAGTGGGGAGAAGGGAGGAGACTGAACAAATGGTGGGGGAGAAGGAAGATACAAGGGTAGTGAGGGGAGGAGGAAAATATGAGAGGCACGGGGGAATAGGCTGCAAAAGGGTATAGGAGGTGACTGCAAGGACCATGATATTAGAGGCTGCAACAGGGAGGAGGGAGGGAGTAGAAGACCGCAAACAAATTGGGGGGAGGACACTGCAAGAGGTATGGGGAGGGAAAGAGGAGGAAGAGGTAAATTGTGAGGGAGCCTGCAATGGAAGACAGTAAGCAGGGAAAGGGGACTATGAAGGAAAGAAAGCAATTTTAAAGCTATCAATCAAGAAAGAAAAAGTCAACGGAGAACCAGGGGAGCTTGTAATCTCTGAGGTAATCAATTCTTTGCAAATGAATGTGGAATTTCTAGTTCTAAGGCTGCATTGGTTCAGGAGCTACTAAATGAATGTAAAATGTAGGAGATACTACCGTAATGAACATTTTGTAACAATTGTTATTTACCATATTTAAGTTCAAGACTTAAGATACAATAAAAAAATGTTGTAAATGCTGGTTAATATGTTTCGCCTTTTTGTATGTTCTATGAAAAATCATAGCTGCAACCTCACCAGTCTGCCACAGATATATTTAGGGGATGATGTGTTTTTGTCTGTTCAAGTGTGTCAATAAATTTGGAAAAATTTGTTAACTTGTGTGTGCTATTTACCAATTGAAGTATTGTGGCACCTACGGCATTGATGCATTCCTTGTGTGTTGTGGATTAAAGTTCAATAAGGATTGTCCATTTTTGAGGATATTGATGAATTTTTCGAATGCTGTTTCTGAGTCAGCCCAAATCCCATTCATCAATACCATCACAGAAGATATTGCATCTATGTGAATACATCACCTAATAAATGAGACAGTAATAATGAAAAAGCAGCTCTGAAAACCAAAATGCACCCCTTGAGAAATCTCAGCAACAGCCTTTGGATTAATAATATGTTGTACCTTGGTTTGAACTGAGAAAAACCCAAGGACAATAAACAATCTGCTGAAGCAACCACATAGTAAGATCTACCAAAAGCCCATCATGCAAAATAGTGCTGAAGATTCCACTGTATGTTTCAATAGCATCTTGATAGCTTTGACAATGGGAGACCAAACATTCATTAAAATTGAGTATTCCTAAGGTTTGCCAAGTCAGTTATCACATGATCATAACTCCCGCTTATGATCATAATGCTTGTCCATAGGTTTCAAAAGGAAGTAAAATCGCGAAGACCTGCAGAATATAATAATAGTCACTCCCTCCTGATATTTGTTGTTAAGCTCAGTCTCTATCTTTGCTATAAATTGAAATTCATCACAGAGGTAGAGATTTGGGGAAAACAAGAAAAATTTCAAATGTATTAGCACCCATTTTGGAGAAGGACTGACTGCACTTTAAAACACAATGTCTCCAGGCGAACAACCAGCTTACATTTGCCATACCTGTATCATAATTTCATGAACATCAAAAAAGTCTTTGAAACATAAAATTCTTTTTAATTATGGAGTTCAACTTTTTTTCAACTTCACCTCCCTAATCTATAACTTGTTCTGTTTTACAAGCCTGTGTGTGTGTACGTTACTAGATTCAGCAATGATTTTTACCTCTCTACCTTTCACTTTGCTTGAGTGCGTTTACAGTAAAGCTAATTGCTCAAGACACACATCAAGTACATTATGACTTGAGAAATCATTTTATTTTAGAAAGTTCAAGCTATGTTGTACCCAACCTCAGGCAGGAGAAGACAGAAATTTTTTCTCCCTTGAGGACTTGCATCAGAAATTCAGAAGAAACAAAGGGGCTGGATGTCCTGAGGAAGGTTCAACAGACTTGAAATGTTAACTGATTTCTCATCACAAATGTTGTCAGACCTGCAGAGCTTTTCTCCCAACTTTTTGTTTGATTTTGTTTTTGCTTCCGATTTATATCATGTGCAGTTCTTTCGGTTTTATTTAGATTGAAAGTTTGATGAGTTAAGGGAATCGCTTTTTAAAAGTTTAAATTTGTTTGATTTTAAGACAACAGTTTAGATTTAATGAAAAATTACTGTTCATTAACAAACATTCATTACTGCACAAAGCTCATCCACTCTATGGCAAAGCTATAAAACCTGTCCTATTAAGAAATCACCACAATAGCAAAAATCTGACAAGTTAGTTGTTAACTTCAAATACACAGAAAAAACAAACAGTTTCTTGCTTAATGACAAAAATATCATATAAATCCCACAATTTACATTACGTAGGTCCTCAAGTAGTAATCACAGTAGTGCTACATCGCAGAACGAGGCATTTTGGCCCACCATGTCTGCTCCAGCTTGTTAAATGTTACCTTGTGCCCATCTCTTGCATTTTCTCCATGCACGTTATTGACTTGGGGACTACTGCCAAACAAAGGGCCCTCGGGTTGAAGGTGCATACTTCCTTGAAAGTGGAGTCACAGGTAAACAGGGTGGTGAAGATGGTGTTTGGCATGCTTGGTTAATGCAATGAGTATAAGAGTTGGGATGTCATGTTGTAGGACATTGTTTAGGCTACTTTTACTGTACTGTGTTCAATTCTGGTCTCCCTGCCATAGGAAAGGTGTTGTTCAACCTGAAATTGTTCAGAGAAGATTTACAAGGATGTTGCTGGGATTGGAGGGCTTGAGCTACAGGGAGAGACTGAATAGATTGGTACCATTTTTTCTGGAATGTCATAGGCTGAGGGATGACCTTACAGAGGCTCCTGAAATCATTAGGGGTTGGATAAGGTCAATAGCCAAGATATGTTTCCTACAGTATGGGATTCCAAAACTAATGGGAATAGAATTAAGCAGGGGAGGCAGTGGCCTAATCATATTATTACTGGACTGTTAAGCGAGAGATGCAGATAACATTCTGAGCACCTGGGTTTGAATCCCTCCATGGCAGACGGTGGAATTTGAATTGAATAAAATACCTCTAGTTAAGAATTTAATGATGACCATAAATCCATTGTCAATTATCTGAAAAACGTACCTCGTTCACCAAATGTCCTTTGGGATGGAAACTGCCATCCTTACCTTGTCGGGCCTACATCTGAGTCCAAGCCCACAGCAATGTGATTGACTCTGAACTGCGCTCTGAGCAATTAGGGATTGGCAATGACTGCTGCCTAGCCGATGATGCCGTCATTGCATGAATGGAGTTTTAAAAAAAGATAAGAGGGAAAAATTTAAAAGGGACTTGAGGGACAGCCTTTTCACATACAAGGTGGTGCGCGTGTACGGTATGAGCTGCCAGAGGAAGTGGTGGAGATAGGTATGATTATAACATTTAAAAGGCATCTGAATGGGTACATGAGTAGAAAGAGTTTAGAGGAATAGGGGCCAAATGCTGGCAAATGGGACTAGATCGGTTTGGGATATCTGGTGAGCATGGATGGGTTGGACCGAAGGATCTATTTCCGTGCTGAATAACTCTAAACGTCCTGCTGAATGCCTCAATTGTATCTGCCTCTAGCACATTCCAGGAAGTGCATTCCACATTCTAACTGCTCATTAAGTGAAAAAGCTTTTCTTCACTTCACCCTTGCTTCACTTATCGAACACTTTAAATTTCTCTCATGTTGTGTTCCTTTTATGAGCTGGAATAGTTTCTGTTAGAACATAGAACTTAAAACATAGAAGATAGAACAGTACAGCACAGTACAGGCCCTTCAGCCCACGATGTTGTGCTGAACTTTTACCCTAAACCTAAGGTCTATCTAACCTCCACCCCTACTGTATACTATCATCCATATGCCTATCTAATAGCTGCTTAGTTGCCCCTAATGTGGCCAATTCCACTACCCCGTCCAGTATTGCATTCCACACCCCTACCACTCTCTGAGTAAAGCACCTACCTCTGACGTCTCCCCTATATCTACCTCCACTCATTTTAAAACTATGCCCCCTCGTAATGGCTACCTCCACCCTAGGAAAACATCTCTTGCTGTCCACTATATCTATACCGCTGATCATTTTGTACAACTTTTGTATGTCCTCAATCCAGACTGCTCGTGATTTTGAAAACCTCTGTATCAGATCTATTCTCAGTCTTCTTGTCTCCAAGGAGAACAGTCCGCTTTCTGCAATCAATCCTCATAAATTATGTTTTTCATTCCTGGAACTGTTCTTGTAAACTGCTTCTGACTCTCCACAGTGCATTCACCACTTTCATGTAAGGTGGCATCCACAACCGTACACAATACTCCAGCCAAGATCCAGCAAGTGTCTTTTCCAGTTCAATATTATCTCCTTGCACTTGTTCTGTACTCTAGCACTCTATCAATAAAGCTGAGAACACTGTATGCTTTACTTACATCACTATCTATCAGTCCTGCCACTTTTTAAGCACAAATATACTCAGGTCCCTCTGCTCCTGCACACTCTAAAGGATAGTGTCCTTTTTTACAAACTGATTATCGATATATGCTTTCCATCTCACACTTCTCTGTGTTAAACTTCATCTACCACCTCTCTGTGCGTGTCAATGTCCTTTTGGAGTTGTACACTGCCCTATTCACTGGTTACAACACTTCCAAAAGTTTTGGATCGTCCGCAAAGATTGAAACTGGTCCTTGCACGCTAATGTCCAGATAATTAATATATAACAGAAAAAGTATGGGTCTCAATTCCAACTCCTCAGAAGGGCAAACATTCCTCTAGCCATTACAATGCTCTTCTGTTTCCTTCCTTATCTAAACACCTTGTATCCAGGAATATTTAACACCCAGTCTTACCTTTTCTTCAGTCAGGTTACTTACTGCCAGAACACCACAATCCCACGTAGCAATCTATGTCTATAGCTCACCAAAATTATTTACTCTTTTCCATGCATTCACAGAAATGCACAGCAAGTCTGATTTTAAAAACTTAAATTTCTACAACACCACAACCTAATTTGAACAAGTAAACTAAGATCTATTAACTAAGACACTTGGTACACTTGCTTTCATTGGTCAGTGCAATGAGTATAGGGGTATAGCAGTTGGGACATCATGTTGCAGCTGTACAGAACACTGCTGGGGCTGCTTCTGGAATGCTGTGTTTAATTCTGTTCTCCCTAATTATAAGCAAGATATTAAACTAGAAAGGGTTCAGAGAAGATGTGCAGGAATGTTGCTTGGATTGGTGGGTTTGGGCTATGGGGACAGGCTGAGGGAGCTGGGGTTGTTTTCCCTGGAGCATTGGAGGCTGGGGGTTTATGGAATCGTGGGGGAGCATGGATAGAGTGAATGGGTCGGTGTCTTTTTCCATGGCATAGGTTTGAGGTGAGAGGAGCTGGATTTGAAAGTGACGTGAGGAGAAACTTTTTCGACAGCGGGTGGTGCATATATGGTATGGGCATGTACAGGGTTGCTAGTGGAGGCGACTGCAACTGCAAGAGTAAAAGCCACCTGGAGATCAGAGATGTGGGTCAAATGCTGAAAAACAGGATTAGATCAGTTCAGAATATCCGGTTGGCATGGATAAGCTGGACTGAAGGATCTGTTTCCATGCTGTATAACTCTGTAACTCTATTCTAATGCTAGCTGTCTTACTCCTCTCTAATATTAACTCCTAAATCCCAAACCCTTGCTGTTTTACTTTAAACCTCTCCAAAAGCTTTAACAAAATGCTGCAAGGAACTTAGTACCAGCTTTGTTGAGGTACAAACAGTCCAACGTGAATGTCTGCCATCTACTCCAGAGCGGGTAACAGTGACCATGGAGTCTGTTCGGAAGCAGCTGGGTGGTTTATCTGGCCAGGGCGGAGGTGCAACTTCACACCAGTTGGGGGAAATCTGGGGGAGGGTCAGACCAATAGTGCAGGAGTGGGTGTATTGGAAATTTCATTTCAGTTCAGGGGCTTGTTGTGTCTGGTGATAGGAGGAGATCAACAGGTCATGGCAGGAATGAGAGATGGAGTAGAGGGGGTGTAATCGAGTCAGGTGGGTAGGCTGGAAGGAGGTGGGGAAGTGAAGTTTGGATGGAGAATGGTTGACAGGGGTGTAAGTGGTACGGAGACGTAGTTAGGAAGGGGAAGTTTAGGATTGAAGTCTTTGTCTGTTTAATTCTTACCCAGGAGTTAAAGTGAATTTTTATGCTCCAACTTTCCTAGGTGACCACTGAGCTTAAGTGAGTCTAACTTGTTAACCCAAACTCTCAGAAGTTTTCGATGTTATAAGGGGCTTTTACAGAAGCTTCCAGATGTCCATTGGAAATTCCCATGGAGTCTACTACATTAGGTTTCTGCACACTCACAATGCACAACTTCAATCTATTCTGCTCCAACAGCTTTCTGGCCAGTGGACTATCTGGGTCTCTTTACAGAGGAGCAATGCAGAGAATATTTCCTTGACCCATTCATTAGAATTTAAAAGAATGAGAGTTGATCGGCTTGAAATTGATATAACTGGTGCAAACGACTGAATCAGCTCCCGTTCTTCCAAGCTTCTCTGATGGTCAAAAAGTCATTGTGGTGCAGAAAGGGGCTATTCGGTCTAATTGTACCTGCTAAACCAGTTGGTTGTCCAAATGGGCATCATGGCTTCACGCCATTTCTGCCCTTTTCCCTCTACCTTGGAGAGTATTTCTACACAAATCTTCATCCAATACCCTCTTGAATATCTCAACTGAATCTGCCTCCATCACATTTCCAGACAGAGGATTCCACACCCTATTACTAGCTGTGTGAAAATGTTTTTTTTGTCATCCACGTCGACTGATGCTCAGTACCCAGTAACTGGGAGGTAATGGCCTAGTGGTATTGCTGCTGGACTGTTGGTCCAGACACCTGGATGGCATCCTGGGTCCGGATTCCACTGTGGCCAGCGGTTGAACTTGAATTTGAAAAAAGCTGGATTTAAGAATTTCATGATGACTGTGAATCCATTGTTGGGAAGAACCCATCTGCTTCACTGATGTCTTTTGGGGAAGGAGATTGCCATCCCTGGCTAGTCTGGCCAGTGTGTGGGTCCAGACCCATGGTGGTGTGGTTGACTCTTGGCTGCCTCTAGGCAATTAGGGATGGGCAATGGATGCTGCCCAGCCAGTGATGCTGTTATCCCATGAATTAATAAAGGAAAATAAAAGTTCTGATTTTGAGTGTAGATTGATAGGGTTTATCACTGGTGCCAGAGAACTTCATTGCCCTGTTTAAAGTGTAGATTGATAGGGTTTTAACTGATGTAACAGAGCTGTATTACACCATATTAGTGTGTTGATTGATTGGCTTAATTAGTGGTGCAACAGTCCTTTATCATACTGTTATAGTGTAGATTGATCTGGTGTACCAGAACTTTATTATCCGGTGGTAGAGAGTTGATCGAAAGCGTTTAATTACTGGTGTAATGGAGCTGTATTGCACTGTGTTGGGCTGTGGATTGAGAGGCTTATTATTGGTGCAGGACAGCCTAATTACACAGTCTTAAGGTGCAGACTGATCGGATTAGTGCTTGTGTAACAGAAATTTATTCCAGTGTTAGATAGCAGATTGATAGCGATTGTTACTGGTGTAACAGAGCTTTATTACACTGAGTATGGTGTGATAAGTTATATTATCTTAATGGTGTAACAAACCTTTATTACACTGTGCTCGAGCACAGATTGGTAGGGCTTTGTTCCTCGTGCAACAGAGGTTTACTGCACACTGGTAGAGTTTAGATTGGGCATCACGAAGATGAAAGGTCTGAAGGTGGAAAAATAGCCTCCAACAGATGGACTACGCCCCATAGTTTTGAAGGACATCGTACAGGCATTGTTGATTATCTTTCAGGCATCATTGGAGTCAGAAAGGGTCCTGAAGGACTGGAAAATGGCTAATCTAACACTCCTGTTTAAGATGAGATGGGGGGATCAGAATCTACAGGCCAGTTAGCCAGCCTGAGCTCAGTGGTTGGTAAGAATGCAGAGTCCATTTTTAAGAATGAGATTGCAAGGTAAAACAGGGCTGAGTCAGCACAATTTCATCAAGGGCAAGTAATGCCTGACAAATCAAGAATAGATTGTTTGAACAGCAACAATCATGTTGGACAAAGGAGAGCCAGTGGATGTGTTTGACATGGATTTCCAGAAATCCTTCAGCAATGTGCCCCACAGGAGACTGGTAAATAACATAAGGTGGCACAGTGGCTCAGTAGTTAACATGTGGCCTCATAGCATGAGGGCCCCAAGTTCAAATGCAGTCTCGGGCAACTGTGTGGAGTTTGCACATTGTCCCCATGTTTGCGTGGTTTTCCGCAGGTTCTCCAGTTTCCTCCCACAGTTCAAAGATGTGCACATTAGGTGACTGGGCCACGCTAAGTAGCCCACAGTGTCCAGGGATATGTAGGCTATGGGGATTAGCCATGGGGAATGCAGGGTTACAGGGATATGGTAGGGGTGTGAATCCGGGTGGAATGCTCTTCAGACAATCGGTGCGGACTTGTAGGGCCGAATGACCTTTTTCTACACTTTGAGGAGGCTGTGGAGATTACAGAATGCCTGAAAGCACATTTCAGTCATTATGGCACTCCAGACATTGTGATGAATGACAATGGGCCTCAATTTACCTGTGAAGAATTCAACTGCTTCATTGTGGATCGGAAAGGTTAACGCCATGCAACATCTCCACATTATCCTCAAACTTAAAACAGTGGTGGCTGTGAATATCACCAACAGGAATGGTACAGAAATCAATCAAACCCAACACAGGCTTATACAAGGCAATCTTTGAATGGAAAAATAGCTACTGAAGATATCAAAAGTAGTTTCATTCCAAAGATTAATGTCACAGTGCATCCAAATTACTCTATGAATAGTGAAAAATTACTGAAGCCAAAACTAGCAATAGATAAGAATGATAAAATCAAGACGAAATGACAGAAAGCCAAATTTCACATAGATAAAACAGCCAAGTGATTGTTGCCAACACTGAGCCATGGTCTGCCAGTCATTGTGCAAACGTTCAACACTCTCAACAAGGTCAACCTACTTGGCAATATGGGACCTATATCGAGCAACTGTCACCTCATTGTACATGCTCAACACGAACAACTAAAGATAGATATCGACACCACGGCAAGCATAAGATACAGAAGCTGTTCCTTCACAGCAGCGATGCATCAGAAAAATGTAATCTCATCACCTCAACAGCATATAGAACTTGCCAGAGATCCATCACTCCCCAGCACTGGAAATGGATCAGCAATAGTTGCCATGATAACAATGTTCACCCCAAGAGCAACAACCCCAGATAAGGACCATCATCCTACAAATGGGCACATAGTAGTCTTCAGCCAATTCAAGTTACTCCAAGTGAAATCAAGAAACAGCTAGAGGCACTTGATACTGCAAAAGCTATGGACAACATGCCAACAACAGTAATGGAGACTTATGCTCCAGAACTTGACGCGCTGCTGGCCAATCTGTTCCAATTCAGCTACTCCACTGGTATCTTTCTGACAATGTGGAAATGGCCTATGTATGTCCTGTGTGCAAAAAGCAAGACAAATCTAACCCCATATCAGTATATTCTCGATCATCCATAAACTGATGGAAGAGGTCATCAACAGTGCTATCAAGCTTAGCAATAACCTACTCAATGACACCCAGTTTGAGTTCCACCAAGGCCACTCAGCTCCTGATCTTGTTACAGCTTTGGTTCAATCACAGACAAAAGAACAGAATTTAGAAGTGAGGTGAGACTGACTAGCCTGGACATCAAGGCTGCTTTTGATAGAGCACACCATCAAACAGCCCCAGGAAAACTAGAATTAATTGGAAACAAAAGTGGGGAATCTCTCCACTGGTTAGAGGTAAACTTAGCGCAAAGGAAGATGGTTGTGATTCTTGGATTTCAGTCATCTCAGCTCCAGGGTGTCACTGAAGGGGTTCCTCAGAGTGATACTGTAAACCCTACCAGCCACAGTTACTTCATCAATGATGAATCCCCTCCCTCATTAGGTCAGGAGTGGGAACGTTTGCAGATGATTACACAATGTCAGCTCCATTCAAGACTCTTTAGATTTAAGTAGTCCATGTTCAGCAAGTATTATAACAATATTCACCAAAGGAACAACAGCCCCAAAGGTGGAACATCATCTTACGAACAGGCAGATACTATCTGACCCTTCTGAGGAAGGGTCACCTGACCTGAAATGTTTCTCTTCACAGGCCTGCCGAGCTTCTCCAGCAATTTCTGTTTTTGTTTCTGATTTACAGGATCCACAGTTTGTTGAATTTTTATTTGGTACTATCTACATTTGGTCAGACAAGTAGCAAGTAACATTCATGCCACACAAGTGCCAGGCAATGAGACTCTCCAATAAGAGAAAATCTAACCAATGCTCCTTCACAATCAATCCCATTGCGATCGCTGAATTTTCCACCATGAACATCCTGAAACTGATCACTGGCAAGAAACTGAATTTAATCAAGTCATTTAATAAAACGTCTCCAAGAACAGCTCTGGAGACTCAGAATCTTGCAGTTTGTAACCCACCTCCTGACCTTTCAAAGTCTGTCCACCATCTGCAAGGTACAAGTCAGGAGTGTGACAGAATACAATTCACTTGCTTGAATGCATGTAACTCCCACATCATCCAGGACACCACATTCACCAACGTTCACTCCCTCCATCACCAATGCACAGTAACAATGTGTACCAGCTACAAGAGGCACTGTAGTAATTCACCAAGGCTCCTCCAGCAGCCCCTTCAAAATGCACAACCATGTCCATTTAGAAGGACAAGGGTAGCACATGGTTGGGAATTCCACCACATGCATGTTTCCTTCCAAGCCACTCACCACAATGTTCTGGAAATATATCACCATTCCTTCAGCATCAGTGTGTCAAAATCTTGGATCACCCTAACAAACATTGCAGGTGTATCACACCAAATGGGCTGCTGCGCTCAAGAATGTAGCTCACTGTCGATCTCTAAGGGAAACTAAGGATGGGAACGAAATGATGAGCCAGTGAGTGAAGACCACATCCCCTGAATGAATATAAGACACTGGGTAACCTCCACAACTGGTAATTGCGCAAATGACAGCATATACAACTCGTACTTTTTTTGTAGAATGGGACATGTTTTAAAATGTATTTGGATACCGGCCGTCTTGCTGCAATAATACGAGCTCTCTCTGTGCTGCTAGTGTGGGTGGGTGTATGCAGTTTGTGGCGGCCACACTATACATCGTTTGAAACAGTACGTTGAACGGAGCACGAGGAAAGTCAGGAGCAGGCTGGTGTGAAGGAGAAACGCTAGCACGGGCGTGTAGGACCGAACGGCCTATTTCTGCGATGGATGTCCTCGACAATTACTAGCCGGTTTGTAACCTCTCCAGCTCCCAAACAGCCTGGAAGGGAGAACAGGATAGCACCTCCTAATACTAAAATACAGACCAGACGCCCTTTTGTCTCAGGAAAAACGTGTTTACGTCCCCAACCGATGGCACTCACGCATGCGCCCTCCCACGTGAACCACGTCCTCGCGCCCCCTCCCGGTAACGGCATAACTGCCGCGCCCTGTCGCGGGCTGGTGACGCCATCGACCGCGTCATTATCTGTCGCAGGGAAGGGGGGCGATGAGCGGGCGAGGAGAGAAGTTGGATCTTGTCCAGGTTGGGAACATTAACACACACACACACACACACACATACATACATATAGTGGAGTGGTGCTTGTGAGAAGGCGAGGCGATTTGACAGCTAGCCAGCAGCCCGGGGGGATTTCAGCTCTATTATTAGATATTAATTAATAATTATTTATTTTCCGTCGTTCGGCTGATGGACTCCTAAATTCATGGCGAGGGTTAGAGTTTGGGAAGTCGGTGTTTTCGTTCAGTATGGGGTCTTCCTATAAATATCTTGGAAGAGAAAATATCTCAGCATTGTGTTAGCTGAAGTAGAGAAAAGATCGTTATGTGGTTGTTTTCGAAAGCATACGTACATTTAAAGCTCTGAAGATTTGTAAGTTCTGGAGAAGTCGTACCACACTGGAAGCTGCCTCTGTGTCAGTCTCCACAGATCTGCTGAGTTTCTCCAACCGTTTCTATGTTTGTTTCATCCTTTAAAAGTTGCCTGTTCCCAATTAGTGAAAATTTCTCTTCGTTACTCTCAAGAGTAGACTGACTGCATAACTCAACTAACTTCAGTGATTGCTGGTCAATTTTCATTCAGTATGCTTGTTTTTACAGCTCTCCTGCCCTTTGAAAACCAGAATAAGTGTTGGAGATATCATGAGCTCATCAAATGAAAAACATTTAGGAAGAGGGTGAAACCTGTGATTGCTATGAAACCTAGATATTAGGGAGCAGTAATCAAAGATGTAGACAGTTGACAAATCTTCCTGAAGAGAAGACTATGTAATGCAGAGCCAAACATGTTATGAAAGCAAATATTGCAGGTGCTGGAAATCTAACACACACAATATGCTGAAATACAAAGCAGGCCTGGCAGCACCTCTGGAGATGTTTGATGTTTAAAGTCAATGTGCTTTTATTAGATGTTCAGGTGAAAGGTCATTGATCTAAAATTTATCTCCTTATTCTTTCTACAAATACTGCCAGACCTATCCAAACTGGGGGAAAACACCTTTTGTATTAATATTAACTCTCATAAGATCTCTGGAGGACTATGCCATGTCAGAATGAAACATTTTAGGGACTTTTAGGAGTCTGAAGATTGAAATAGAATCTCTTGTCAGTTTAGGAGTGTGTTGGTCAGACCGAGATACTATGAAAAGTATTGTTTTGCATACTAACCAGAAAAATCAATACCTGACATAAGTATGTCACGGTAATAGAACAGAGTGCAAAATATAATGATACACAGAGAAGGTACAAAGAAAGGTCAGTTCTAATATATATGAGCGGTCAATTCAGAAGTCTGGTAACGGGGGGGAAGAAGCTCTTAAATATGTTGGCACGAATTTTTGAACTTCTGTGTCTTCTACCCAGTGCAAAAAGGTGGAAGAGTGTATAACCAGGGTGGGAGGGATCTTTGATTATGTTGGCTGCTTTCCTGAGGCAGCAAGAAGTGTAGATGGAGTCAGTGGGTGGAAGGCTGATTTTCCTGATGGACTGGGCTGCATTCACAACTGTTGGTAATTTCTTACAGCCTTTGTCAGACTAGTTGCCATACCAAGTTATGATGCATGTGGATAGGATATTTTCTATGGTACATCAATAAAAATTGGTAAGAATCATTGTGGACATGCTGAATTTCCTTAGCCTTCTGCGGTAGTATTGGCATTGGTATGCTTTCTTGACTGCAGCATTGACGTGGATAGACCAGGATATTGGTGGTATTTACTCCTAGGATCTTGAAGCTCTCCACCACGTACACCTCAGCACCATTGATGCAGACTGTGAAGTTGCTGACATGTTTCACTAGTGATTCAGTGTGTGAATATGCAGATTTTAAATTGGTTTTGTAATGGCTTGGAGGACTTGGAAGATACTCATATGCCATGATGGAGAGAGAGATAATAGGAACTGCAGATTCTGGAGAATCCGAGATAACGTAGTGTGGAGCTGGATGAACACAGCAGGCCAAGCAGCATCTTAGGAGCACAAAAGCTGATGTTCCGGGCCTAGACCCTTCATCAGAAAAGCTGAAGTCTGCTCCCTATGGAATTACAAGATTCTAATACGTTTCCATAACTAGAACAGGACCTGCATGCATTTATGTCCTGATGTGCTTTTAATGAAGTAAGATGTTCTAAGACTGTTCAGAAGAATGTTATCAAACAATGTGTAACACTGTGCTACAGAACTTCTTAGCATGAAAGGCCAAAAGCTTGGTTTTTAAGGACTGTCTTAAAAGAGGAAAGTGAGCTAGGGAGAATTTGTTTTGGGCCCAAAACAAGTTTTGTGAAATTATTGAAATGTCTACAATTGGAAATCTCAGATGTGGAGAGGTAAGCTTGGAGGAATTTAATAATAAGGATGTGCATTTTGAAACTACTATGTTTCTGGAATATAGAAGACATTTTCTTGACCACAGAATGATGGCTTGAACATAGCTGAATTGAAATGGTGCAAAAGAAAGAAGCAGTGCTTGCTACCTGGATATTAGTTTATAACATCTTTTTTATCAAATAATACAAAAGTTAATGCCCCCAATTTTCATATCCTCCGGCAGTGAAAAAAAGATGAGAAGCAACGAGAACGGAAGGAGTAATAGAGCAGTGAAGGAGGAAATAGTGAATTTATGAAATTAATGTGTGCAACAAACCCATTATAGGTGAGATCAGCCATGATCATATTGAATTGTGGAGCAGGCACAAGGTGGTAAATTGCCTAATCCAGTTCCTAGTTCTTTATTCTTATGAGATTTTGTGAGAGTTAAGTTCTGGGCAATAGAATTTTGGATGAACATTATATTTGGATCTCACTCACTGTGAAGCTTTTGTTTTACCGCAACTGAGATTTTGGGCAAAGTATCACCAACCTTTACTGAAACATCCATAGAATGAAAAATAGTGCTGAAAATGTGTTTCTTAATTAAATGTTGCAGCCTTTGAATTCCACTAAAGACATGTTTCTATCATGATTCATAGTTCGAACAAGTTTAGGTGTGAAGATGTAGTGAAGTTTTAAAACTTCAATGCACATCATAAACATAAAGTTAAAGTCATAAAGAAGGATGGGTGATATAAAACAGTGGCATAGTGGTAGTGTCCCTGGACCATGAACCAGAGGCCCAAGCTCATCATTTTATTTTGGGGGTGAGGTGATGAATTGGGAAAGAAGGAGGCTACAAGAGGTGTAGAGAGACTGAAGCAGGTGCAATAGATGGTGATTGCAGAAGGGATTAGGATTGTTGCAATCAACAACAAAAAAAAATCAGCAAACTGGAAACCAAAGGAACTTGAACTTAACAATTACCATTCAAATGAATATGGAATTCTTAGTTTAAAACTATTAAGTTCAGAGTGTACTTAATGGACAAATATTGGAATGGATGCAACTATAATGAACGCTTGTGTCAGTTGTTAAATTTAAATTTGATAATGCAATTTGTGATGCAGTGAAATGGGAAAGAACAGCCTGGTTAATATGATTCAACAAAGGAAATACATTAGCTGTGACCTTACCAGTAGTCTGTAGGTGTGTTCAGGGTGATAGCTTTTTGCCTGTAGAGGTGCACATCAATTATTTTAGAAAAAATCTAACTTATGCCTGTTTTGTGCTGATTTAGTACTGTGTAGTCTAATAAATTAGTGCTTCTAAATTCTAAATAGAAGAATTGAAGAGTTGTATTGTGCCTTTGTTCAATGGAGGATTGATAATTATTGAAGATTTGACAGCGATGCCCACATTTCATGAACTAATATGAAAAACAAACTACACAATACTGTTGCAGTTTTTTTAATGTTAACAGGAGCATGGTCTTGGAGGCTATGATTCAGAATTCAGTGAGGATGAAAATGACGGTGAGACAACCAACTGTAAAAGTCAAAGGTATGATGTGATTCTTGTTAAAAATAGAACATATAGAAGAAATGTATTTTATAAGCTTTCTTGTAGCTGTTTTAAGCCTCATTTTGGTTTTATTTGAAATTGTAGTTTTTGGCCACAAGAATACACTTTGAAAAGTTATCTTTACTCTTTTATATAGAAGACATTTTCTTGACTACAGAATGATGGCTTGAACATAGCTGAATTGAAATGGTGCAAAAGAAAGAAGCAGTGCTTGCTACCTGGATAATAGTTTATAACATCTTTTTTGTCAAATAATACAAAAGATAATGCCCCGAATTTTCATGTCCTCCAGTAGTAAAAACAAAGGCAATGAAAAAAAGATGAGAAGCAACGAGAAGGGAAGGAGTAATAGAGCAGTGAAGGAGGAAATAGTGAAGAAAAGCAATATGTATAAATAAACAGCCATTAACTGACTGGGGGATAGGGAGGTAAAGAATGATGAACAGATATAATGGGAACTGCAGATGCTGGAGAATCCAAGATAATAGTGTGAAGCTGGATGAACACAGCAGGCCAAGCAGCATTTCAGGAGCACAAAAGCTGATGTTTCAGGCCTAGATGAAGGGTCTAGGCCCGAAACGTCAGCTTTTGTGCTCCTGAGATGCTGCTTGGCCTGCTGTGTTCATCCAGCTTCATGCTTTATTATCAATGATGAACAGATGTTGTTTAAGTCAAGAAAGAGAGGGTAAGTCCTTTTTCGCACATAGCTGAGTTTAAAGTAAAAAGTATATACTTCACATCTTCCGATACCCAGCAGGAAAGAATACATGACCATTTGACACCTATTTGGTCTTCTGCCACATGCGTAGTTTCCTTCATTGCTAATGACATTGTAGTGTTCTCATTGTCCACTTTTCTTGAGCTGTTGCTATCCTGCTGACCAGATAAATCTTGGCAAATAGAGTCAGCAGGGGACACCTAGATAAGGTCATTGAGCAACATGACATGGGATGATGTGCAGGAGGCAACAATGGCTCTAGAGGGGCTGGTGAACTCAAGGCAGCGAGAACCGTATTCCTTTCTGGCTCACTTTGGTCTGTGCCATCTTTGACAATTGCTTGAATGCTGCTCAAAGTGATGTCACAACTCCATATTTGTGGTGTGCACCTTCTGGAGTTACAAATTTAGCAAGCACTCATTTATGAGGATGTAAAGATTTACTCCACGGAATCCAAAACTACACCTGAAAATGGAGTGTTTTTAAAATAATGGTAAAAGGGGTAATTTTCAAAGAACTCATTTGGAAGATTATTTTGTTCCATATTGAATTTAGTCATAAAGTCATGGAGATGTACAGAATGAAAACAGACCCTAAGGCCCAACTTGTCCATGCCAACTAGATATCCTAAATTAATCTAGTCACATTTGCCAGCATTTGGCCCATAACCCCATAAACCCTTCCTAATAATATATCCATTCAGGTGCCTTTTAAATGTAATTTTACCAGCCTCCACACCACTTCCTCTGGCCATTCAATCCATACACGCACCACTCTTTGCATGATGAAGTTGCTCCCTAGGTTCCTTTTAAATCTCTTACCCTGTCACCTTAAACCTGTGCCCTCTAGTTTTGAACACTGCCCACCTCGATAAGGTCACCCCTCAGCCTCTGACACTCCAGGGAAAATAGCTTCAGCCTATTTCAGCCACCAGCTATAGCTCAAATACTCCAACCCCGGCAACATCTTTACAAATTTTTTCTGAGCTCTTTCAAGTTTCACAAAATCCTTCCTATAGGAGGGAGACCAGAATTGCGCTCAGCTTTCAAAACGTGGCCTAACTAATGTCCTGTACAGCCGCAACGTGACCTCCCAACTCCTATACTCAGTGCACTGTCAAGTAGCCATGCTTATAAATTCCAACACCTTCCCAAGATTTTCAATGCTGCAAGCTCTAAATGACTTTTTTAGAAGGTTAATGTACTTTACAGTACAATCAATATCTGGTAATATTTATTTATGTAACAACATACATATATAGTGCCTTTAATGTAGTCTTAGAAAAAATACAAGGCACTTATCCAGAACTTTTTCAGACAAACTTTGGCACCTTGTCCTAGATAAAATAAGTGATTTCTCAGCTGAAGGATTATTTTTGATCCTAGAATTTATTGTGCCTTAAAAACTCATGAGTAATTTTAACACTCGTGCGTTAAGCTTTCATTTTATAAGGCAGCAGTTATGAAAAAAGTAGTGCTTATGATTATCTTGATCTTGATTATCTTCAAATTTTGCTGCAAGTGTAGGTAATCACGTTTATTACTGAGATTTCAGATTGTATTTTCTTTCATTTCTTCTGTGTTTTATCGTTATTCAGTGTGATGTATTAAATAGATGGATATGTTTGCTGTTTGAATTCTAGAACAAATAAAGATGCTGCGCTACTTACAAAGCCATTCCAAAAGGAAAAGCATGCCCGATTGGCTCACAAGCAAGTTGCAGTTCAAGAACGAGACAGGTAAATATATTTCTGGAATTTTAAAATGTGGATATTTTTTTCTTTAGTGTTTGATTTTATTTCTAAACGTTAGAATCTACAGATTTTTAAGATTTGAAGAATGAATCTAACTGACAGTTCAGTACTATATTGTTGGAGGTAATCTCTCTTGAATCTTTATGTGAACTGAAAGATATGATTGTATGATATTTTACCAAAGTGATGGAGATTATTCCTGTATCTTGGCCAATATTAATTACTTATCAATATTCATTAAAAGAGTTGAATTCTGTTTATGAATTTGTATGGAATGTTGGCCCTTATTTCAAGAAGGGCTGGAGTAGGGAAGTCTTACTGCAGCTGTACAAGGTGCTGGTGAGACCACATCTGGAGTAGTGAGAGCAGTTTTGGGCCCCTTATTTCGGAAAGATATCATTTCATTGGGATCAGGTCAGAGAATGTTCACTAGGATAATCCCTGAAATGGAAGGATTATTTTATGGACAAAATCTAAACAGTTTGGGACTTTACTCACTGGAGTTTTAGAAGATTGACAGGTGATCTCATGGAATCATTTAGGATTCCAAGTAGTTTGAGAGGGTAAATGTTGAGAGCATGTTTCCCCTCATGCAAGAGCCTAGAACCAGAGGGCAGGCTCTCAGAATAAAGGGATGCCAATATGAGACTGAGCAGAAAAGGAGTTGTTTCTCCGAGTCTTTGAAATTCCTTGCCTTAGACAGATGTGGGAGAGAGCTCTTACATATTTTTAAAGCTGAAATAGATTGATCTGTGGGGAAATCAAGAGTTATGGGGAAAATGCACCAAAATAGTTATAAGGACTTGGATCAGCTGTGATCCTGTTGAGTGACAGAGCAGGCTCAAAGGGCTGAGCTGGCTACTCCTATCCCTACTTCTTAAAATCTTACATAAATTGGGTGCACATTTGCCCACAAAACCACACATTTCAAAAATAATTTATTCACTACGAATATGGGATGCCCTGAAAAGTTGATATATGTACTTGAGTTTATAAATATATATATATGTATCTGAGTTTTTTTACGTAATTTCAATATACACAGGTTTCCTTTATGTAATTTGTAATTTTTTTTGTCAGAGAGGAAGCAAGAAACCGACGTTTCCATCTTATTGCCATGGATGCTGTATCCTTAAACAGAGACAACATTTCAGAATACAAGTAAGGGTATGAGGAACAGCTTATGACGAAGCAGCCTTATTCAATGGAAACCTAGAAAAATTACAATTTTTCAATGACTACATATTCAAACAGCAAACATAACGCTTTCCCTGAGTGTCAGGCTACTTGCTTTTATCCTTTAAAATGCTGGGTTTAAAGGACTGCATTTTCATTCTAGTCCACAGCTTTAAAAAGCACAAAAATAAAAAGATGATCTTTACAGTACAAAAAGAAGTCAGTTATGATCCTCTATAAAACACGAGTTCAGGCTCAGCTGAGTATTGTGTCCTGTTCTTGTCACTGCACTTCAGGGAAGATGTGAATGCTTTAGAGAATATATAAAAGGTTTACAAGAATCCTTCCAGGGATTCACTTGCATGGATAGATCAGAGCATCTAACATTATTTTTGTTAGAGAAGAGAAAGTTGAGAAGAGATTTAATAGAAACATAGAAATAAAGATGTTCTTCATCCCTCAGACAAAGGTAATTTTGACAAATTGTCTCCATTGGTAGAAGAGTCAAGAACCAAAGCGCACAGATTTAAAATGATTTGGATAAGAATCAAAGGTGAAGTGAGGAAAGGAATTTTTGTGGAACAAGCATTTACAGTCTAGATTTTACTCTTCTAAAACAGACGTGGAGGCAGGTTTCTTCAAAAATTACAGAGCCAAAGGAAAAAGTAGGG
The DNA here is from genome assembly GCF_030684315.1 of Stegostoma tigrinum. Lineage (NCBI taxonomy): Eukaryota > Metazoa > Chordata > Chondrichthyes > Orectolobiformes > Stegostomatidae > Stegostoma > Stegostoma tigrinum. The sequence goes on along the minus strand of NC_081373.1, from coordinate 42,713,325 downwards.
GAGTGGGACTAACTTTATTGGTGCTACACTGACTCAGTAAGTACCTGATTGACCAATTGGCCACTTTCTGCCTTATCACTATTCTCTGATTCAGCATGATGATTAAAGTTGTAGACTTCCAAAAACTGAACAACTCATGCAACTGGTAGCATTAGTCATACAGTATAACAGCCACAAGCCCGATAGGCTAGTCTCCCCACCCCACCCCCTGGATACTTTCATTCCAACTCGTGCCACTTCCAGGTACATAGTAGTATTCAAGTTTAAAGGATGAAACGTTTTCTTGTCAGGAAAGTGACATGCTTCAGAAATGCAGTTTACTACAAACAGGACATAACCAATAAATGCATAGTAGTTAAATAACTATTGATCTGAAATGCCATTTCAACGTAGTCATAATTTCTAAAGCATTTAATCAGATAGAAACTGCAATTTCAGAAATGAAACTGGTTGTAATAGGTTGATAAAATTAAATATCAGTGCTTTTAAAACAGATGCTGCCATAGATTTATGTGTAGTTTCTAGAATGCTCTGAGTATGTTTATTATCTTTACCTTGATTATAAGATAAAAGATAATGGAGCACTGGTTTTATAATTTGAAGTGTAATACAGAAGGATGCAGAAGGTGTTTTTCCAGCACTGATGAAGATGTTACCTTAATGCCTGTGATTGCTGTCATTGTAAAACTAATGTACTTGTGACTTTAAATCTTCGTCTGGGGCAAAAACGCTTCTGAAAACTTCAGCTGCAATAAGTGGGATGAAACACTCAATGCTAGAGATGAAGCTGGCAATGCAAATGTCTCTTTCGCAATCATTTCCCTCTTCATACATTAACTAACAAATGGTAGGGTGAGAAATTTAACCTTTTGCATCAAAGCTTGACAGACATGGGGATCTCAGCAACAGTTATCATGTAATTATTTTCTCTTCACAAGTCTAATTTTATAGTTCAAATGTGCCTTCTCAGGCTAGAATAATTTCTACAGACATAATACTGTTTGGCATTTGCTGCTTCCTACAGAAATAGAACATTTTTCTTAATTCTTCAAGTATGCACGACACAAGAAATACATCAATGATTACTTACTGTACTATGGTGGCTCGAAAGAAGACTTGAAACGCTCAACGTAAGTAACTAAATATGTAACAACTCAGTAACTCTTTCAGTACAGATAATGCTTAATACTAAATCTACCTACTGATCTCCAGCATGAATAATCACGTTACCAGAAAATTAAAGTAAGAACAATTCATTTGTGTATAATGCTGTAGTTTATTTGATTATTGCTAATACAGTGTTATATCATGACCTGCATTGATTCCAGTGGAAAAATTTGTGTAGTATGTAGTGTTGCTTCCAGTTAACATCTGAGGAATAGTTTACCTTTGCCATAGTCATTTTAGTCATTAGTTTTGACTTTGTTAAATCTAAAGGATAATGTTTTATTTGAATCTTGTTTGAATTTTTAAGCTAAAAATAATTGCTAGAAGAGGATAAATTTCGAATTTGAATACTTGATGGCTCATTGATTTTACTGATGAGGTAAAATAAACAAAACCTTAGCTGCCAGTATTTCGTAATGATGTGCGTACCAGAAATCTTGCAGATCTTAGTTTCAGTAATTTTGCAAAGCAGATGCATCGTTTTCTCTACTATGCTGCTGATCTAAATTTAAATATCCATGATTAAATATACTAATTGTGTTTTTGATCTTGGCAGTGTTTTTAGATTTTAGAACTCTGTGGTTTCTGAGTCCACTGATCATTTCTTTTCCAGAGTGAATGATAAAACAGACCTGGATGTGATAAAAGAAAACCATAGGTTTTTGTGGAGAGAGGATGATGAAGCCGATATGACTTGGTAATTAGTGTTTTACCCAAGTGCTTCTGGATATTTTTTGTCTTCTTATCATGTGCATTTGTTATTTTAGTTCCTGCTTATAATTTACAACCTTCTGGACAAAACGTATGTTTGGGATAACAAAACATAAAGGGACCAGTAAGTATTTTGTTCCACTGTTATTTCAATTGTATATAAGCGCTTTTGATCATTTAACAAAATTTTATACGCCAATCCATCAGTCCTGTACTAAAAGCTGTTAGATAGTTGTATTTGTAATTGAAATTATAGCTTACTTGTCTCCTCAAAAAAAACTGCTTGCGTATAATGCAAACTTGACAATGGTAGTTATCTGGAAAATCACTCTGACCACGTTTCATGCTGAAATATAAAATGGTTTATTTGTCAGGATTTGAGAGAGATAATGTGGTAGCTACCTTTCTATTGGTACTTTCCTGAATCTTACTTAAATTGCTTCAAGATTCTCAATTTAAGCTGAGCATTTCAGTAGATTTTGCATGTATAAACCTTGAACTGTACCCCACAATAACCTAGAAACCTAGCAGATCAGAATTAACTATGGGCAGAGCCAGTATTTATGTACATTTACCATTTGAGCTTTCAGGAAAAGAAAGTTTGGGACTTGATGTAACTTGGCTTGCTGCCAATTGAGATCTGACTTCTTTGGAGACCAAAGCCAACACTTGAGTTAAATACATAACAACGTTCTGCTTGCAAAAAAGACCATGAGCTTCCAGTTGCCTGCCACTTTAAGACACCACCCACCACCTTTTCCCCTGGCCAATATCTCTGTCTCTGGCTTGCTGCAGTGTTCCAGTGAAACTCAGCACAAGCTGGAAGAACAACGCCTCATTTTCTGCTTGGGGTCCTGCAGTCCTACGGACTCAATATTGAATTCAATAATTTTAAAGCCTAAACTCTCCCATGTCCTAGCCTCCTACACCACACACCAGGCCTTGTTATCACATAGCCTGCCAATACACACTACCTATTATTACTCACTAACAGTCCCCATTAACAACTATTCACCCTCCCAGCCAGATCATTATTGCTGTTCTCTCTCTTCAGGCTCTATCCTTTATCCCATCATTTAGTCGCTACCCCAACCTCTCCTCTGTTTTCTGCATAGAAACTGATGTTTTTCTAGCTCCACCAGTTCTATGAAAGGGTCACCAGACCCGAAATTCTAACTGATTTTTTTTTTGTTCACTTGCTGCCAGACCTGCTGATCTTTCCCAGCAACTTCTGTTTTGTACCTGATTTACAGCATCAACAGCTCTTTCAGTTTTTGCCCACGTTGTATAGCTGGATATCTACCAGCTGTTAACCAGAAAATCAATGGAATGTCAGTTTGGAGGCATATGAGTTAAAATCATTTCCTTTCACTTTTAGGGTATGCTGCAAAATAATTTTTTTATCTTCTAGGGAGAAGATGCTGGCAAAGAAATACTACGATAAATTATTCAAAGAATATTGTATAGCTGATTTAAGCAGATACAAGTGCAGTAAGGTAAGGATATGAAAAGGGGATGTTTCAGATTACACTTTGAATAGATACAATTTGACAAGAAAGAAAAGTCCAGAGGAAGGACCCACTATACATGGTGTTGATTTGGTGGGGTCCTGATCTGTTACCTAAAATAGCAGTCAACAATTTTAGCAATTTTGAGAGTTTATTGAGAAGCAGTGGTTCATATGGTACATTAGTTAATTGGGTAAATAAAAAATAAATATATGACTCAAGTCAAATAAAAATGCTTCACCCATTCAGGAAATTGAGTAGAAACAGAACACTCTCACGTCCCAGATATCTTGCAATCTTTCACGGTGTTATGCGTAAATTACCACAAGCTGTCTTTAATTTAGCTACTAAAGAAGAAATCTCACAGACAATCTAACACAAATAGTTTCTTAAACTTTTTTTTTGCATGTAGCAGCCAAAATAAGACCCCTCAAGTAAACCAATTAAGCCTCACAACACAACTTGGCTATTATCAGATTAATCGTGGAATTTAACTGCAATCCCAGCTGACAGTGTCTGTCTCTGGAAGTGTCCAGGTTTTGATCCTTATGCGGTGTTGTTCTCTGGAGATTTGCTTCTGATGAATCCTGGAGTTCAATCCTTTGCAACTTTCTCTCTTTCATGTTTATTGTATGACATTATTGATGATTCTTTAGATTCATTCATTCACAATATTAACGACTGCTATGGAACCATCAAGTTGCAGCTTGCCTTCTTATCAAAAGTTGCTTCTCTGTTCCTTGTTATGTTTGAGATCGACAGTCTATTTGAAGACACCGTTTTCCTGCAACAAACTCCTTAACTTCTGCAGGGTAATTATTTGTCCTTGTGGCATAGGATAGCCATTTATCAAGCAGTTACTTAACAGTTCAGTTTATGTAGCTTCAACTCCTTCTTACAGATATGGCTAATTGCTTTGAATTCCTGTGTAACTGTTTGCCCTTTTCACTTAACAATTTCTTCCAGACAGAGTTATTACTGCTTCTTTCAATCTATGAGCGATTATTAAAATACTGAAGTTTACAGTATCACAATGATAGTCTTTCGTAACATCTGTCTTTGTTTTCCCTTGGGCTGATGAAGGGCGACTCCTGATCTCCCTTCAAGATCTCTCTCCCCACTTAAACCTGTTGATGTACTTTATGTTTGGCCTAGCCATCTCTGCTGTGCCAATAACCTGTCCAAACTCTCTTGGCTAATGACTAGTGATACCAGGATGACCATTGTCCCATTGTCCAACTCCATTTGGAGGCTATTTTTCATTTCTTCTAAGATCAAACCTTTTTTTTGAAACATGGCTGCTCATAATAGGGTAGTATGGCCCCCAATAAATCTTGTTTATGCTTACGTAAGGCTAATTGCTAACGTAATACAATTAAAAGTTTCATGCTACAAAGGTGACACAAATATGGAATACTAAGTGAACATAGGTTTAAACATTTTGCCAGGAAGAGCAAAAAAGGAGTGGATTGTCGAAATGGTGAGAGTTTTGAGAGCATGAAGATGCAGAGGTATCTGGGTGCCCTACTGCATGAGTCATAGAGTGTTTATTACGCAGGTACAGCAAGTAATTCAGCTAAATTGTTTATTGCAAAGGGAATTGAATACAGTAGTATGGAGGCTATACTTCACTTTTACTGTGCATTGGTGAGATCATATCTGGAGTACAATGTTTCCTTGTTTAAGCAAGGATGTAGTTATTTGGCTCCCGTTCAGAAAAGTTTTACTGGACTAATACCTGGAATAGGCACATTTTCTTAACGATGAAGGATGGTTCAGGCTGTGCTTGTATTTGCTGGAGTTTAGACGAATGAGGTAGCTTGGTTGAAACATATAAGATTGTACAGGGCCTTGAAAGAGTAGCACTGTTTGTGGGACAATCTAGAACCAGGTGTTATTGTTTCTAAAAATAAGGAGTTGCCCATCTAAGGTAGATGAAAATCTTTTTGTTCCAGAATGTGACATAAGTATTAGGGAACTCATGTTCAAAAGGCAGTGGGCAAAGAGTCAATATTTTGCAGGCAGTTTGTTCTTTTTGTGTAGGTCTAGATTACATTATGCTACAATTTACTAATTTCAATTTCTTCTCTGACAGTTTGGATTTCGGTGGCGAGTGGATAAAGAAGTGATTTCAGGGAAAGGTAATGTTTCTGTAATGCTAAAACAAACATTGCAGCTGGCTAATACAGTTAGAGACTGACCCAAATTATGATTCAGATATGGAATTTAGAAAGCTCGTTGACCAAATCATGAACTGGGTAACCATTTGCAAAACCACTCCATTTAAACTGCAAACACAATCTTGAGCTGCCCGTTACTTGTCTTTTTAATTCATCACTTTATGCACACCTCGCCTTTCAGTTTATGGCCTGTCAGTGATCAGTTGCAGCAGCTCATCACAAGCTTGAAAAGCAGCACCTTTTTTGTCTCAGTATTTCAGTAGCTTTCTGGATGTAATATTGATTTATTTTCTTTCTTTATTCATTCACAGGATGAGGGCATTGCTGCCTAGGGCGCATTCGTTGCCCATCCCTAACTCGATCATAACCTCTGCCTCTATCTTATTCTGGGTTTTTTTAAAGGTGTGTTTTCTCCTTCATGTTGCTGTATTCGTGTCCCAGCTGGATATAATTTTTGTTTCTCTTTTGAATCCGTTATCACACTCTTTTAATTTTTGCAGCAGGAATTCGTCTAGTATTTTAATGTCCCTTGCCCTTTACCGTATCTCACACCACCATTTTTTCTCCTTCTGTCCACTCCAGCTTCAACTACTCAAACTGTCACATTTGTATTTTCTCTCTGTCCTGATGAAAGGCCATCAACCATCAATGTTAACTCTGTCTCCCTCCACAGATGCTGCCTGACGCATTGAATGTTTCAGATTTCCAAAAGTGCATGAGTTTATTTTTATTTGACCCTGCAGACCATTCACACATTCTGCGTATGGAACAAGAAACAATCTTCTTATGTACCGCAAACAGTGTAAAGGGGCCACTTATTGGCATAGCTATACTTCTCCACTGTAGAAGTTCTTGAGAAGCTAAACAGAGAGTATTTCTGGTCTATCAGACAGTGGATATGTTGCACAAATGCTTAGTTCAGTGCACCTCATATTTATTTACTTTACTGTTAAAACCAGTGCTGCATTTAATGTGTTCAACACAACTAACTTGTTTTTGATTTATGGAAGTGTTCCTTTTTATATTTCGGGTAACTTTATTGTGTGGTGTTTCCAAAAATTAAGAGCCATAATAGTGAAATGAGTTTATATCACTGCATTTATTTTACACGTTTTGCAATTTTGCAAGTCTAAAATTCTTAAATTTGCATAGTTTTTTTTAACAAAGACACCAGCCTGATATATTGTTTGATTAATCCTCCATTTGCATTTTCTTAAAATGGCTACACGATTTGAACTTATTATTTCAGTAAACTTGGGAAATTTAATGGTGATCCTGCTTATTCAGTAATTTGGGGACAACTCTGCGATGTTAAAAGTCAATGATAAACCTAACAGGAAATTGAAATTGCATTGGCTGTAGTCCTTACACTAGAATTCAAGCTTTACAGTAGAGGCTTGAGATGTTTGAGGACAAGCGCAAGCAATTAATTGGCAACTTGCACTTTTATATAAATATGGTAAAGTCAAACTGGTGCAAATTGAATTCAGAGGGTGACAGGAGCATGATCCCATGATCTGCCAAATACTATTAAATAAATCCTTAAGCTTAGACTAGAAAATAGTAATATTTATTTAATCAGTACAGGTTTTCTTCTGGGCTATAAAAATGGAGTTTCATAATGATTCATTCATGTACTTCTACAAATTTACACAAAACTGAATGACCATAATTTCTAGGGCATCTAAACGGTGGGGATTTACATAATGAAATTAATGCCACATGTTTTAAAATGGATGTTCTGGCAATTGTTTCAGATATACTATCAAAAAATAGCTGATAGTTTTCAGTTATGGAAACAACATACAATTTTTTTCCAAATTTTTCACTGTCATTGTAATTTTCTAAACTAAAACCCCAATGATGATACTGTCTCATGCCTAAAACAAGAAATAACAAAGAATCAGAAGTTACAGTATTTCTGTGGTTGAGTTAATCTTCTTTCCCCCCCATACCAGGTCAGTTTTGCTGTGGTAACAAGCACTGTGACGAGAAGGAAGGATTGAAAAGTTGGGAGGTTAATTTTGGTTATATAGAACATGGAGAGAAAAGAAATGCCCTTGTGAAACTGAGTAAGTCACATCTTTATCACTTTGTTCCTACATTTGAGTGTGTCAAAGTTTATTTGTCTAGTTTGAGATCCAGGAAAATATCTGTTTCTGATTGGCTAACCGTCTGCTCTTTACAATTATATTTTGGTGATTTACTTTTTTAAAAATTTGTTTTAAATTGCAAAAATCTGTGACTTTGACTGCTGGTACAAGGAAAAGATTATCAATGTGGCCTTGCTTGTCTTCTAATTTCATATAAATTGTAAGACAATAAGTCACGTTACATGTTAAGAACATAAGGGCCATTTAGTCAACCCACCTAGGTTGAATTTTGTTATTTTCTGTTTGAAAATAATGTCACATCTTTCTTAAATTATATTTTAACTAAATATTACATTTCCTTCATAGGATTGTGTCCAGAATGCTCCTATAAATTAAACTATCACCACAGGTAATATAATTTATTTTATGGTATTACTTAAAATAAAACAAATTGAGATACAAAATAATTGCATTATAATCATTATAGCTCTCTGATGAAGTGTCTAGGCCCGAAACGTCAGCTTTTGTGCTCCTGAGATACTGCTTGGCCTGCTGTTTTCATCCGGCTTCACACTTTATTATCTTGGATTCTTCAGCATCTGCAGTTCCCATTATCTCTGCATTATAATCGTACTGTTTACAGATTGCCAAAGTTGATAACCTTTACATAACCACATCAACTGAAGTGACTGTAAGCACTTACTTATACATCCTGTCTCAAATCAGTTTGTGTATTAAATAAAAACATAAAATGCTATCTATGTAATAAATTAAAATTGTTGTATAGGCTAGCATGATTAATCGAACCTCCTGCCAGTGCATTTGGAACCAATGACTTTAATATAGTTATTGCATGTACTCACATGGCACTGGAGCTGGAATCAGCAGTAGCGCACTGTTATTGTTGCCTTTACCTCTCAGCTGAATACCAGTGCGATGCCAAGCATGAAGGTCAAATGTCTAAAAACTGCTAGATTGCCGCTTCACAGTTCACAGTAAGCAACGTGCTGACCCTGCCTGTGATTGCAAACCTCCAAACGCAATGTCTGACATTAGATGGGATTTGATAATTCAGCAACATTTACTAATGAAGCCCTAACAGTATGTTAATCTAACTTTGTTATTTGGGCCTGCAGTTTTCTGGATTTATGTAGACCAGAAGCTGCATGTATAAGTATGGAAAGAAAATGGACACACATTGTGCTTGTTTCAGCTCAATAAAACATGCATCAGCCATTCTCTGGTTCATTTCTCAGGCCAGTGCTTTGACAATGTGAGTCAACTAGCCTGGATTTAATTTAAATAAAGTTTGGCAGTTAATTGTCAGTCTTCATCTAATTGGTGCATTCTCTATGGCAGCATCTCTACCAATCAGAGTCCACTTGCAGAACAAACAGGCCACCAATATGATAAAGTATTAAAAACGTTTTCCCTTTCCATAAGCGTTTCTTGTAAATTGTGCAGGTGAATGCAAAACAAAAACCTTCAAATTCTTTCTTTTTCTGCAATACTCAAGTTTTCTACTGCTGCGGACCTATAACTAAAATTTCTAATGTACAAAATGTTCTTTTTAATCAACTGGATGTTTCACAATGTAATTGTATTTTCTCATTGAATGTCTTTTACTATATAATTAAAGTTTTGCTTTGTGCTTAAGTCTTCCCCCAAACTTTAAGTGTGACCTGATTTTTTTTCCACAACTTGCGACTTCCTACTGAATGCAAGTTATGAACTTGGATTATTTGTAATGATTCAAATTTCCCACAAGTAGTTTTTGGATTGTTAAGCTGCTGCGATTTTTGTTTTTAACTTTGTAGCAGCAACTGTTCAGTTGCTTTTAAAATAATATAGTAAAAGCTGCCTGTCAGGCCTTTTGTCTTTTGCCTTGCTCCTAATTATCCTACAAATCCCTGATAGAATGCAAAAGCAGATGCAGACTTTCTATTGAGCATCGGAATGTTCTCTTGAGTTGTCAGTTGCAATGTTGATACCCATTTATATTTCCATCTCATGCTTTTTCCTGCCACAGTCCCATTAAAATTGATTGTTTGATAGGACTGACATAAACATTGCAGAAAAGTGAAATTAAGTTGAAATGCTTCACCTTGCACTCATCAGGATTGAAATGCAAGTAAACCATCTTTTGCAAAGAATCAAAAATTTATACATTTAAGAAAAAGGCCCTGATTGGTTGGACTGTAGTTGGCGTAGAGTTACATTGGGAGTTGTTAACTGATTCTTAGTTAATTGACTAAATTCAGACCAGGCAAGTCAACTGTGATTGGCCAGGGTATTGCCGGGGGTTGCAACAAGGATTGACTGTTTCCATTGCTCTTTCCTCAGTGGAAAAAGTTACAATGTGTGGATATATTCTTTCTGCCTACAAAGAACGGAACTGTGTGTGAGAATAAATTTAGCTTTCCCTTCATATATGTAAAATATGAGGTGTTTTTACAATTTAATATTACTGTATTACTAACTGAAGGAGGAAAGAAGTGAAAGCAGTAAAACGGAGACATCGAGAAGAGGAACACCACCATGACAACCCAGCAGAAAAAAGAATCAAGACCACAGAGAAGCCTAGTTCTAAAAGCAAGGGTAGGTGACACGAAAATAATCCTTTGTTTAATAAACTATTGTACAAAAACACAATATAATTCAAATTTTAAATGGGGAGTGCCATCTGCAGGCAGTTTCCATACTGGGGACAGATCTGCCACAAGCAATTGCAAGCAATTTGCTGTCCGCAAATGTATCAAACTGCTGACAGAAGTATTGTCCAGCCGAGTTAGTACCTTTGTTCACATTTTCGTACAGCGGTAATTTGATACATTGCCAAGAGTCCCGGAGAATTAATACCCATGGAGCTACCTGATTTAAAGGCACTGTGCTGTGGTTTACATGAATAAAATGAACGTTGATTTCAATAGAAACATGTTGTCAATCAGTAACACTATTACCCTAGGTTCCCAGGCAGCAGTCTTGCAAGTTCGTTTTGGGATGTGCTCGGCTTATATGAAGGCACATGGAAACTGCAAAGAAATCAAGATTACTCACTTAAAATGACAACCTTGTAGCAGTCACTGATGGATGCAGCATCTAGATGTAGCAAAGTCCATGCAATTACAAGGATTAATACAAAACCTGGGACTATTAAAGCATCTCCTTCAGGGAAAGTCAGATCATGAATAACAGTTCAGAGTGGGATTATAAAGATCTCATTTCTACGTTGAGAAACTGCAATACTTCTTTAATGTAGTTAGACACTTTGCCCTCCATTTCTTTAAATTTACTGGTTATCAATTGTTGCTTTGTTTATATTCACAGGAAAATCCACCCTAACAGAAAACTTTGATTCTGACCAAGGTAATTTTTCATAAACAATGCCTGCTTTGGCGCAATGATACCTGTGGCTGTTTATGGTTATAGTATGTAACTTAAAGCATTTAATCTTTACAGATATCATTTTTTGGCTGCTATTTGCATATATAGAAGTAAATTGATTTCAACAGAGTAGAAGTAAAATACTGAGAATTCTGTAATGGCAAAAACTAACTCCTTGCTTGTCTAGCTGATTTGTTTCCAGCATTTTATTTTTAGTTCAGTTGAGCCTTGTAAAGGTTCAATCTATTAAAGTATTTTGAGTATGGAACACCAACTTTGTTTCATTGGTAACAGACTCTGATCTGATGTGGAAGGTTATGAATTGAAGTGAAGTCCTACTGCATGATTTAAGCACTTAATTTACCATTACCAGGATTTCTCCTGATGTTCTGACAAGCACTTACCCTGTAATTAACATTTACAAAAATAATTAACTGGCCCTTTGTATTGCTGTTTGTGGGGCCTTACTATGTACAGCCTGCCTGCCATGCCAGCTTACGTAACAGTGACAACATTTCAGAAGTATTCCACTGATTGAGTTGATTTGGGAATATCTGAAAAATAATGGGAGCCATTTCAGTGCAAACTGTTTCTTTCAGGCCAATCCTAACCATTGATATTTTACTTCTACAAATGTGTGGAAAAATGTGAAATATTTTGGCTTATGTCTGTTGGTTCGTCCTGTCTAACCGGTCATGCTTCATAAGCAGCTTTCAAAGGCCTTCAGTTAAAATTCTTGTATGATGTGTAAATCCGTCCAATATTTCCTTTGGCCTGTGCGTTTTCTCCCCTTTTTCTCAAGCCATCTGACATTTTCTTTATTGGCCTTTCCCCTGACTTTATGAATATTTTTAATCTTTTGGCTATCTTACCAGTAACTGACTGAGATGATATCAATGTTACAACACAGGCAGACAGCTGAACCAAATTAGCCTTTCTACCTTTGTAAAATTAAAACATTCGAAGACCCTCAGTCGTTTCTGCAGTGATTCCTGAACAGACTTTTGAAAATCCAATCTCGGTCTTGGTGAACAATTAATTCTAGACACCAGTTTTATATCTTGAAAGGCTTAAAATTTATTTTTAAAAAAAAGCAATAACTTTAGCAGAGAAAAAATTAAAGAACAAGGTATTTTGATTAATATCTGTTTTTAAACTGAAATGTTTGTTTTCAGCCCCATTCATATGACAGATGGACAGACAAATAAACATAGTTAAGAGATAAACAAAATTGGCCAAATTACATAAATGTTTTTCAGACTGCATTGTTTACATGTATAGATGTCACCTCCTTGGCCACTTTTCTGAAAAGTTTCAGAAAGCTTTCAAACCTACATGATGTGTCGCCAGCACTCATGCCTCCAAAAACAGAGTTCAAGCAGTCAACTTCAATCCGGGTCATGCCCATGCAAGACTGACTGTCGCTTCTTGAGGCCTCAGTTATTATTCAACATTTGCTATCTTCTTGAACATAGAGCCTCTTCCTGACTTGCTTGAACCAATTCCCAAATACTGACGTCGCTAAAAGCCGACTTCTGTCTGTTTAATCATAATGATCTTTGCAAGATCACCGCTTGTAGGAACCCTTTTAGTCAAGAATTAGCCTGAAATTAACCTCCATGCCCGGCCTTAGATGATTAGTCAGTTCTTTTCCTTTTGCCACAAGCTGTTTCTCCATGTCCACAAGTCCTCGTCTGTTCCAAACCAAAATTGATAAGGAACAAAAATAATGAAAAGTCTGCGAGAGTTCTAAGATGTACATAACATAAAATAAATCCTTGCTGTTCTGTTAGATCATAATGATCTTTCCAAGATCACTGTTTGTAGGAACCCTTTTAAACAAGAATTAGCATGACTTTTGTCTGTGTTCAGCCTATTTTTGTTTATTCTACTGTTCTTCTTCACTCCTGCTTCTCTTCCCTTTCCTGCTTAGCAGCAATATGGATAGAAAATTGGCTGAGGGATAGAATAGAGAGAGAAATGGTTAATGGTTAACTCAACTTATTGGAATTTAGAAGAATGACAGGTGATCTCATTGATACATATGGGGCTCTTAAAGGGTTTGACAGGGTAAATGTGTAGAGGATACTACCCCTCATGGGAGAATCGAGGACAACAGGACATAGTCTCAGAATTTAGGAGTGACAATTTTAAAACTGAGATAAATTGGAATTTATTCTCTTAAGGCTGAGAGTCTTTGGAAATCTTTTCCACAGAGATCAGTGGGGATAGAGTTCATGTTTGAGGCTGTTATAGATAATTGATCAGTACAGGAAGGCAATGACCTAATGGTATTATCCCTGGACTGATAATCCAGAGACCCAGATAATGTTCTGGGGACCTGGGTTCATGTCCTGCCACAGCAAATGGTGGAATTTGAATTCAATAAAATATCTGGAATTAAGAGTCTAAATGATGACCATGATCCAATTGTCGATTGTTGAAAAAACCCATCTGGTTCACTAATATCCTTTTTAGGGAAACAAATCTGTCATCCTCACCTGTCTGGCCTACATGTGACCATCTAAAGTTATGTGGTTGACTCTCAGCTGCCATCTGGGCAATTAGGGATGGGCAATAAATGATGCCTGGTCAGCGACGCCCCCACCCGATGAATGAATGAATGAATAAAGAAAAAAAAGTGAACCAAGGTTTATAAGGAAAGTACGTGAAAGTGGACAGACAGAGTGTCAGATCACTACATTACTATTGAGGAGCTGAATGGCCTACTCCTGTTCATATTTCTCATGGTGTTATGAATATTTTTTGGGACGAGAAAAAGGTTTGTAGTGGAGTTTCCCATTGGTCAGTATTGGAATACTTGCTTTTCCATATGTGTATAACTGAACTAGATATTAGTATTCAGGGGACAGTTTCAATGGCAGCTAGCACAAGGGCATTGACAAGTTGGTGGAGATAGTGAGCAGATAGAGCTGAACGTTGAGAAATGTGAGCAGACATGGTGAAATAGTATAAAGTGTACTATTTTAAATGGTTTGTGGAAGTAGAGAGATCTTGGTGTGTGTAAATCATCGAAGGACGCAGGAAAGGTTGAGGATGTTGATAATAAAACATACAGTATTCTGGTTTAGTATATAGAACTTTTCCTTATTCATCACTTTACCACTTCCTTCAGGAAAAACACCTTTCCACTGTTACTTCCTCTCTATGATCCAGCCACTTCTATTTCAATCTTACCACCTCACCGAGGATCCCATGTGACTTCATTTTCTCTATCGGCCTGCCATGAAGTACCTTGTCAAAGGTACCTCGCTAAAGTCCATGTAGACGGTATCCACTGTCCTGTCCTCATCAATCATCTTTGTCTCCTGACCAAAAAACTCAACTACATAATGCACTATTTACCTCTCCTCTGTTCTGGATCACTCCTTTTCCTATTCTTTGTCTCCCTGTCTCCCCACTCCGTACCTCTCCTTTACCCCTTCCGCATCTACACCTTCCCCCATTCTCCCTCTCTCCTGCCCCTTTCACTGGTCTCTTATTCAGCTTTCCTAAGATAAGGATGGCATTGCTTACACCACCATCACATGGCTACGCTGAAACATCATGGTATTTCATAAACTTGGTTTGCAGTAGTGTTGAAGCCAGTAGTTTTAATTAACAATCCTGCGGGAAGTTTGAAAATACATCTGTTTATGATGCTACCTGCAAGCTGGTCTGGACTGAACATAGCAGTTGTAAGTTTTACAGTATTTTCCATACAACCTGCCACATTAACTTTCAGTGCATTGTCAGGTAAAATGTTTTGGTTGAGTGCAGTTTCTAGTACAGTAAACATTCTGCTATAATTGTTCCATTTATATTCAAACCAGTTGCTACTGAATAAAGTTATCTTATTAATAAAGAGCTTTAGCAGTTCTTCAGAATGGAAAATATATAATTTTGTAACAAGTATCTTAGCAAACCCACTTAATTTGATCAGGGTGTTCAATTGAGGTGTGGTTTTCTTTAAGCAAACTTGCATTTGATGTATTTCCTGTGCTTTCACACTGAATTGGGTTTACAGTTTTGTTCCCCTATTATATCAGACTGATTGTAGTTGTGATCTTGATACAATACTTTAACATTTGCCTCTTCTGAGCAAGTGGATGCCACTAAAAAAAACGTTTCATAACATTCTGCTACATTAGGAAGTAGTCATTTACAATACAAGGTCATTCACACCTTAAGACTATACCAGGTCTTCGCAGAGCAATCCAGTCAGACTGTGTAGTTCTGAAAAGTTTAATTCCTTCAAATGTGCATCCAATTTCGCGTCTGATTGTTTCTGCTTCCACCACCCTCGTGCACAGGGAATTCTTGATCATTACTATTTGCTGAGTAAAAATGTTCTTCCTCTCATAACTCCCTATCCCCTGCACTCCTCTCCTAAAGCCTTAACATTACATCACCTAGTCCTTGTATCTTTCCTTTCCTACTTCATTCAAACCTGTCATCATCTTGCTCGCTTTTACCAAACCTCCTTTAACTTCCTTGCTCCAAGTAGAGCAACTGTCTTCTCTGACCTAACTTTGTTGCTAAAGTCAATCCTTCATCCCTGCAATAATTCTGATGAATCTCCTCCACCCTTCTGTCCTTCATGAGTCAAATTTACTCAAGTACATATTGATTTTATTATGCTCTGATTAGTATTTCTAAACTCTTACCCATGATTTATGACTTGCATTTGGCATGTAGCTATCATGACTATCCTAAAATTTTTTATTAAATATGAGTGTCACATTTTGCCGTTCTTAATCCTCTGGCACTTCTTCCATGCTGAGGGAAGATTAGAATGTTATGTCAGGTTGAAGGGCCTGTTCTGTGCTGTACTGTTCTATGTTCTATGTTCTATTTCAGTCCTTCCCGCGCCCCCCCCCCCCCCCACCCCTTTTGTCATCATGGGATTTATCCATTCTAAGCATAGTCAGCCCTTTTCTAGTAGATCCTACCTGTCAATTTCACCTAATCTTTTACCTGTGGCATAACTGCTTCTACTGATATTGTATCAACTTCCTCTTCCTTAGCAAACACAGATGCAAAGTACTTATTTCCAATACTTTTTCATTTAATTGGAATGTTTTTCTTGATATGTTATTGAACTGTGATCACTGTTTGTTATGGCACTTATTTATGAAATATAATTGTTAATTCAGAATCAGAAGATAAGCCAGATGCAGATGATCCCTCAGAGGCTGAGTATTGGAAGGGACCAGCTCAGGATTTTGAAACTAAGACCAGGTATCTTAATGTATCTAAATTATCATATTTATTAAAAGCCAGGAACTGTCATTAACATTGCATTCCAAATTCTGCTGTCGTCTATCTACAAAGTAGTGAGTTTTGAGAAGATTTGTAGCTCAGGTTGAGGTTCTGGATGTGAGTTTGCTCGCTGAGCTGGAAGGTTTGTTTTCAGACGTTTCGTCACCATACTAGGTAACATCAACAGTGAGCCTCCGACGAAGCGCTGGTGTTGTCCCGCTTTCTATTTATCTGGTTAGGTTTCCTTGGGTTGGTGATGTCATTTCCTGCGTTGGTGATGTAATTAATGCCATCCCCTGAGAAAAATAATAGGAAATGACATCACCAACGCAGGAAATGACATCACCAACCCAAGGAAACCTAACCAGATAAATAGAAAGCAGGACATAACACCAGCGCTTCGTCGGAGGCTCACTGATGATGTTACCTAGTATGGTGACGAAACGTCTGAAAACAAACCTTCCAGCTCAGCGAGCAAACTCACATCCAGATCTACAAAGTAATACTGTCATAAAAAACACAGTGGCTGTAATAATTAAAAAGGATGTGAGCTATGTTACAGGGCAGATTCATTACATCACAAATTGCCCTGTAAAGCAGATGAAAGGATGCTCATGCAAAAACATGCTATTAACTCCTGAGACTTATTGTCCAACCTTTTAGGATTGTGGCCTCAGATTGTGTTTGTTTTTCTTCATTCATTGTGTAGTGCCCTTAATTTTAGTGAATCTGTGCTTCCAAGTAAAGTAGATAATTCTAATGCAATGCTTAACATTGTGCCAAACACAGGTGTCTGAATATTCTTCTAATGCAAAATTTCACCTGTCAGACCATTAGACATAGAAACAGAAGTAGGCCATTCAAGCCAATAGAGTATTCTGTGCCATTCAAGGAGATCATGATAGATCTGATCAGTCCTCAATTCTACCTTGTCTCTTCCCTACCATAATCTTGATTCCCTTAATTTTTAGCGTATAGATTATTTCTAATCAAAAACCGTTTTCCTGAGTGCATTGGTAGATTTTCTTTCAATAATTGCCAACTACTTGAGTGCTGTCCTGCTTTTTATTTGAAGAAAAATGTCAAGGGAATAACTTGCATCCAAGACATCAAAGCTGCTATTTTAGTTGAAAAAGGCTCATGTCACAGCAGAAAGAGCACCCAAAAACCGGTTCGACAAAAATGAGATTCAAGAACAGAGAATAGCAATTTGGAGATGAGCCTTCTGCCAAAAGGAAAAAAAATCAAGGAATTCTGCCTCTGAGGTCTCATCAAAAGGGAGGCTTCATAATAATTTCTTTTTGTAGTCAATGGAGGGAAAAAATAGTCAACATTTTTCTAGACTCCCTTCATGTCAACTGCAGAAATCCATCCATCACTCCCTAAACATATTAATAAAATAAACTGAATGAAAGCCAATGCATTGTATATCCATACTACTAAAGGCTATATTTAATATCCAAACATCACTGGATCTTGAACCTACTATGTTCTCAATTTGCTAAAATGTTATTATGTGCTAATTGGGGCAAATTTGCTGTTTGCATTCAAAATCTCTGCAATTGGGTGTCTCCCCATCCAAATGGTCTGACTGAAGACCAATGAACACTGCTGCCTCTTGATCAAATAGAGCCTCATCTCAATCCCAAACAGCTGTTGGAACCAAGCTGTCTGTTAATAAAATGACAGTCTTGGTGTGAAACAACATGCTTCTCAAGTGGATTAAAATGGCCAAGCCTCCTTTTGATTGCACAGCAATCTTCAATGTCAATCCCTCCTCGCTGGCCCTGTCAGTGTGGAAATGCAAGTTTTGCCTCTTCCTTCCCATATCCACTGGTAGCCCCAAGTCCTGGGCTCTGTTTTGCTTTACAACTTGCTAGTTTCTTCCTCATCTGTGTGCACATGCCGGCTTTATTTTGAACAGTTTAGTACAATTATGGCCCAGGACTTTGGATCCCACTTGAAATCTACGGAAAGACTGTCCAATCTGTGATGTTTTTCTGCCTGAGCAATGGCTACATCTAAGCCACATACCCTGGCTCTCTTCCTCTTGTTCCTCATACCTTTGGACTGATCAATCATGGTCTGCACCCGTTAGAGTCAATATAAATCTGATTCCACTTTTCACTGGGAGTAGCGAGAAATTTTTCTTCATTTAAAGGAACAAGCATTGGGTAGGACTGCAACCAGAAGGAAAGTAGCGGCGAAAGCTGGAAAGGACAGACATGTAGGTGTAGCAAACAAGAGAAATAATTGGAGATGGGGAGGTGACCAAGAGAACAGATGTCAAAAGAGCATGCAAGAGAGTTGGAGATAGTCATTGTAATGGTAGAAAAACAGACTGAAAAAGCAGTTGGAAAGAAATAGTGTGGAGGTGATTGAAGACAGTTACAGAAAGAGGCGGACTTGTTCATGAGCAATGCCACAAAAAGGTTCAGTTGTAAAATGAAAATCTAAAGTAAACTCTGTTGTTCATCTGCAGGGAGGACGAATTTGATGAGTATTTTGAAGACATGTTTCTCTGACCTGTGCTTTGAGGAGGCTATCAAAGGTCGATCACTTAATCCCGGAGAAGAAATAATTGGACAAATTCCAATGTTTCACTTTTAATGTAAATATTTAATGTAAAACAAGTTTGAAAATTATGAATCCAAACACCTTTGAACATAACTACTATGAATGCTTGTTGACTTCAGAAGAATTTTCACAGACTAGTTCCTACCTGCTATATTTAGCAAAATATTGTTGTCATCTTGGGAAATCGCGGACATTTTGAAGTTGTCAATAATACACTTTGGAGCTTTTAAGTTTCAGTCATAAGAATAATCCAATGAACAGAAAGCTTATTTTAATAATTTGGGATCTCATGAAATTTTAAAAGTTAAAATTTGCTTACTGTTGTTTGTCTGGTGTATGTGGGTAAGGGAGTTATTTATCAGTGAAACCTAACACCAAAAACCAAAATTTGTCAGTTAATTGCATAAAGGTGACATTATCATAGATTCCTTAGTCTTTTTACGTGAAGAACCAGTTATATGCCCACAAGAATTTTGTATCTTGGTAATATTTTGAAATTTTAACACTGTCATTTATTCTGTTGTATGTTTCTTGTAACTCAAAAATGTGTTGTAATTTATTCTAATTAGTTGAATATTTCATAGTGTACAGCTAATCTAGTTCTCATCTGTTGCCCATGCAATGAGATTGTGAAACGGTTTTCTGTCTGCACACAAATCTTTTGGCATCTTAGAGGAAATGGCTGATTATCCGATTAGAGAATGACATATTGTGAAAGGCTTTAACAGAATGCAAGCTGGTTGATTAACTTGGCAAATATATGCTAATATAGTTCAAACCTGCAAAAAATGTGAAAAGTACTTGTCAGGGGAAGAAGATCATAGAATATAAAATAGGTCCTGAGCTCTGCTGTTCTTATTATGGAGGAACAGAACAATCAAGGGGCTGGAATTAGATCTTTAAAAGGAAGTTTGAAATTCTGAAACTTACGTAAAGCAATAAAAAAGGTGAAATTATTTGAGATATTGGTTAAACTGCTGTTAGAAAATACACTTGCTCCTCATTATCTGCTGATGCACTCACCATGGATTTGCACACCTGTGATGTCAACCCTACACCCCAGTTTTCCCCTCCCACTGACTTGTCCAGTCTGATTGCACAGTCCTTTGCAGTATGTAGGAGAGTTACACTGGAGTGGTATCCAAGTTTTGTGACATCTGTGTGAAACCTGTGTTCCTGTCCCCTGAGATTAACAAGAATCTGTTGTCTTGCACACAGCATAGATACCTGACTAGCAACGGAGTGTTGGTGCTATAATAAAACTACAAGAAATGATGATATCAAACAGGACTTTATTTTTACGAGACACTTTGTTTCCAATGAAAAGCTCTGCATTCATTAAAACAAAAGGGAATGAATAAAACTCGTTCAGTTTATGTAAGGTGACGGAACGTTTGGTAAATCAGCAGCAAGGAGGCAAAAATTTGATGTAGAACAAGCTTCTCCACTGGACAGTCAGAGTCAAAATGTGGTGCAATGCAGCGTCCTGTGTGATCTCCCAATCCATTTTTTAAAAATATGGTTAACTGTGAGTAGAGGATTTTGTAAGGATCAGCACCTCCACTGGGAGGATATCTCTGTTTCTCCATTTGCTGTTGATGGCCTCAATAGTGACTGATAATGGCGACTGAGAATAAGGAGCTGCTTTCTAGCAAGTGCATGAGAAGTGGACTTCCAGCAGTAGCAATAAGAGTGAGAGGTGTACCACCAAGGGAGAACAGGCTGCTTCCTGAGTATGGGGACTTTATGACAGAGTCGTCCATGAGAAGCATTTGTTGCATAAGCAGCACTTTCTGGGGTGGCTAGAGTGCTAGAACAGGGTGGGTATACCGTCTTAGAGCCATAGAAGTTATGAGCAGAAGTAGACCAATCCAGTCCATAAAGCCTGCTTCACCATTCAACATATGATCATGGCTGATGCTTGATCTCAACACCATACTGCTGCTTTCTCCCTATATCTTTGATGCTTTTAGCCTCTGAAAATCCATTTCCAAATATATTCAGTGACTTGGTCCCACAGGACTAATGATAGAGAACTCCAAAGCTACACTACCCTCTGAGTGAAGAACTCTTTCCTCATCTCAGTTTGAAATGGCTTCCTGTGTATCCTGAGACAATTATACCTTTTCCTGGATCCAAGACCAGTATGGAATGCATCCAGCCTATTAGAATTTTATATGGTTCAATAGGATTCCCTTTCTTCTAATCTCCCAGAATACTTGCTAGGTGACCCAGTCTCTACCCTTCATGTGACAATCTTCTGATCTCCGGAATCTCCCTATTTTCCTGATTTCATCTTTGAATAATAACACCACTCCACCTCCTTTCCCATTTTGTTTGTCCTTCATATAAATTTAATGTCTCTGGATGTTCGTAGTCACCCTGCTTCCATAGTCTCTGCCATCACAATCATATTGTACCTGTTTACAATTATTTGTGCTGATAATTTTTCATCCTTTTGAATGTTTTTTTACACTTGTGTGGAAAGCACTTCTGCACTTGTGTTTTTAACATTTTTATACGTGTTTTGTGCTGATGCCCCAATTACTGCTAGCTCCTGTTTCCTGTGCCTTCCACTTTTGTTTTCTACTCTTCCATCTTTCATTTCCATCTTTATTTCCCTTATACTTATCTCCCCGCTCAGGTTCCCACTCACCAGCCACTATAATGTAAAGCCACCCACACAGTACTAGCAAACGCCCCTGCGAAGGACAAATTTGCTGGGGTGCAACCCGTCCAGCATATACAGATCCCATCTTCTTTAGGAGTGATCCTAATGCTTCAGGAATTTAAATCTGTCCCTTCTTCATAATCACAGCCATACTGAACTGTTCTTAAATAGTTTTAGTCAGAAAAACTCCCAGAACTGTGAGAGTGAGTGTGCGATTGTAATGGTGAATGGATGTTTGGTAACAGCATTGGGGTTTGTGACCCATGGATTGAGAAGCCCTAGTATATCTACTATGAAGGGGCCTTCGGTTTTTAGCTTGTATCAGAGATAATGGGAACTGCAGATGCTGGAGGATCTAAGATAACAAAGTGTGGAGCTGAATGAACACAGCAGGCCAAGCAGCATCTCAGGAGCACAAAAGCTGACCAATGAAGGTCTAGGCCTGAAACGTCAGCTTTTGTGCTCCCAAGATGCTGCTTGGCCTGCTGTGTTCATCCAGCTCTACACTTTGTTACCTCTCTTCTATCTTTAGCTGTCCCTTTCTCCACTTAATGCAATTTTATCCTCGGAACCAAGATCCTTTCTCATGGCTGATCTCATCCCTGATAGCTACTCCACTTCCGTTCTGTTTTCCTTCCTCTCTTTCCAAAGGGGCAGCACAGTGGTTCAGTGATTGTGACTTTTGCCTCACAGTGCCAGGGACCCAGGTTCAATTCTGCCCTCAGGCGACTGTCTTTGTGGAGTTTGCACATTCCCCCAGTGTCTGCGTGGGTTTCCTTTGGGTGCTCCGGTTTCCTCCCACAGTCCAAAGATGTGCAGGCTAGGTAGATTGGCCATGCTAAATTGCCCGTAGTGTTCAGGGATGTGTAGATTAGGTGGGTTATAGCAGGTTGGGTCTGGGTGGGATGCTCTGAGGTGCGGTGTGGACTGGTTGGACCAAACGGCCTGTTTCCACACTGTAGGAATTCTATGATTCTCTGCATATTCGTGTCCCAGGCATGATCACTTTGCAGCCATATGTTAACAATGGCAATCATGCCATATCAGACTCATTTATTTCCATTTGTGCTATCAATTCCTCCACCTTGTTTCAAGTTTTACAAGGATTCAAATAAAGAGTATTTAATGTGGACCTTTTACCATTTTCCCTTCCGACCTTATGTGCTAATGCAGTCTTATATTTGTATGCTTTGTCCCTTTGCAACATGTTTTGGTTATCATAACCTACAATATAGGTAAGCTTCTTCCTGCTCTTTGACTTGCCAAATCTGCCTCTGCACACTTGAACCCCCTCCCTGCTATTTAACTTACACCCTGTCTACAGCCCTAATTATACAATTCGCTAGTACATTTGTAGATCCGTAGGCCCTTCAGCCCATTGTGTCAGAAATACACACTTAAATATTCTAATCGCATTTTTCCAGCACTTGTTTTTTCTTTATTCATTCATTCGCAGGATTCACTTGTATTCTTTGGCATTGTACGTCTAAATACTTCTTAAATGCTATGAGGGTTTCTGCCTGTACCAAGCTGAATAGAAGAGAGTTCCCGATTCCTTCCATCACCCTCTGGGTGGACAAAAAGGCTTTCCTTGCATCCTCTCTAAATATTCTGCCCCCTTACCTTAAATCTATGCCCTGATCCCTCCAAGTAGAGAAGTTGCTTCATGTACCTCCTGTGCGTGTAATCTTTATGTCTAACTCTGTCTAAGCACCCTAAGCTGTGTATGTCCTTGCTTACTATGATATGCCTGTACCGCTCACAAACAAGCTTTTCATTGTACTTACATAGCCACAATAAACCAAATCAAAGTTTATTCTCGTTTACCCTGTCAATGCCCCGATAACTTTATATGTCTCCGTCATGACCCTTCTCGATCCCTGCTGTAAGAAAAACAACCTCAGTCTATCCATTCTCTCTCTAGCCCATGCAACATCCTGGTAATTCTCCTCTGCATCCCTCCTGTAATGTGGATTCCAGAACTACCCACAATACTTTCTATCTAAGCAATGTTTTGTACATTTTCTGAATAACCCTCCTGCTCATAAACTCGACTTCTTGACCAAGAGAGGCAAGTACACCTTATGCCTTCTTAACCACATTATCCACCTTACTTGCTACCATAAGGCACCAGTGTATGTGCACACCAAGGTCCTTGTTATTCTCAGTGCTCATGTATTTCCCTTGTCTTGTTCGTTCTGTCCAAGTGCATCACCTCACATTTATCTGGATTCAATTTCATCATCATCTCACATCTATCTGGATTCAATTCCGTGGTGAAAACCATCTGAACAGCACAAATCCTTTCTTCAGCACTGATGCCAGTGTTCCATGAATCAAAACCGAGTCCCACACCAATCTTTGAATCACACATTGATCTCGTCTGCTTCTTTAAAATTTCTTATTTAAATATTAGTCTATGTTTGACATTTTCACACAGTGTACGGAATGAGCTGCCAGTGAAAGTGGTGGGTGTTGGTACAATTACATTCAAAAGACCTATAGATGGGTACGTGAATAGGAAGGGTTTAGAGGGATATTGGCCAAAGGCTGGGAAATGGAGTGAGATTTAGGATGTCTGGTTGGCATATATGAGTTGGTCCAATGGGTCTGTTTCCATGCTGTACATCTCTATGACTGTCAGTATGTTGTCCTCTGTAATTTTTTACTGCCAAGTGAATAGTTAATTACAGTATGTAATTTTGGTCGTTACCTATGTGTACACTAAATATTTAATCATCTTTTTGTACCACAACTTCTGTTAAAATGCATGTGGATTAACATTTTGCTGTAAGAGTTCTGATCTACTTAGCACAGAAAGGTAAAGCTAATTCATTTGGTCCTTCTTAATATGTAATCCTGTTATAGAAGATTCAGCATAAAAGCACATCATGCTATGATACAATACAGACATGCTTCTATAGTTATAACAATTCTCTGGAATTCCTTAGCGTGTGGATTAGTGTTCACCAATGTAGGTCGAGCAGACTTGTCACCAGACATATTTTCAAAACAATTACTTGAAGTTTATTCCTCTGTCAATGTCAAGACTGACCAATTGTGTAATTAAAGGACAATAATTTGATGAACTAGTTTCCATAATAGGATTTGCCCCATAAATCTATCTAGAAAATTGATGTCAGGAGGAACACATTTATTACTAAAATGTAAATGGTAGCAGTCTTAAATTACTCAGTAAATAAGACATATTCCTGAAGGATAAGTTATATTGGAGTAATAAAACCTCACCCCATTTTTCATGAAAATACATTGACTCATTAACCAGGCTTTATACATGTATGTCTAATGTATTATAATCCTTAAACTGTGAACACTTACCTTCTACAAAGACTTATTCTTGGCATATTTCCTTTTGCACTTCTGAGCAGCTGTTTTTTGATGAGCATGTTCTCAAACATAGTTGATTTTTTAAAAAATTATTGCATGTTTTAGACCGTGACCATGAGCTTAATAAAGAAAATTAGTCCTAATTTTTAACCAAACTCAAATACTGCTTCAGTGGGTGTCAAACACCACTAAAATGTAATGGTTATGAGTAACGGCATTGCAAAGAATGTCAGAATCAATGGTCACAGATTAGATGCTTGAATGCTTTTTTTTGCTGTTCAAATGCTAATTGCGATCTCTGAAAAATGTGCTGTGTCCCATATAATAATTATGCCTGGGTTATTTCTGTCCTTCCTAACAATAACTCTGGTCAGGTTGAGTAATTATCTCTGATAGCAGTATTGTGTACTTCAGTTTGTTCAGACTTAATTGGAAAGAGTGTGCCAGTAAAACTTCCCACAAAATTTATAAAATCCTAAGTGGCCTGAAAGATGACCAATTTGCCTGTCTGACTGCTGTTCAAGACAAAAGCAATTCACATTAGCAATTTTCATCACTAACAGAACATAATTGTATTTATTGTTCCATATAACTTTAACAAAAATCAGAGAAAAGAAATGATTTTTAAACTACTATTCAACTTAAACTCTACCTCTCAAAAATTCCACTCTCACTAAGCCATGATCAAGACCAAAAAAATGACAAATGGCTTCACACAAACACAATGAATGAGAAAAGAAAATAGATAGGTAAACAAAATTCCAATGATTACAAGTCCACTGTTACAAGCGTAGGTTAAATTGTCTGCAAGTGTTTTTTGATTTTTTTTTAGCATTGGTGACATGCTGTTGTCAGTAGATTGATGGTCTTGTCCTGCATCTTTGTTTTTTTTTAGCTAAGTTGGTTTTTCTGTCTTTTTCTCCACACAGAGGGACAGAGAGTGCACTCTTTCTGTTTGGTGGTTCTGAGTGTTATTTACTCTCTGCTGCTCCAGCACTTACAACTTCTAATACTTTGCAGCTTAAACTATCTGAGAGCCATTGCAGGCAGAATTTCCTTAATTCAAAAGACTGTGCTACCGAGTCTCAAACTCTCCAAATCTGCTTCAAAATGCAAAGTTGTATTGCAGAGCTCAAAAATATAGAGCACTTGATTTTTAAATTGCAAAGCTCCTGGTGTTGCATTTATATAGCAGGCTAATATCTATTTCAGTTTATATTCCCAAAAAGTAAAATGTGATCTTTTGCACACCTCCATCCTTATAAAGATAAAATATATTTAAGTGCATTTTATCAGGAGCTAAATATAAGATGTACAAACAACACAGGAAAGTTATATTCAATTGCCATTACTCATTCCTGACACACAATTTAAACAATCTGTTGTAATATACTTCCCAATTTCTTAACTGGTTCAGCACAACCACATCCTTGATAATGGGTCTGCTGTTAGATTTTCTTTTCCAGCAATGTGAACAATTTTAGCTTTGAATGGTTGAATCAATAAGAGCTGAACAATTGTATTCAATTCTTAAATTTCTCCACAAAATCCAGTAGATTATGGTCAGTATATGTTAGCATTTCTTCATAACCATGACAAATATAGACTTCAAAATGTTGAAGAGTCAGTAGTAAATCTAAAGTTACATTTTCAACTGTAAACTATTACTTCTATTGTTGATTTAATTTCTTAGACAAGTACTTCAACAAAATAACCTGTTGTTGAGATGGAACATACAATATACAAGTCTGCTATTGTCACTTTTGTACCAGCAAATGTATTTTTTTCAAACAGAAGACATCTTTGAGGGGAAGAAAGCAATTTTTTTTTCCGATCTTGCATTAAATAGGCATGGATTTCATGCATAATTTATCAATGCGAATATGCCCTTGAAGCTAACTAATTTCAGCCCTTTACATGAGGTTAGGTGGATACTTTGGGTAAGCAGGAGATTTAAAGACTAAATCTAAGTCATTTTTAAAGCTTAGTTAATTTCCCAATCCATTTCAAAGCAATCTGCTTATGCCAACCCAAGGATGTGTCTCAATGAGTTTGCTATATCCTACTCCACTGAGCAGCGGTCCCAAAGTGTCATAAAATTAGAGAAATAGAGTCAGCACTATGTTAGTCTGACAGATCTGTACTTCATTATCATTACTTCGGAATGAAATTGGCCATCGCTCATTGTTAGATTTTCCCGATTTTGCTTTGTCAATGTGAGCCGTGATTTGATACTCCTATTAAAATTAGGCTTGTACTTAATCTCCGTGTGGATGTAACAAGCCTTCAGAAGGCTGCAACCAGTTCTATAATCTAAAGTTAATGCCCTGATATGCAACTAAATTCCCACACGGAATCAGATTTGTGAGTTAAATTGCTGCTAATCACAACATATGGTTAGAAGTATCTCAAAATTAGTTGCCCACTCTTAATTGCCTCCAAACAGCAACATATACGGTTCTGGATGACTTCGAAATATTAATGTGAACATTAATCCCTCCAGCTTTGCATCAATAAAGCACCTTTGAAAGAGAAAAATGTCTAAGATTTAAGGGAAAACGTACCCATTTTGGGAAGGGTCATAGGTGAATAAGGAGGCTCTTTCAGTAAAAAAATTGGACAGATTGAAGAACAGAATGCCGGGGAATAACTAAGAAATGCTATCATTAGTGTTGCAGTAAGGATGAGGGGTGAGATTGAGGGTGCATAAAAGAACAGATTCGGAGAATCAGGAAATTTGGGGTGTTGGATAGTAACAGAAATGGACTGCGATGAACTCAGCATTTAAATACACAGAAATTTTAATTTTATGGCCTCTAAGTTGATAAGTTAGCGAGCACAGTGGTGAAGGGAGTTTGCTATGGGAGAGGATACAGGCAGAAGAATTTGGACAAATTGGAAATTATGGAAGGTGGAAGGACATCCAGTTAACCATTGCATTTGTTCAGTCCAGAGCTGATGGATTCAGTGATAACAAAGTGTGGGGCTGGATGAACACAGCAGGCCAAGCAGTATCTTAGGAGCACAAAAGCTGACTTTTCGGGCCTAGACCCTTCATCAGAAAAGGGGGAAGGGGAGAGGATTCTGAAATAAATAGGGAGAGAGGGGGAAGCGGACCGAAGATGGATAGAGGAGGAGTAAGGGTCGGGAGATGGGGAGGGGATAGGTCAGTCCGGGGAGGACGAACAGGTCAAGGGGGTGGGATGAGGTTAGGAGGTAGGAAATGGAGAGGCGGCTTGAGGTGGGAGGAGGGGATAGGAAGGGCATAGAGAGAGGAAGAACAGATTAAGGAGGCGGGGATGAGCTGGGCTGGTTTTGGGATGCGGTGGGGGGAGGGGAGATTTTGAAGCTGGTGAAATCCACGTTGATACTGTTGGGCTGCAGGGTTCCCAAGCGGAATATGAGTTGCTGTTCCTGCAACCTACATGAGGCATCATTATGGCACACTGCAGGAGGCCCCGATTGGACATGTCATCTAAGGAATGGGAGGGGGAGTTGAAATGGTTTGCGACTGGGAGGTGCAGTTGTTTATTGCGAACCGAGCATAGGCATCCTGCAAAGCGATCCCCAAGCCTCCGCTTGGTTTCCCCAATGTAGAGGAAGCCACACCGGTACAGCGGATGCAGTATACCACATTGGCGGATGTGCAGGTGAACATCTGCTTGATGTGGAAAGTCATCTTGTGGCCTGGGATGGCGATTGAGGGAGGTGGTGTGGAGGCAAGTGTAGCACTTCCTGTGGTTGCAGAGGAAAGTGCCGGGTGTGGTGGAGTTGGAGGGGAGAGTGGAGCGGACAAGGGAGTTGCGGACAGAGTGGTCTCTCTGGAAGGCAGACAAGGGTGGGGTTGGAAAAATGTCTTTAGTGGTAGGGTTGGATTGTAGATGGAGGAAGTGTCGGAGGATGATGCATTGTATCCGGAGTTTGGTGGGGTGGTATGTGTGGACTGGGAGGATTCTCTTTTGGCGGTTATTGCGGGGGCAGGGTATGAGGGATGAGGTGCGGGTAGTGCAGGAGACATGGTCGAGGGCGTTCTCGATCACTGCGGGGGGTAAGTTGCGGTCCTTGAAGAATGAGGACATCTGGGATGTACGGGAGTGGAGTGCCTCATCCTGGGCGCAGAAGCAGCGGAGGCGAAAAAATTGGGAATAGGGGATGGAATTTTTGCAGGAAGGTGGGTGGGAGGAGCTGTATTCTGGGAATCTGTGGGAGTTGGTGGGCTTGAAATGGACATCGGTTTCTAGGTGGTTGCCTGAGATGGAGACAGAGGTGTTCAGGAAGGTGAGGGATGTGTTGGAGATGGCCCAGGTGAACTGGAGGTTGGGGTGGAATGTGTTGGTGAAGTGGATGAACTGTTCAAGCTCCTCTTGGGACCACGAGGCGGCTCCGATACAGCTCATCCCTGCCTCCCTAACCTGTTCTTCCTCTCACCCATCCCTTCCTCCCACCTCAAGCCGCACCTCCATTTCCTACCTACTAACCTCATCCCGCCTCCTTGACTTGTCCGTTCTCCCTGGACTGACCTATCCCCTCCCCACCTCCCCACCCATACTCTCCTCTCCACCTATCTTCTCCTCTATCCATCTTTGGTCCGCCTCCCCCTCTCTCCCTATTTATTCCAGAACCCTCTCCCCATCCTCCTCTCTAGGCCCGAAATGTCAGCTTTTGTGCTCCTGAGATGCTGCTTGGCCTGCTGTGTTCATCCAGCTTCACACTTTATTATCTTGGATTCTCCAGCATCTGCAGTTTCCATTATCTGTGATGTATTCAGTGACAAATTGGTCAAGCTTTGGATAGGAATGATCAGTATTATAGTTCAAAAAACAGAGATTGTGACTGAAAGAATGTGTGACTGGAAACTCAGCTGAGTCAAAGAAAAACATAGAAGTTTAAATAGTCTGGACACTAGTGGGGAGGGGAATGCAAGGTTTATAATGGGCCAAGCACATGGGTTTAGTATTGGCTGAACGAAATTGTTGTTTGTCCAAGACTATATTAGAGGAGTAGTCTGACAGCCTAAAGCCAGTGGGGGAGTTGAAAGGCCATGCATAAGTAGATCTAAACAACATCAATATGTATGGGTGATCGCCTCATCTTGACAAATATTATAATCAAGATGCAGATATGGAGGAAGGGAGCTAAGAATGGATCCTTAGGAATTTCCCTCGATGATGGTGCAGGGTTGGAAAGAAAGAAAAAGATAATGTTCTAATGTGTTTGGATATTTGAGAGTGACTCCACACAATTACATTTCAACCAAGATAGACAACTGGCAGTGAGCAAGGTCTAGATTCCTAGAAAGGAGGGTGGTGCTAAGTTAAAGCTGACATCTTCCGTGCATATTATATACATAAATGTCTCTGGCACCAATTTGGCTGTTTTTGTAAGAGTGTACAGATACACCTATTTTATATTGTCTCAATATAATGGACACCATTTCTGCATAACCATGATGACCAGGATTTTCATCAACCAAGGGAGGTAGTAGAGGCATAGCATAGCATGTGGATGATTTTTTTGATGTCACCTCCTAAAAGGTTCCCTCAATCAGCCTGGGGTTCACAACACTCATGAGGTACTTGAACTACAACCCATTAAAAAGCTCACCTGGCCTCAATCCATGAAAATTGCAGAGCAGTAGAATATGTCAATCGCCACAATGGCAGCAGCCGAGTCACAAGTTTGTGACCCAAATGGGCTTACACCCTTAAAATGCCCTAGTGGAAATCAGGAAGCCCTAGGAGTGGGATGAGAAATCCTGGATTGAGAACACACCCACCATTTTCAACGCCTCATGTGCCATTCCTACAAAAACCCAGACCAATTGAAGCCATGTGTGAAGAGGTGATCTGCAGTGTGCTTTGGAGAAATTCAGCCTGCCAATATCAGGATGTGACCCTCTTAGTACAAGGGTACCAAGGGATGGGCAATAAACGCTGGTCAGCCGCTGACAACTACGTGCCATGAGAGAATAAAAAAAACAATTTGCACAACATGCAAGTCAGGTTCCAAAGATGATCATTTAATAAATATCTTCAATATGAGCAATGTGTGCACAATACAACTTTGTAAGTAGAATGCAAATGCTGTGTAATAATTAATATTGGTAACATCTTAGGGCTACACTTTACAGATATATCCTTATCTCAGATAATGCAAATATGCCTATATAGTCACAAAATTGGCAATGCATCTTCTCCTGAATATAAGATCTCCTTTTACATCATTTACTCTACGTAAAAGTACGTTATTTGTTCAACAGGTCAGCTTTTGAACATATGCACAATAAATGTCAATTTTCAATGATATATGTTTCCTTAAAGAGAAGAGAAATGCATCTAATTGTGTAGTAAAATATGCAGAGTCACTTTGATCAAGATATTTGGAAGCCATAACTGCTGATGATACATGGCCCTCAACGTAGAAAACTGGCATAATTAGAGAAAAGTGCTGGCCAGTTTAGATTTGGGAGACAATACCCAATACATTTATTGTGATTTATTTGAAACACAAAGGATTATGATATAAATGTTCAGAAAATGTTGACAGGTGACAGAGTTCAAAATATTTGCTTTGCGATTTTTAAACTTTGTTGTGGATTGTTCTACTATTTCCAGCACCAATTTTATTTAGGAGCACAACTAAATCTCCTTCCCTAAAGCTTGTGCCACCATTCAGTCAGACTTCCCCATATAATCACACTTTGATCTATTTTCCTTAACATTATTAGCTAACACAAATCTCAGTTGTGAAAAGTTTAATTCTACCAGCCTCAGCAGGCTTTTCATAGAGAATATCCAGGTTTTCACTTTGCTTTGTTTGAAGTGTTTCCTGATTTCATTTATAACTGGCTTAGCACTGATCTGGTCCTGTGTTCTGGATTCCACCACTAAGTTTGTGCAACATGTCCTTATAATTTAACCCTTTAAGCTCAGATGGTATTCTGCTGTTCTTGCACTGTACTCACTCCAGGCCTAAGATGTGGTGCCCAAAATTGAACAGTACTCTAGACCAGGTCTGACTAAAGTTCTGCTGAACTAAACCAAAGTTTAATTCCCTTTGTTTTCCAACTTTCCAAAGAAGACAAACATTTCATTGGTAGTATGTAGGTACAACATATCCAATGATTTTTACAGATTGAGTCATGTTTACTCCTCAACAGTCTTTCACCATGGAGATGATGTTCCAATTTGCTTTTGCTGAAGAGTATTTTCAGGCTTCCCCACTCTGACATTGTTTTACCACTACTCAAGTTTGATATTACCCCTTCGTTCTGTTCAGCTCTCATCTACTTACTGTCTCTCTTAAAGTAGTTCATCAGCAAACATGAATATGCAAGATCACCGGGGAACACTACTTACCTGCCAAACAAGATGCATTCTTTTCATCTCCGATCCCTGCCCTCTTTCTCCAGTTCACCAACTCAGGGCAAAATTACCTCCAATTGCTGAGTTTTATTTTTGCAAAAAGCCTTTATATAGAACTTTATCAAATAACTTATGCCAATCTGCATAAACAATATCAAAGTCCATTTCCTTTCTGTCATATTACAGATGTCTTAAAAATTGATCCAATTAAATGTGACTTACTCCTCACCTACTCACTCATTCCAATGCAGATTAGCTCATTCTCACCTTTTTTCTACTGATTATAGTTTCCAGTAACTTTACCAAATTAACACTGACTCAGCAGGTCTGTAGTTTCATGGTTCCTCCCTCATCTTTTTAAAAATAAAATGACATTTGTAATTCTCCAATCCAAAAGCAAAATTGTCAAATCTAGAGAGTTTTAGAAATTATGTCTAATGCATTTGTAATATCTACAACCATTTATTTTAGTACCCTGAATAAGGCTATCAGATCTCAGAGGTTTGTCTCTTTTAAATTGCTCAATTACCATTTCTAAAAATTTATATTGAATGCAATAAGTTCCCCTTTATTTATTCTTAGGTCTTTTTGTGCATTTTGTCATGAACATTGAGCATTCTGTGTTCAAGCATAGAAATACCAAGCCAATGTGCAACACAAAACTTTTCAATTCAACTATAATTTTATTCTGCTTCAAGGTGACACTTCCTATTTAACTATCCATAACAGCCAATTTTTCATAAAATTTAATGTGTGCCTTTTCTTAAATAAAGAGGAGTATAAAATCATGAGGGGCATGGATAGGGTGAAAAGTCAAGGTCTTTTCCCCAGGGTAGAGGAGTCCAAAATTACAGGGTATAGGTTTAAGGTGAGCGGGGAAAGATTTAAAAGGATCCTAAAAGGCAACATTTTCATGCAGAAAGTGGTATGTGTATGGAATAAACTGCCAGGGGAAGTGGTGGAAGCTGGTACTATTGCAGCATTTAAAAGGCATCTGCGTGGCTATATGAATAGGCAGGATTTAGAGCATATGGGCCAAATGCTGGCAAATGGGACTAGATTTATGTAGGATATCTGGTCGGCATGGACGAATTGGACCACAGGGTCTGTTTCTGTGCTGTACATCTCCCTGACTATAAAGGATAAACTTGGAAACTCATTGCATTGATTTTATAATGCAACTGGTGGAGTATTGGTTTATCTGCAGACTGTTCATGAGCTTGTTAAGGGACGGCAGCATTTTCATAATTTTACTAGTAGTCTGAAGGTCTTGACTAATGCAATAGAGCTTGAGTTCAATCCCAGCATTGTGGCTGGGCTTGGGGTGGGGATTTAAATGTACTTAATTAATAATTCAACCAAAGTACAGTGGTGGTTCCATTCATAATGATCATGAAGATACTGGACTTTTATTTTAAAAAGCCATCATTCATTCATGAGACAAAATCTGCTCGCCACTCCTAGCCTGGACCACACAATTCCAGTTGTGTAGAGATGTGGTTAACTCTTAACTGCCCTCTGAAATGGCAATAATAAACCATAGATGTGTACAAACTTGTATGGGAAACAAACACTCTGGGTGTTATCTATAGTGCACTGACTGCAGGTGCTCATGAGGTGGTTCACCACCAGCTTCTAAAGGGCATTTAGGGATGGGCAATAAATACTAGCCTTGCCAGTGGTGTACACCCAAGAACAAAATTATTTTAAAATGATTGTTTAGACATTTGGTGAACATTAATCCAATGAATCTTTTGGTGAATCATTGTTAACAGTTTATAATATGCCCGAATCCATTCACAAAGTTTTAAAACATTTCACATGTTCTGGATTTTCCAGCACGTTTGCCTTCCTTCCCTTCATCTCCAGCTTCAACATCTCCATTTGCTGCTGCAGAAAGAGAAAATGAGAGAGAAAGATCTCAGTTCCATTTGTAATCATTTGATAAATAAACTCATTCTAAAATCATTTTAAGTGCCAACTTCTCCTTCTGCAATATGACTGAAATATAAAGTATGTTATTTCTTGCCCATTCCTGTTTACCCTCGAGAAGAAATGATGAGCTGTCTTCATGAACCTTTGCAGTTCAGGATTTTAAACATAATGACAGTGTGTAATGACAATATAAATATATGTCAGACTGGTGTGTGACTTTTGGAGAAACTTACATGTAGCAGTATCCCATACACCTGGGCAGGAGAGATCATGGATTAAGAATGTGCTGTCCAAGGAACCTTGGGAGATTTCTAAAATACAATGCACCAGTTGTAGGCAGGGTGAGTGTTTAAAATGGTGGATGAGATACCAATCAAACTGGCTGATTTGCCTTTGCTCGTACTGAGCTTCTTAAATGTTATTGGATCTGTATCAATGCAGATAATTTGAGACTTTTCCTTCACACTCCTGACTACTGCCTTTTGTATGGAAGACAAGCTTTGAAGAGTCAGGATGTAAGTAACTCATAATCAAAATCGCCATCTCCGGCCTATTTTTGTCATTGCAGTATTTATGTGGTTGCGTAAGTGAAATTTCAGGTTAGTGGTTGATGGTGATGGATTCATCAATGGTAATGCTATCAAAGGGAGATGTTTACGTTGTCCCTTGTTACCTGATACTTGTGTAGCGATAAATTTTATTACCCTTTATCAGCCCAAGCATGAAGCTTGTTCAGTCTTGCTGCACATGGGCACAGACACTTCAATATCTGAGAATTGCAGTGGCACTGAACACTCTGCAATCATCAAACACCCCACTTCTGTCTGACTTTGGAGGCAAGACCATTGGTTAGTAAAATGAAGATAGTTGGGCCCAGCACATTCCCTGAGGACTTCGTGTAGCAATGTCCTGGGACTAAGATTCTTGGCCTGTAACAACTACAGTAAGCATCAGGGATGATGTCAACAAGCAAACAATTCCCACCCATCGCCTGTCCACTCCCCAATTGCTATTGACTTCAATTTTACTATTTTCCTTGATGCAACAGGCAGTTAAATGCTGCCGTGATATCAAGAGCAGAGACTCTTAATCACTCATTGACAGTCAGTTTGGATTTTGCCAGGACCTGACTTCAGGCGTGGACAGGAGTTTGAACTCCAGAAGCATGCTGAAAGTCACTACCCCTAACATCAAGGCAGCTTTCAACCTTTGATGATATCAAGAAACTGGACTCAATGTGAATGGGGATGGGACTGCACACTTCACTGACTGGAATCAAGGTAATAATGTGGGCAAAGTAGCCCTGCTAGAAGATAAATGCAGTAGTATTAGACAGCATACAGTCAATGACATTTTCATCACTTTGTTGATGATTGACTATAGACTGATGGGACAGATTGGATTTGATTTGATCCGCTTGTAGTTGACTAGATAGTGGATGTATCTGGCAGTAATTGACATCCTGTGGTAGATTCCAGTCTTACAGATGCACTGAGGGAATGGCTTGTTCTGGAGCACAATACTAGTTGGGATGTTGTCTGGATCCAGTGCATTTAGCCATTTCTTGATACCATGTTGAGTGAATCAAATTAACACTGGTGAGACTGCAGAACGTCAAAATGGTTAACGCCTCAGCAGTTGAGGTTTAAAAAAGTAACAAACCCATCCACTTTGCCTGTTACACTGGCAAACCTTCATCAATGATGGAGAGATACTTCATGTAATTTCTGCTTAGTTACTTGTTTAATTAGTTAATTGTACACCACCCTTCACAATGGATGGGGCAGGACTTAATCTCATCTGTTCATCGTGGACTTCTTTAGCTCAGTTCAGATCATGCAAAGGAACAGTATGCAAGAGAGTTCATTGTTTTCCTAATCATAACAATAAGTTCCAAGAAATGCTCTGTGAAAAACTAAGAAGCAAAGTGGAAATAGAAAGCAGAGTTGTTTAGTTTCCACCTACATTTCAGCTCAGAAAACACAGAAAATTTGAACAAGAGAAAACAAGCAAGCTTCCTGCCGATGGACCAGTTTGTTGCTTGGCAGTTTTTTTTTGAACAAGTTCTTGTGTTTAAACAGGTCCCTGTGAATAGCACAGTGACAGTTGCTGAGTGTTGTACATTTTTAAGGCTCCAGAACTGAAGACCAGAAGAACATACTGTATTGGATTGAACAAAACCCATTGCTGGTGGTTCAGTGTGGCCACTTAAAAGGGATTGCAGAAAGGAATCTTTGGGAATCCTGTGCCATCAGAATGGATGTGACCAGCGTGAGGGATGGTCCACTGACGTGTGCATTGTTGGTGTCAGGGAATTTGGATGGAATATAGCTTTTAATGAATGCAGTTTAAGGGCCATAACTGTTGGGTTAGAAGTGAGAGATCCAACAAAATAGATACCAATTTGAAAGACTGTGAAGTTGTCTGGGTGACGCATTTGTGCAGGAAATATTGCAAGTGCTTGTAATGACAGTGGCATATTACTTTGTCGCATTGTAGTTCAAGTATAATTAACTTTATTTTAAATATGAATCACTTGTTAATGGATGTGTGAATCATGATGATTTTAGATAGGTTTGGTTGGACTATAACAAGTATTATAATGTTCTAAGCCATTAGTTAGGCCACAGATGGAATACTGTGTGCAGTTCTGGTTGCCACACTATCGGAAGGATGCGATTGCACTGGAGACGGTGTAGAGGAGATTCACCAGGATGTTGCCTGGAATGGCAAATCTCAGTTACAAGAAGAGGCTGGATAGACTGGGTTTGTTTCTCCTGGAGCAGAGGAAGCTGAGGAGTGGGGGTGGGATCTGATTGAGTTCTACAAAATTATGAGAGGCATAGACAGAGTAAATGGTGAGAATCTTTTCTCCATTGCAGATGTGTCTAAGACCAGAGCGTACAGGCTTTAGGTGAGAAGCAAGTAGTTTGGAGGAGATCGGAGAAAAAACATTTTTCATCCACAGCATGGTGGAAATATGGAACGTGCTTCCTGCGTGGGTGATGGAGGCCCATACTCTTGCAACATTTAAGCAACATCTGAATGAGTATCAAAATACTAGGGCATAGCAGGCTACGGGCCAAGTGCAGGTAAATGGGATTAGTGTAGTTTGGGGTTCAGAGTGGGCCTTGCTGCACATCTCTATGACTTTTAAGTCTTAGAATGTGAAATTGACCACTGGGTTTCTTTCCGTAGATATCAGGGAATTCAGTGTCTACAGACCTAATAAGACTTATCAAAACAATAATAATGTGCAGGATGAACACAGCAGGCCAAGCAGCATCTTAGGAGCAGGGAAGCTGATGTTTCAGGCCTAGACCCTTCAACATCAGCTTTTGTGGTCCTAAGATGCTGCTTGGCCTGCAGTGTTTATCCAGCTCCACTCCATGTTATCTCGGACCCAGCATCTGCAGTTCCTATTATCTCTCCAATAATAATGTGCATACAACTCTTCTGATTTATGGCCACATCGGCCAGTTACCCACCCCACCCCCAATCAATTCTAAGCACTCCATCACTTTCCTGGCACACTAACCAAGTGAGACCCTACTCACCTGTCAACCTACTTCTCTTTCATCCCCACTTAAGCTGCTGCCCTAACTCCACACTTAACCTCTCACATCCATTGTCAAAGTGTCTAGCTGTGCTGATGGACTTTTAAATATCAGAATGCAGCAGACTGACTGCTGTAAGGGAGGTGCAGTTAGACTTCCCCTGACAACCCCACACAGCAGGAGAACAGTTAACTTCAGGGACCCAGAGCAATTCTGAAGGTGCAAGGATTGGAATTCCTGGCAAGAAAGATGAAGCTGAGTACTAAAAAAAACTGAGTAGAGGTCCAGTCAACAGTGACTGCTACTCCACCGAATATCTGGGCCATTAGCTCAGTAACTTGACCTTCTTAGTTCATTTGCTGTTTGCATTTCCAGGTTACAACTTGATATCAGACTACAGTAAATTTAAAACGTGGCTACAAATCCCAAAGTACGTCCTCATTTTCATCATTGCTAGACTGATGGTTTCCTTTACACTTTTTGAACAAAACAGCAATATGCTAGTTCCGTAAAAATAATCATGAGTGCACTCATGAACACAAGTCTTATTGGGACTCAGTGGGCTTAAAAGAATGGTAAATTAAAGATTTACCTAAGATTTAAAGCCTAACCTTTCTTCACTGCCATTTCTTCTTCTTCCTTCCTTTGTTCTTCAATCAGCTTCATCTTTGCATCATATTCATCAGCTCGTAATTTCCACTCAACTCTATTGTTCTGGAGCCCCTCATACATCGGCATTATTTCTTTATGGAATCTTGAAAATTCCTGTTAAAGGCAATGAGCCACTAAATTATCAATTCAATGATCATGTAATGTATTAAAGTTTTAATTAAAAAATATTTTATAGTGGTAGGGCTCTTGTGGCACAATGGTAATGTCCCTACCCCTTAGTCAAGAGACTTAGTTGAAGTCCCAGCTGCTCCAGAGGTGTGTCAGAACATGCTTGATCAAACACGTTAATTCAAACAATTATGTTGTAATATAAATAAAATGTGGTGTAAACAAGACCTGGTACTAAATAGTCCAATATAAAAAGTAATAGGAATGAAAGGCAGGGCAAGAAAGAATGAAAGGTGACAGTTGTGATTAAGGAGAATATTTTAGTGCTGGAGGAAGTGGATGTCCTAGACCAATCAAAAATAGGATCCATTTGGGTGGTTTTATGCAGCAGAAGACGTAACGTTGCATATGATGTGCAGCCTATCATCACTTGGGGAAGCTGTTGAGCACATTTTTAGGGAAATTACAAAGACTGTGTGAAAATTACAAAGAGGTGATGATGTTAGATTTTAATTATCTTAATATGGACTGTAATAGTAATTGTATAAATGGAAGAATTTTTGAACTGTTCAGGATAATTTTCTTGATCAGTGCGATTCTAGTCCAGTGACAAAGAAGGCCCAGTTGGATCCAATTCTGAGGAATGGGTTGATTCAAATGGATCAAGTATCAGTGGAAGAATATTTAGGAGACAGTGAATATTTTATAATAAGGCTCTAGTTGGTTTTGGAAAAGGTCAAGGAGTAACCTAGAGTGAGAGAATTTATTTTGAGGAGGGTAATTTCAGTGAGGGGCAAATAAATCTAGCCCAGGCACACTGGAAAAAAGACTGACAGACAGAACTGCAAGGAAACAATGGGCTGCCTTTGGAGGGGTTGTGGTTTGGGTACTGTGGAAGCATATGCCCACAAGAGAGAATTTTCAGTGGACCATATAGGGTGGCACTAGGAACACTGTTTAGCTTGATATATTTTAATAACTTAGACATCAGTGAATAGGACATAATTTCAAACTTTACAGATGAGATAAAACTTGGAAATACTGTGAACTATGAGGAGAATAGTGATACAATTCAAAAGTAAAGGTGAAATGGGTGGACATTTCTGATTAACTTGCACGCAGAGAAGTATGGAGTGGTACATTTTGAAAGGCAGAATAAAAGTGGGATAATAAAAAAAACTGTAAATATACAATTCTAAAGAGGGTGCATATGAGGTATTTTTGCTTTATAAGTAGAAGCAAAGAGTAGATTACATAATTATATTATGATGTATTTCTGAATGCTCTTATGTGTTTATTTCTAATGGACTCTTAACAGTTACATATTTGATTGTCTTCCTCCCCTTTTGAATAAGCATGTTAACATTGACAGTTCTCTAGTCCTCTGGGAATTTTCCAGAAACTAAGGATTCTGAGATGATTACTACCAGTGCATCTGCTATCTCTGCAGCTACTTCTTTCAATATCCTGAGATACAACCATCAGATCCAGGGCACCTACTTCCCTTTGACCTAATTTGCTGCGGTTTTGATGTTGTACACCCTGTCCCACTTTGGGTATCGTTACCTAAATACCTGCCCTGCCATGCTGCCTTATCATTTAGCTTTCCTTAGTAAGCCTGTTCAACCCTTCTCCAGAACCCTGCATATGGGCCAGATATCAAAGACTGTATCAAACAGCAGTTTGTCCCATTGTCCATTCACTGAAGGCATCATGTGTATCATACTCCATCAGCCCGTGTTTTCAAGCCCCAGAACTGTCCACTATTACTCTAATATTCTCCAATTGGAAGTCATAAAAAAATTGGCAGTGTGTCAAGAATAATACTGGAAATCAATTTACGATCATCAGTCAGACTCACTGTGTGATGCATTTGTGCATGCTAGAAGTTATGTATATTAACACTCAAGGCCCTATTTTCTACCAGCAAAAGAAATTGGTACATACATTGGACCTTTCTCATGGAAAAATAAAGAGATCATGGAGACTGCCAATGTCTGCTGCAATC
Organism: Stegostoma tigrinum; assembly: GCF_030684315.1. Taxonomy (NCBI): domain Eukaryota; kingdom Metazoa; phylum Chordata; class Chondrichthyes; order Orectolobiformes; family Stegostomatidae; genus Stegostoma; species Stegostoma tigrinum. The sequence continues at coordinate 42,672,780 of NC_081373.1, read as the reverse complement.
CCACAGCTCAGAATAGGTGGTAAAAATGATTGGTCAGAGAATTAGGATTAACTGTTTTTGTTGCATTTCCATGTCAACCATTGCCCAACCACTCAGCACCCTGCTCCTATCCTGCACAAGTTGGTGTGCCTTTATTTAAGTCAGTTTCTAATGTCCTAGTTCTGATGAATGCAAGGTGAAATGCTTTGACTTTTCATCTCCTTTCAGCAATTTCTAGTTGGTCTCAAGAGCTGGCACAAGAACAATGGGTCAAGCTGCCTCTTTCTTTCTGTCACCATTTTATGATTCTAATTCAGACCTGACAGAGAATGAAGCAGCCTTTGTACTTACTTTGTACACAAAGGTACACACAAAGTCGATGAAACCAACTTGTAGCTTGGGGAGTTCATCTGCTTTATTTCTGTCCATCATTGGCTGTTTTTTAAAAAAAAAGCCAATTCTGTTAATAAGCATATTTCCTTAGATTAAGCTTTATTGATTGATACAACACACTTTACCAAATTTTGCACCCTCAAAATTGCTCAGCTATAGCAGTGAAGTTTTCTTCATATTGTGTTCTTTGCCCCAAGGCAGGTCCAACCCATTGTAACACATGACACAATTTTACTCACATTCCCCCTTACAGAAGGCAAGTCTGTGACCAGCTGGCAGGCACATAGGAAGGGTGTCCTGCAGGCATTACATCCACTGGATGTTGGGGAATGGGAATGGGAGTGGGAATGGGAAGAAGTCCCACTTCCTGCAGTTGCCAATCAGTGTGGGGATTTCCAGCAGTTCCTGTTGGCTGTGCCAGCAGCGTCAGAGCTTGGCAGTGGGCACTGCCAGTACTGCAACCAGCCCTGGGGGAAACTATCTTAGGAGTAGGGGTGAGAGTGTTTACCCTCTATGTACTAATGGCACTACCCAAAGATAGTTATAGAACATAGAACATAGAACAGTACAGCACAGCACAGGCCCTTCGTACCGCAATATTGTGCCGAACATTTACCCGAATCCTAAGGTCTATCTAACCTCCACCCCTACCTTACACTATCATCCATATGCTGATCTATTAGCAGCCTAAGTGCCCCTAATGAGGCCGAATCCACTACCCTGTCTGGCAGTGCATTCCATGCCCCTACCACTCTCTGAGTAAAGAACCTACCTCTGATGTCTCCCCTATATCTGCCTCCACTCACTTTAAAACTATGCCCCCTCATAATAGCTACCTCCACCCTAGGAAAAAGTCTCTGGCAGTCTACTCTATCTATACCTCTGATCATTTTGTACACTTCTATCAAATCACCTCTCATCCTACGTCGTTCAAAGGAGAACAGCCCTGGCTCTCTTAACCTTCCCTCCATTCCAGGCAAGAACCTGGTAAATCTCCTCTGCACCTTTTCCAACACTTCCACATCTTTCCTGTAATGAGGCGACCAGAACTGGACACAAAACTCCAGATGTGACCGAACCAGGCTTTTGTATAGCTGGAGCATAACTTCATGGCTCTTGAACTCAATCCCTCTATTAATGAGAGCTAACACACCATACGCCTTCTTAACAACTCTAACCACCTGGGTGGCACCTTTCAGGGAACTGTAGACATGAACCCCAAAGATCCCTCTGCTCTTCCTAACTGCCAAGAATCTTTCCGTTAACCCTGTATTCTCCTTTCAAGTTTGACCTTCCAAAATGAATCACCTCACACTTTTCAGGGTTAAACTCCACCTGCCACTTCTCCGCCCAGCTCTGCATCCTATCAATGTCCCTTTGTAACCTAGAACAGCCCTCCACACTGTCCACAATGCAACCCACCTATGTATTGTCCATGAACTTGCTAACCCACCCTTCCACTTCTTCATCCAAATCATTTACAAAGTCACAAATAGGAGAGGACCCAGGACAAATCCTTGTGGTACACCACTCGTAACTGAGCACCATGTTGAATATTTTCCATCCACTACCACCCTTTGTCTTCTTAGGGTCAGCCAATTCTGAATACAATCTTCCACATTTCCCCCTATCCCGTTGCTCCTTACTTTCTGCATGAGCCTACCATGGGGAACCTTATCAAACATCTTACTTAAATCTATGTACACCACATCCACTGCTGTACCTTCATCCACGTGCTTGGTCGCCTCGTCAAAGAATTCAATAAGGTTTGTGAGACATGATCTACCCCTCAAATCAATGCTGACTATCACAAATCAAACTGTGCCTTTCCAAGTGATCATAAATCCTATCTCTCAGAGCCCTTTCCAATAATTTGCCCAGCACTGAAGTAAGACTGTAATTTCCAGGATTATCCCTATTCCATTTTTTGATCAAGAGAATGATGTTTGCCTCTCTCCAATCTTCCGGCACTATACCTGTGAACAGTGAGGATGAAAAGATCATCGCCAAAGGCCGTATGATCTCTTCCCTTGTTTCCCACAGAATCCTTATTCCCTTTTCATTCTATCCTTCTGGTAGACACCCACTACCATGCCAACTTTAACAAGGCATCTAATACATCTTTTATAAAACTCAATTGTCCGTTAATTATTTCGATACATTGGGTGAATTGTATTATGGGGGTCAGTACAGGGTGAATAGGAAGGCAATGAACAGGGCATCCATCGTACTTAATGTGTTTCCACCACCTGAAAACACACCAAGCTTGTAAAATTCAAGCTTACAGTAGCCCCTCATGTAGGCACAGGGAACCCATCCTAAATCCAGCCCATCCAGATCAACCCTCATGCTGCTGGTACCAATCTGATCCACAGACCATCCAGCCAAATGAGCCAACCACTCCCCCAACCAAGGAGGTACTTTTGCCATGGCAACATAAAGCAAGTTGTAGCCTGGAGCTATGGATAGTGACGGTAGTGGCCCCACTTTCTTTCCATTATATGCTGATCCTCCTACACTTACCAGTGGTCTATCTTGGCAGGATTTACAAGCTGATATTCAACCTGTTTGACGGCACCTATGAACGCACCTTTAATGACCATCAGGTCCTGGAGTGGGACGTGAGTCCAGGGCCTCTGGTGCTATGTCAGTGATGCTATCTACTGCTCCACCAAGACATCTTTCAGTATAGAGTTTTAAAAGTTTAAATATCCCCACTCAATTCATTCTGTATAATTTCAGACGAATTATCAAAATATTAGTTGACTTAATTTAGACACTCAAATCTTACTATAGGTTGTTGCTGTAAAACTGTTCGTTCCAGATCACCCTGCTCCCAGAATTCATTAGCAACCATAAGTGCAACCTGAAATGAAAACATTTTATAAAAGATAAGTGGAGAAAAATATTGAATTGCTAACTTGAAGATATAGTACATGGAGTAAACTTACCTGGCATTAATAGAGTATCACATAGCAAGCAAAGGGCAGGTTGTGTCAAAATACTGTACAGACGTGCCGAATATGCAAATTCAAGACCTTTGAAAATTTACATTGAAGTATATGACTACTTTTCTAAGAAGAACTGCAAGCATGTTATTTTTTATAAACCTAAAGATGCTCAATTTCAGTAAAAGTAGACTTTGACAAAACATGGGTTCATTTCTTTCTAAACATTTAGAACTAACGAAACACATCATCTCAGTACTTGTAAACCATGCCACAATAAAATTAGACAGCTCTTCATACACATAACTTTGTCTAAATTATAAACACATTTGTGAAATCTCTAACATTCTATGAAATTCTGGTTTATGAAGATTAAGTTTTCATTGAATAAGTTCAAGATAATTATTGTTTTGACTTTTGGTCTATCATGTATTTCCCCTAAAGGCACTGACATCCATCTAATCAAAGACAGACACTGAACCCTGTTAAAATACTTGAGAGACGAGTAAATCTTTACAATAACTGGGAAACCTCAAAACAAAATAAATGTAAATACCTTTCCAAAAACTTTTCTTAAATGCTGAAATTCCCAATGCAAATCATTTGATCATTTAAGCAACTTTAGTAATAGATTAAAATGTAATACTTTGTTTCCATTGTCTTTTCAAACTTATGCAATTGTTTTGGAGAAATGTGTAATGTCACCTGAATAGAAGTTAAAATCGGCATTTTTGCTTACCTTGCTTTGTACTTCCCATGGCTTAGTAATGGCTGACAAGTCACATCCTGTCATCATCATTGCCCTGCAACAGTTTGAAAAGGTATTAGAATGATAAAAAAAATTATATTTTTAAAATATTCTGAACAATAATAAAAATATATTAAGAGCAAAATACATACATAACAATTTCTTTCTTAGTTGGGTCAGAAGAAATATACTTTATGGCTTCTTCTTCACTCTCTGCTTTTTCAACATGGTCTACAATTTTTTGAAACATTGTCCTTTTCCTATAAATATTTCGAAAAGTATGTTGTTAAAGTAATCTGTTTTCAATTCAACTCCATTTAACGTGTCTTTGCTGAGGGTGACATTGTGTGCAGTATAGACATCTTTAAATCATAGAGTCATTAGGTTAGAGAAGAAAACCATAGTTCCCACCAGGTACCAGCCAGCTCTCTGTACAGCAATCTATTCAATCCCACTCGCCTACTCGATTATTTTAGTTCTGCAAACTTGCTTCCCTCAAATGCCCCATTCAGTTCTCTCTTGAAATCAGTGATCATTTCCGATTTCACCACACTCATTGCCAGTGAGTTGCAGGTCATTGCCATTTGCTCAATAAAAAAGTCCATCTGCAAAACTTTCCCTCTGTCCCCACCTTATCCTCCTTTGACAAAACTTGAAATCTGTATCTGTTGTTTCTTGTACCATCAACTAAAAGGAACAGCTTCCCTTTGTCTGCCTTATCTAAATCTGTCATAAGCTTGTACATTCTACCAAATCTCCCCTCAACATCCTGTGCTGTGTACTACACAATAGCTAATGATTGTGTTAAATTACTGTCACTCCTGTTATTGAGCAGAGCTGCTGGCCACTGACTGTGGTGTAAGATGAACTTCATCCCCTGTACTATCTGGCTTTCTGCTTTTTTCAATGACACAGTAGCCCAGCATTCCTATGAGCTGTAGGGACAGGAGTATGCCATTTAGTGCATTAAGCTTGTCCTGGGATTCAGTGAAATCATTGGTAAGTGATAATGGGAACTGCAGATGCTGGAGAATCCAAGATATACAAAGTGTGAAGCTGGATGAACACAGCAGGCCAAGCAGCATCTCAGGAGCACAAAATCATGGCTGGTCTACAATCTAATGACATACACCAACCTTTCTCCCTTATTCCTTAATACCTTTGTTTAACAAAAATCTACCAATTTCACATTTGAATTCCACAACTGATATAATGTGAACGGCTGTTTGAGGACGACTTCTAACATCCTTTGTATGTTTAAGTGTTTCCTAATTTCACTTTGGAACAGACTAGCTCTAAATGTTTTCAAAGAGTTTGTGCCACCCCAACCCCCCTCATTCGTTCTAGTCCAAGTTTTCCCAACCAAAGGAAATAGTTTCTCTCTGTACATCCTATTTGTTCCCCTTAATAGCTCAAACATTGATGAACACCTTTATATTCCAAATTATAAACTCTAGGTTGTGAAATCTTTTATAATTATTCAGTCTTTAGAATGCAGGTATTATTCCAGTAGCCCCGCTGTCCACTCCATCCAAGGCTAATCCATCCCTCCCAAGGCGTAGTGCAGAACTGCTTACAATACTTAAAATGTGGTCCAAATCACGTTTTATAATCTTGTCTTCAACCTGCTTCTGTTCTAGTCCCCTAAACCTAAGAGTCAGTATTCAATATTGTTTATACTTCTGTGAAATCCATCTCCATAAAACTTTCTAAATTTGTGCTTCTCATAGTTCATCTGTTGTACACAGCTCCGTCTTGTTCCTCCTTTGTGACTCCATTCTCATGTTGCACCAGAGTTTGTGGACTATGCTTTAAATTCATTATCTTATCAATCCTGAAAAAGACTCAGTTCGACTTCAATTAATTTGCCCACTTTTGTGCTACCTCAGCCTCTCCATTACTAACCTGAGTATAGACCATAAGCATTTCCAAACTGTTCCAGATCTTGGGAAGGGTTCGTTATTTAGCTGTCAAGCCGATGCTCAGAATGTTTTCTTGTCCTCAGGATCATTCATGAGAATTTTTTAAAAATGTTGTAAAAATGCAATATTCTACAATGTCCCATCACCTGAAAATGTAGCATTTGCACCACCTAATCAAATTATTAGTGTATAGCAAGAAAAGGTAGCAGAAATGAACACTTACTTGAAATACAAGGCCAAGTCAGTTGCAATAATTGCAACTTCCATTAAATGGATGACTGTTTCATATTGACGTTGATTCAAGTTCTGAAAAATGTTTATGCTCTTCCATTGTAAATAGAATGGGAAACAGCAATATTCAGATGTGAATTCACTAAATATTTAATATATATATACAAAACTGCACTTGTCTTAAAATGTCTTCTAAATTATTCAGTAATGTTTGGCATACTGACCTCATCCTGAAGTAACGTTTTACTGTATTCAAGGTGATGTCTTTCCAAAATAGAAGACCCATGTAATCTTGCTAGAGGTGCTTGTGATCTGTGGAGGAGCTTTATTTTAATGTGTGGTTTGGAATTTAAAATATGCTTTCCAGCTGTTAAACTTGTTCATCAGTAAGTGAATAGAGTATCCATGGCAAATATCACAATCAAGTGTTTTGGGGTGTAGACTTGGAAGCTTTGATCTGGAATTTGTGCTTAGAATAAAAGTGAGGGTGTCACCACTCACTGTTACAAAGGAATAAATCGGAAAAAAATCTCTAGCATCCACATGCAGTGAATTAAACACAAATCTGGAGGTTGTCCTGATTCTTCAGGCTTTGCTACATGGATACCTCACCCATAAACTTGTAGGGTTCAGTTCCATTTGCAACTCTCCAGACAATGAGGCAGTCCACACTTGTATGCAGCATGATCTGCACAACGTCAGAGAGGTACACATAAATCCTTGTGCCACGCAATTGTCAGGTAATGGCTAATTATAACAATACAGTGTGTAACTATATTCCATTACAATATTGGAAAATCACCCACCATCAACACCCTGGAGATTATTATTAAACAAAAATTGAACTGCACCAGTCACAAGCAGTGGCAACTCCAGCAGGTCAGAGGCTATGGTTTGGTAGTTCATCTCCTGACCTCCTCACACTCTGAGCTTCTCTGGTAGGTGGTTAAGCACTCTCTAATGCCAAGATGGGTTCAATACCAAGAACACTCAAGAAGCCAATCAAGTTGGCAATGCTATCCTCTTACTTAAACATCAACTCCCTCCACTATTTGTGCAATGCGGACTCAGGTATAATACCTCTGTCATACACAGTATCAGGTTTATTTCAGTTTCTGTTGCCACAGACTTATTCTGCCAACCTTTTTTTATACGTGATAATGGCTAGAGACTAGATTTCTGTTGTGTCATTTGAGAGAGAGGTATTGGTCAGGAAACGAGGAATAACTTCCCTGCTCCTCTTCAAATGGGATTGTGTGATTTTTTACATCCACCTGAATAGTCTAACATCCTTTCTGAAAGACAGTACTTTTGCCAATGCAGCATTTCCTCGCTACCCCACTGGAGTGTCAGTCTTAGTTTTTATGTGTTCAAGCACTGGAAGTGGGCATTGAACCCAGGATCAAGTAGTTCAGAGGCAACGGTGCTCCTAACAAAGACAGACACTCCAGTGGCATTTTGCAAACCTGTAAAAGTTCCACCATCACAAGGAGCAAAGGCTGCAGCTGCATGGTAACACCAGAAATGTCAAGATTACCTCCAAGTCACATACTGTGCTGGCATGGAAATACATCGCTGTTCCTTCACTGTTGTTGGCTTATGTTTCAGGAACTGCTCACCTAATAGCACGCTGCAACTGCAGCTGTTCAAGGAATACACCCACCATCACATTTATAAGGGAAAATAGAATTTATCCAATAAATAGTTTTCCCAAGAATGAGTTCTTAAAATCCATGAGAAATGATCAGTTCTACTCACTTTAACTGGTATAAATTATTGGTGCCTCGGTGGTCAATGTCATGACAAAATGCTGCCGTAATCATGGCGAAAGCTTCGAGATCTGTGTAGTACTTCTTTATTTTACCTGTCTGCAGAATGGATTGAAAAGTTTAAAAAAATACAATGAACTCGAAAGAAAACTGATATCATTTTTAATAGTCGTTTGGTGAAATGACCACCCTGATCCATTTGAACCACTGTATCATACCATGAGAAGTGTAAACATAGTTTGCCCCACATTGAATCCATGGCGCCAATTATGGTAGGTAATATCACGGTAACCTTTTCTGACAGTGTACATCCATCGGGTCAATGCCTGTTGCAAAACATAGAGCATTTCTAATTAAGATGTTCAGTGATATAAAAAGGCAAGTGGTCTAGAATTTCAGGCACGCCATTTCTGACTGCGCAGTGAGGGAATCTGAATTGTGAGGTTCAAAGCACCTCCAGTACTAGTCTTTGTTCCCCTTGCCATTGAGCTGGTGAGCTGCAGTGAGGAACAGGCTGTAGTTATTGTCCTTTAGCTTCCATTAAGAGATCTGCAGAAACAAACACAGAAGCAAAGTGCCAGTGGCAGCCTAGTCATCCCTTTGTCAATAACATCTAAAATGTGCAAGTGAGAAAACCACAATCATGATGGACATTTAATTCAGGATCTTGGCATCTATTGTATTTGAACAAACCTCTGATTTTGAGCCAGTATCTTGTAACAAACTCAAAACCCAGTTTTATCTGCATCTTAGAGTCCGCCAGTGGACTGCAGACAACCTAAAATATGATGATTCCAGACACTGGGGCCTCAAAATCCAAATTAAGAGGCAAAAGTAAAAAGCAAATTTGCACTTGTCTTCCAAGTAATGAGTCACATGGACAGATACAACAAAAACTGGATCATGAAGACTCACATCTGCTGGTATCTTGAACTTTACGACTGCATTTATTTCGAAGAAGCACCGAATTCCGCACTTGATTAGGTCAAATTCTGAAACATCCAAGTCACTGAAGTGGAATTCATAGAGCTCAACATCACTTGGCTCAGGTAGTTCTTCTTTCTGTCAGTAAAATTCAAGCTCTGATGAGATATTCAAGATGGTTAGCAATCTGGCAGCTAGGTTTTATACACGTAATTACAAATGCAACTTACCAAGATCTTTAACATATCTTTTTGTTCACAATCTGAAACATCTTTGTCCAACTTCTCCTTTGTTTTCTGTTGAAAGACACAATATTGTTGCAAAGATTTCCATTTGTATTGTTGCTTTGTATTAATTCATACAAATATTCCATTGATGATCTCACCAAAATGGTCTGAAGTTCTTTGTCGGTGCACTTAGAATGATACATTAGCATCTCTGCCGCAATATCTTTCCTGCTTTCTAGTTTACTCATTTTGTCATAAGTGTCTGTGTTCAGGAGTGACCATCCCAGGAACTGTGTCAGGGTCTGAAGTAAACAAACAGCTACGTTTAGTCAAGCAGATTTAAAAATTTAAAACCGCATTCTCAACAGTTAATACCTTGGAATGTCCGATAGTGTGGCAAACAACAAGCTCTGTCAAAATTTTACATAGTTTTGCTGTCAGCAATCTCCAGCAGAATTTCCTTGCATTGTGTGTAGCTTATAGTGGGTCCCAAAGATCTGGCAGATGTCAGTGTTAACAATCAGGCAGGGTGCCCAACTCAGAGCGAACAAAGCTAAAAGGATCATTTTACTATTGTCAATTAATGACAAAAATTTGGGAGTGGGGGTGCTGGCAGAATGGTGGGAACTGAGGGAACAAAATAGAAAGAATTAGTCCTCAACACATGCAAAAGCCTAATGCCCAGCTATGTGACCCACATGAGTGTGGAAACATCAGCTCAGACCCCACATATGAGACATTCCCAAACGTAAACCACCAGCTTCCCGAGTGTGAGGCATGTATAAACACTCAACCACTAGTGAGAGAGGAAAGACATCACTGTGGCAGGGTCGATATCCGGGAACTCCCTAACAGTGCTGTGGATCAGCCTACGTCACACAGACTGCTCAGGTTCAAGAAAGCAGCTCATTTCCACCTTCTCAAGGGCAACTAGGGTTGGGCAATAAATGCTGGCCAGCTAGTGTTGCCCCAAGAGTGAACAGCAAAAGGTTTTTCGAAGGCAGTCCTTCTTATTCAACATCTGACAGTATTTGTTCAGCCAATTTGTTTTATTTTATACATACTACTCTAGTCATGAACCTGCATGGTAACTGTTAATCAGAGGCCAATGTTATAGCACATGACACGAAACATACCACCCCAACTATTCAGTGACCCTATCCTGAACAAGCAGCTTGAACTCTCCTTACCAAAGCTCAAAAACCTCCATATCTAACTGGCACCACCCCACCCCCAACACCTACCTAACAAACTTGCCCTCCCTTAGTGCTTCATCAAAGAGGCTTCAAACCTTTAAACTGTGTCTACTTATTGGAAATAGCAATTATCATCACGAACAAAAGATGTATTCTGCAAAAATTCCAGCATGTTTTGCTGGACCTTCTTTGGAGATGGATCTTACATCAGTAATTAGCCCCACAAGATCACAGAAAGACAAGAAGGTAACATTTTGTCTGATCTGAGTCAAAAATTGGGATTCCACTCTGGATCTGAAGACTTGAGACTGTTTTTGAAGTTTTTGGTTTTACACATCCTAATGTTACTAGCAGCCTCATTGCTTCCATGCAGTGTGCTATGGATGAATCGTCACACAAATGCCAAAGCCTGGGATTGAGAGGGGCAGGGGGATTAGCAGAAGCCATATCTTGATGTGTGGGTGTGGCATGAGGCCCTAAAGGAGGTCTTTTGGGACATGAGGTAGCACCGCTGCATGGAGGGTGAGACAGAGAAAATTCGAGGACCATTCTGTTTTTACTCCCTATAGGATGAAGCCAAGCCAAGCATTTCAAAATGCAGTCAACATTTACACACCAGAAGCTATTCCACTAACTCCACACTTTTTTTGGGTTGATGGACTTGATCTCTATTGTCACCCACACATGTATTTAAATGCACATGTGTGCGCATGTATGTCCTACCTCAACCACAAACAATTGAGATCTTCTGACTGCTAATTTCTAAAAGAAGGTCCCATTTTCAAAAAAACTGTCATGTTGCCGCAGGCTCATGTTTTGGCTGCTTTCCTCACCCACCAACATTTTATCAGGAGATTGGGATATGTGGAGTCTGGGCAAAATGTGGGTCAAACTCAGATGAGAAGTTCAACGAGACTGTCTCATCATCAAAAATATCACACTCCATCTTTTACACTTTCCACAGGCAGCACACTGCCAACTGACAGTGATTTATGACTTTACCAAACTCACTCGATAAATTAGCCATCAGGGGAACATGGCACAGAAATCAAAACACGAACACAGCAGATTCAGCTCGCCACTTGTTCTAAACAACACCATTCCACCATAACCAAACAGCAACCCAAGGCATAATGCACAGACACCAGCCAGACTTACTCTTCTTCTTAGGACATTGGCATCTCCTTTCTGGCACCTCTCTGGTGCACTAGCAGTGTACTCTGGAAACCCAGAACTGCTTAGCAGGGCTACCAGCAAAATCATTCGAGTATGGCTGCAATGGATATAGTTACCCAAAAGGGACAGACTCCCAGTCCAGCTTGGACCAGACTGCCTACCGGAGTTGCTCATTTGTTGTCTTAGAGTACATTCCCCTGGTGCCTACAAGCACATATGCCTCGCTTTGGCATGCCTTACAGTCTTCATTGGCACAGTTGCACAACTGGACAGATAGCTGGCCGTGCTGCTCAATAATCCTCAGTCCTCTGCACGCCCCCTTTCCATCAGGACCTCAAGGTCCCTGTCAGAGGAAACATAGTGTCAACTATCCCTTTCTCAGCCACCTCTCTTTTCAATCTTCAGAAGTGAGCAGTTTAGCTGCCAGTGCTCCTCCAGGTGCATAGTAGACTTTCACAGGTAGCATGGATGCAAAGGATGCTGGTCTTTGGGCAGAAAGTCACTGAGTGGCCAGTTGTTCTGTCAATGTGCATGGTAAGATGGGGTGGAATTTGGATATGATATACTTCATAGAGCAGAGATGGCAAATTTGGTAAGGTACGGCTAGAAAACATACTTAGGCTCATGGCAAGAACCCATTTACCAATTCAACGTAACTCACAATAAGTCAAAAGAATCCAAGATTCAGCCCTTAGGTTTGTCAATGGATGAGGTGCTCAATAATCCCCCTGGGCTATGTTACTAGATCAGGATTAACATCTGACTATTGCCAACTGGGACATGGGGTGAACGTGTTGTGATGAGAAACTATGCTCCTGGCTTCAACCAATAAAATGATCATCATGACATTTGGAACAAGCTCAAGTGTTACCTACTTCAGCGATCTGTTCATCATACTCATCAAATGGCTTCCCATCTTTCCTGTTGTAAAATGTAGCTATTCCCACTATCTCTTCTTTCTTATTCACAATCGGCAATGACAAAACATTTTTTATAGTCCAGCCAGTTTCATCCACAGGTTCTTTCTATCAAAGAAAACCAGGTGAGAATTAACAAATGGTTGTGAAGATAGGAGTCCAAAACATAAATATGGAGAAATAAGCATAGTGAAGATCTAATTAATAAACTCAATATGTACCATAAGTGTTTAAGGGATCTAGTGTAACAAACCATGAAAAAATAATCATGAGCACTAACATGCCAATCAGATATTGTGTGCTAACTGGTTGCCAGTGGAAGTTAGTTACTTGTGTGACAGAAATATTAGCTTAATTTATATTTATTTTAAAGTGAAAAAAATTCTGTAATAAAGAAAACAGTAAATGTTGAAACGTTTGCTACAATTTCAATTCCATTATTCCGATGAAGCTAATGATAAGTTCAGTACCAGCACAAAATCATAATATAGTATAAACTATATACCTGTTAATTGTTCGAAACCAAATATTACTTCAGAATTAGCATCTCAGGAGCACAAAAGTTGATGTTTCGGGCCTAGACCCTTCATCAGAGAGGGGGATGGGGAGACGGAACTGGAATAAATAGGGAGAGAGGGGGAGGCGAACCGAAGATGGAGAGAAAACAAGATAGGTAGAGAAGAGAGTATAGGTGAGGAGGTAGGGAGGGAATAGGTCAGTCCAGGGAAGACAGACAGGTCAAGGAGGCGGGATGAGGTGGCAGGTAGGAAATGGAGGTGCGGCTTGAGGTGGGAGGAAGGGATGGGTGAGAGGAAGAACAGATTAGGGAAGCAGAGACGGCTGGGCTGGTTTTGGGATGCAGTGGGGGGAGGGGAAGAACTGGGCTGGTTTTGGGATGCAGTGGGGGAAGGGGAGATTTTGAAGCTTGTGAAGTCCACATTGATACCATTGGGCTGCAGGGTTCCCAGGCGGAATATGAGTTGCTGTTCCTGCAACCTTCGGGTGGCATCATTGTGGCACTGCAGGAGGCCCATGATGGACATGTCGTCTGAGAAATGGGAGGGGGAGTTGAAATGGCGCACTGACCTTGACATCGCCGAGGCCAAACGCCAACTCTCCAACACCTCCTCCTACCGCTCCCTTGATCATGACCCCACCCCCGAGAACCAAACCATCATCTCCAACACCATCCATGACCTCATCATCTCAGGGGACCTCCCACCCACAGCATCCAACCTCATTATTCCCCAACTCCGCATGGCCCGTTTCTATCTTCTTCCCAAAATCCACTAACCTGCCTGCCCTGTCGATCCATTGTCTCAGCCTGTTCCTGCCCCACCGAACTCAACTCCACCTATCTGGACTCCATTTTCTCCCCTTTGGTCCAGGAACTCCCCACCTACATCCGTGACACCACCCACGCCCTCCATCTACTCCAGGACTTCCAATTCCCTGGCCCCCAACACCTCATTTTCACCATGGACATCCAGTCCCTCGACACCTATATTCCCCATGCAGTGGCCTCAAGGCCCTCCGCTTCTTCCTGTCCCGCAGGCCCGACCAATCCCTCTCCACCAACACCCTCATCCGCCTAGCCGAACTCGTCCTCACCCTCAACAACTTCTCTTTTGATTCCTCCCACTTCCTACAGACAAAGGGGGTGGCCATGGGTAACCGCATGGGCCCAAGCTATGCCTGCCTCTTTGTAGGTAACGTGGAACAGTCCCTCTTCCACACCTACTCAGGCCCCAAACCCCACATCTTCCTCCGTTACATTGATGAATGTATCGGCGCCGCCTCTTGTTCCCCAGAGGAGCTCGAACAGTTCATCCACTTTACCAACACCTTCCACCCCAACCTCCAGTTCACCTGGGCCATCTCCAACACATCCCTCACCTTCCTGGACCACTCAGTCTCCATCTCAGGTAACCAGTTAGAAACTGATGTCCATTTCAAGCCCACTGACTCCCACAGCTACCTAGAATACACCTCCTCCCACCCACCCTCCTGCAAAAATTCCATCCCCTATTCCCAATTCCTTCGCCTCCGCCGCCTCTGCTCCCAGAATGAGGCATTCCACTCCCGCACATCCAAGATGTCCACGTTCTTCTAGGACCGCAACTTTCTCACCACAGTGGCCGAGAACGCCCTTGACCGCGTCTCCCGTATTTCCCGCAACACATCCCTCACACCCCGCCCCTGCCACAACCACCCTAAGAGGATCCCCCTCGTTCTCACACACCACCCCACCAACCTCCAGATGCAACACATCATCCTCCAACATTCCGCCATCTACAATCCGACCCCACCACCCAAGACATTTTTCCATCCCCACCCCTGTCTGCTTTTCAGAGAGACCACTCTCTCCGTGACTCCCTTGTCCACTCCACACTCCCCTCCAACCCCACCACACCCGGCACCTTCCCCTGCAACCACAGGAAGTGCTACACTCGCCCCCACACCTCTTCCCTCACCCCTATCCCAGGCCCCAAGATGACCTTCCATATCAAGCAGATGTTCACCTGCACATCTGCCAATGTGGTATATTGTATCCATTGTCCCCGGTGTGGCTTCCTCTACATTGGGGAAACCAAGCAGAGGCTTGGGGACCGCTTCGCAGAACACCTCCGCTAAGTTTGCGACAAACAACTGCACCTCCCAGTCGCGAACCATTTCAACTCCCCCTCCCATTCCTCAGACGACATGTCCATCATGGGCCTCCTGCAGTGCCACAATGATGCTACCTGAAGGTTGCAGGAACAGCAACTCATATTCCGCTTGGGAACCCTGCAGCAAATGGTATCAATGTGGACTTCACAAGCTTCAAAATCTCCCCTTCCCCCACTGCATCCCAAAACCCAGCTCAGTTTATCCCCTCCCCCCACTGTAACCCAAAACCAGCCCAGCCGTCTCTGCTTCCCTAACCTGTTCTTCCTCTCACCCATCCCTTCCTACTACCTCATCCCGCCTCCTTGACCTGTCAATCTTCCCTGGACCAACTTATCCCCTCCCTACCTCCTCACTTATACTCTCCTCTCTACCTACCTTGTTTTCTCTCCATCTTCGGTCCGCTTCCCCCCTCTCCCTTTTTATGCCAGTTCCCTCTCCCCATCTCCCTCTCTGATGAAGGGTCTAGGCCCGAAACGTCAACTTTTGTGCTCCTGAGATGCTGCTTGGCCTGCTGTGTTCAACCAGCTTCACACTTTGTTATCTTGGATTCTCAAGCATCTGCAGTTCCCATTATCACCATTACTTCAGAATAAGAATGTTTTACATTCAAACATGACACAGCAAAAATAATTAGAACACTAAATATGGGAGGCACAGTTTTATTGTGTCCATTTCTTCCAATATCTCATGATTGAGTCTGCACAAAATAGAACATGATCTCCTCAGGAATTAAGACCCAGAGAAAGTTTCTTCTTGATTCCCAAAAATACACCCAGTTGCTACACACAACCATGTGCAATCGTATTGAAAATATGATATTCCCATTAGGATTACATTCAAAATCTATCACATCATAAATCAACCATGCATTCAAATCCAATGTTTAGTGAGTAATTGACAGCACTAAATATTAATGATAGAAAATTAAAGGGCATTGAAAGGCGTATTCAATGTTTCTAATCAAAATGGGATTGCTTAATTTTGCACTCAGGACATTGATTTAACTTAGGCTTTGTAAAACTAATTTATCTGTGTCCATGTTATCCATTACTCTCATCAATTTGAAGATTTATACCACCTTTCCTCTCAATGTACTTCTTCCTTTAATTAAATAAATTCAGTACCTCCACAGAATTTGATTTGTGTAATGCATGAAAGGAATTGTATTTCAATAGTCTATGCTTTCCTGCTAAGAGCCTGAAACATGTCTGTGAGCTGAAAATAATTTGGTAAGCAAAAGAATGTAAATTCTGAATTGAATTCAAGCATTCACTTATTTGTGTGAAAATTGTAAACTATTTTTGTGGGCTTTGCTGAATTGATAACACACTTTTCTCTGTGTTCAAAGATTATGAGTTGAAGCTCCACTTCCAGCTTGAACATATAACCTAAACTAGCATACCAATGATGAACTACTACACTGTCAAAGTGCCATCCTTCCATGAGCAGTTAAAATTTAGGTCTGCCTGACAATTAGAATAAATGTAAAAAATTCCAAGGCATTATAAATTCAACATCAGGGAATTATCCCACTATTCTGGCTGATACACCTATTTCAACCTACATCAGAACATTACTACTCAAACACCGACCTCCTGATTGATTGTTTGTGTGTTTCCCAGGATTTGATGTTTTAAATATCAGATAGAGCATGTACTGTAGTGTTCCTTTGTTTTGGTTAGTCTGGCACAATGCCTATTTGCATGAGTATACATAAATTCCATTACAGCTCAAAGTAATTCACTGTATGTGGAACTCTTGGATCCATTACTGTGAGACAAACAAGTTCTCAAAATGAGATCTTTTTGATCATTTGATTCGATTTCTTTAAACAATTGACATTGCTTTTAATAACATCTGTGTAAAACACATCGAACAAATATATTCCTGCACTTGCCTGAAAAGTGAAGTATTCATCAGCTGGTGCATTCATCATGTTGCAGATCTGCCAAAATTCAGATTAATCACAATTAGACAATGGTTCATATGATACTGAATAAAAGATACCACATGCATTTTTGTTCCAAATTGATATCTTGAAGTCACATTTTCTATAGCCACAAACGTTTTGGATAAATTTACCAATCTCTTTCTGAACCTCTGTGGAAAATATAATTGTATCAAAAAGCAGAGAAATTGTGACAATTCTTCCCTCCTACCCTCAAACAAAAAAGGGGACAGGGATAAGTCAGAAGATGAAGGGCTGATTGGTCTCTCTTCGGTTGCAAGTAAGTGAATTTTCATTAACACAGGATGAAATTAATTCTTCCTTTCCAAATGTTTGCTCATCTATCAATTCAAATTTCTAAAAGGCAGGCCATACAACCAAATGGAGTCATTGAATCATTCAGCACTGAAACAAACTCATTGGTCCAAGTAGTCCATGCTGGACATAATCCCAAACTAAACAAGACCCAGCTGCCTGCCCCTGGCCCATATCCATAACCTTTCCCATTCATGTACTTATCCAAATGTCTTTTAAGCATTTTAATTATACCCACATCCACCACTTTCTCAGGAAGTTCATTCCACATGCGAACCACTCTCTCTGTAAAGCTAACTGAAGAAATAACACAGGATAATGGGATACAGTAATGTGTTCTAATTGGATTTTGACCAAATATCCATGATTAACCACCTGAGAGACTTAGGATAAAAATGAATCCATCCAGCAAAAGCTATATGGCTAAAGGAAGCATTGATGGAAATTAAATAATGAGTACAGATAAAAGTGTTTTTATATAGGAAATATGTAGGGCGTGCTATATTGTGATATAAGGAGACCAATCTTATGCACAAACGAGATCCGGATGTAGAAATTGAAGGGATATCTTTGCTGTCAGTGGATCTAATCTTCTCCTGTGTATGAAGGTGAAGAAATAAATATTGATTGCTTTGAACCCCAAAACAGCATATTGCTCTAGTACAAAAAGTAAATGAATCGGTCACTGGACCTGCAATGTTCATTTTGTTTTCTCTCCACAGATGCTGCCAGACCTGCTGAGTTTTTCCAACATATTCTGGTTTTGTTTCTAGTACTCTTATGTTAGAGTGTAGCTCTGGGCAGAAGCTGAATGAAATCCATTGTGCAAAACCGCACAAACTGTAACATCCATTTATAATTTTTGTTCTGTATCAGCTGCACCTAGGGGGTTTTTGAAAGACATTGGAACTTAGTGCAAAGATCATAGAGACGCAATGCCTTTGCTACTGTTGCGACCTTTAGACAAAGAAAGCTTGCAGCCTGAGCCGTTTTCAGGTCAAATAATGGCTGGAAAGAAAAACTTCTGATTCACTGCAACCTACACAGTCCCTCCTTTATACTTTTAATCTGGGTTAGTGCAAATAAAGTGGACTTTTTCTCCCAGTTGGCTGAGGACCGCTATCAGTGGGTTTACACACAACAAATTATCATGTAAGCTTCATCTTACCAATGGAAAAGATAACACAGAGTAGGCTTGTTGAATATTTTTACATTTGATTGTGGTGATATCCAATCAAGACTCAAACTAACTACACTTAAACTGAGTAGCCAACCTTTGTTTTGACATCAAAGGAGCACCGTTTTATGTACAGTACTTTATGGATGGTTGTTCCTGTGATAGGGTGATACATTGTAAATCCAAGCGTGCTGTGCCTGAAAGTGGTGCACGTGGATTCATTCTGGAATTATCCAGAAGTTAGAAACTCATTCTCAACTTTGCAATCCCTACAACATATCAAATTCAAGTGAACATTTCTTCACACAGAAATAAGGAAAAAATAAAATCGGATAATTAATTTCCTGAAATCTTGAAGCTAGCAAGAGGAAGTTAGAAACCAGAACAAGGGAAATAGTTTAGCTCGGACAAAAAATAATGGAAGAAAATACTGAAATATCTTACAATGAAAATAATACAAATTGTAAAGTGATATTTACCAAATCTGCGATGACACCAGGAATAAGACCTATTCCCAATTATCTTTTCAGGCTGGCCAATATGGATTTTAGTTTTGCTTTCAGGAGCTGTTGTGACTTGAAAGGTGCAATACATCTCTCCCATCTACAGCAAAATACTTGAGTTCTCTCCCTCTCACAGAGTTTTCTCTTGATGCTTTTTACTTCTATCTGGAGAATTGCATGTGAGAGAATCTATTTTACCGAATTTGCCTTTGCCAAGGGTGTGTTTATGAGTTGTTACCCTATTGGAACAGCTGCTGTTTAGGAATTAAATAATGTATTACTCTGTTAAGTTTTCCAATAGAGTTAATTTATTCCAATTCTTCTTTCCTTTATTGTATTTTAACTATGATGTATAATTAAAGCATGTTTGGTTTTAAGCCTGGTCGTGTGACCAATCGAATTGCATCTGGAATGCAATGCTAACTCTTACATTTAAAATAAGAAAATGTTAAGGTCCAGGTTTGACATGTTTTGAGGGGATTTGGTCTGTCCATAACAACACCCACCCACACAGTAACGCTCTATGATTCTAACCAGGGAGGATAAACATGGGTTAAAAAGGGGAGGAAACCCCACATTCGTCAAGGGAAGAAAATTGGAAGTTTTGAAAGATGAAAAAAGAGTAACACTAGAAGACAGAAGGAGTGAGAGAGTGGAAGGAATTTGTGGTGCCAAAAACAAAACTGATAGCAATTAAGAGACATGCAGGCAGATAGAAAAATTAGCTCAACTGAGAGTATTGGCCAATGATTTGAGTGACCTCTGGGGAGGGAGTTTAAGGTTTTGGATACAGCAAGAGTCACCACTGAATTAGGGGATACCAGCCCATTCTTGGGCAGAAGACTGGAGGTAAAGGAGGAGGGAGACTGAAGAAAGCCAAGTATCAGCTGTAGCTAGTACTGGAATGATGGGCCAGGAAGGAGCACGGGGTCTGTGCAGCACATAGGGAGGGGGGCAGCACAGAGAAAGCCCATTTTAAATCAAGGTTGGGGGCTTCAATTGCAGGGAGATCCAAAAAGAAAATAGTTCAAACTTACAATAGCAGTATGGCAAGCTAAGAGAAGGGAGGGTGGGCAGGTTGGAGTAGCAAGAATCTACATCATAGAAAAGATGTCAGGATGATGGCTTTGGGGGATGATCTCCACAGTATAAATGAATATGAATGGGCTGAAAAAATGTCAGCATAGTCCAACATGGCAAGAAAGTTAACTCACAGAAAACATTCTGGGACTTGGATCTCAACAACCTCCTGTGATTGAGGCAATACCACATACGAATATATGGTTTGAATCAAATGTAAAAAAAAAACCTTACAGGGGTAGCAATAGGTAGTGATTGTGGTGGGACACATGGTAAAGGGACAAATGGTCTTAAACAGCTACATTTCAGTGAGTGAGGTGAAGGAGAATGTTTACAGGAAAGCTTTACCAATGGTCTGCTGGGAGCAGGGAATACCACTAGCATCTAGGAAACCTGGGCTTCCGGATTTTCATTCCACAATGTGAAATTTTCGGCTCTAGCAGGCCCAAACCCAATGGTCAGCCTGATTGACAAGCAGGTCTTCCAGTCAGACTGGGAGCTATCCCAGAGGAGCCTACAGTCTGCGGCCCCTGGGTGGGAGGGGAAAGTAATCCTAAATGTAGGCTGCTCCTTAACCCAGGAGTCAAGTGTCCAGTTCCCAGTTCTAGGCATGGAGATGGGGTTTGTATGAGAGAGGGATCAGACAGAATTCCTAAGCAAGGCAACACCTGCTGCCCCACTAGCAGCGCTGTGAAAGCTCCTGCCTCCTTTGTGGGTACCAACACTTCACGACAGTTACCATGCTTCCCGACACCCAGGAAAACCCATCAGCCACAGATAAACTTATAAGGCAGGTTAAAGACAGTGCTTGCAGTTTTATTAACACGTGTCAAACAACATCCAGTTTGACGGGAGCAGATTGGCTGTCCGGATTGTGCCATCTCAGTAAAGCTGGAAATCAGTGAGCTAGATCTTGGTTCCCAAAATTTTTGGAATTTTTGTCTATGTAACCTATAGATCCACTGCCAACATTGCCTGCACACCCATGTTAAAGCATATGTCTACCAACACCACGTTCAATCCTACAATGTATTTTTCTCTGGAAAAATGTTACCACAAATGATGCATATAAAGCCAATTTATTTCTTTATTTAGTATGCTGAATATGCTATATTACTTTATGCATATGATTCTGGTTGTAAAACAGACTAAAATCTAAAGCACTCTTATGTTTTTGTTATTTTAATGCTACTACATTATGAACTTTTTGCTTTCTTCCAGTTTTTAAAATCATATTACAATGATAAATGTTCTTTTTGCAGAATAACACAAGACACCTCTACACATTGGGCTGAATATTGATTGTGGATGCCAATGGCTGCTGTAGTGAACATTAACCCATGGAGTGGTGATAGTAAAGGAAAGCAAATAATACCAACAAAGCAAATCATTGTCATTAAAATTAACTTACAAAGCCATTCACAGCAACATAGGTTGGCAGTCCACTCACAAGGGACCAGTGATCCGCTGGAGGTGACCTACAAGTACAAAATGAATTGAAATGACGATTTCTTGGTATGATTTTGTCCCTTCTATTAAAATACACTTACTGATTTGCAAAGTCCTGGTTATACTTACGGGATGACTTTGATTTCCTCTTTCCCAACCAACAAGTAGTCAATTATCTTATAAAAGTTGATTTCCTACATAGTTTGAGAGACAATTGTTGTTAGTGGTACATTAACACATGATCCATTTTGGGAACTGAGCTTGAACTGGTGTGTGCATGAACTTACTCTGCCATCTGGGGTCTTCGGGCCTTTGTAAGGAGGTACCTCACCCATCTGGATTGGCCATTCATCAAAGAACTCCTAGGATTGCATTTCATAGGATTGTATTTGTTTAGTTAAACAATGTGTTATCGTCCATTTAATCGTAGCTGACATTTTTAAATAGCAAACTAAAAGAGAAAAGATGCATCATTGTAATTGTTACCTTTTGCTTAGTCATGTCCAGAAGAGCAACTGAATATCTTTCGACATTTAAATAAATGCGAACTGTATATAGAGCTTTGTGAAACTGGCGCTCAATGTCTGTAAGCTCTTCAAATACCTTGTTGGCAGACCACAGAAGGATCTATTGATGGGATACAAACAGGCATTTACAGAATCTGTGCGTACAAAGTATTTTGCCTCTCTGAGTCTGATAATTATATTTTTCTTCTCTATACGCTTGTAAGGGATCTGGGCAACGCCAGCATTTGTTGTCCATCCCCATGTGAGAAGGCGGTAGTGAGTTACTCTATTGAATTGCTACAGTCCATGTGGTGTTGGTACAACCACAGTGCTCATAGGAAGCATTCACACAGTAACTTTAGATCCAGGTATCCTCAGTGTTATACAGGCATGGAAAACTCTTTTTAGTGAGGACATTAATCTTATCTGTTGGTCATAAAGCATAGTCTAATGGACACTGGGGAAGCAAGATTATTTAGGAACATATTAACAGGAGTGTACCTATTCTCAAACTGTTCTGCCATTGTATTAAATGATAACAGATTTGCACCTCATTTCCATTTTTCTGCCTTCAATCCATATCCTCCGATAATCTTACCTAACAAAAGATTATGAATCTTAGTCATGTTTTTTTCAATTGGTCCAATTAGAAGTAATAAGTTTATCTTCTATTGAAATGATGATGCTAGTCTCATTGCTATGCTCTCCATGATATATAATCTTTTAAGATGTCTTTCCATCTCAGATACTTGGTTTGACAGCTTTTGGATCATTTATAGGTGACAGCTTGGAGGTATCTAACTGCATGGGTCCAGCAAAGCAACTCATTCAACTGATATATTTCTCCAACTCTGGGTGTAAACTATTCATGATGATAGGATTCAAAAATTTAATCAACTTGTTTATTGGGGAGCAGTCCTGTATTCTGTCATGTCTGCATCTCTATCTTAATGAATGAGCTAGCCAGTGGGGTGCGGTGCAGGCTACAGTAACTGCAGATTTTATATGGAGCAAAAGACAACCTTGAATCTATTTGGTGGAAGATATGAGGAGCTTCCATAATAAATGTTAATTCATAGTGGTATCTGGATGCTCTGTTGGATGCCAACTTTAGCCTGAACAGTCCTTTGAGACTACCCTGAGAAGCTGCAGAGAAACTTTCTTTTCTTTCTTCACTGAAAAAGTCCAAACATGATAAATTTGTAGTGTAATAAGCTGTTAGTGGATGGACAGCTGGTTTATGATGCAGAGTGACTCCAACACAAATGAAATTCCTGCACCAGCTGAGGTTACCATTAAAGTCCCACATTCTCAACCTTTCCCCTTACCTGAGGAATGGTGATCCTCAGGTTAAAACACCATCACTCGTCTCTCTAATAAAAGAGCAGGTCTGTGGCCCAGTGCAACTGCAGTGCCTCTACCTTACTTTCATAAGATGTGCATCTAAATAGCTTTCCTTGGTGGTTCAGAACTCTAAAGACATTCGAGAGCAGAACTTCTTCCAGGCTGGGTAAAGATCCAAAATAATTTGAATTTGCGGCAGGGAAACAAAGTATTGTGTAAAGGAAGGGATTCATTCAATATTGACATTGCACTGAGCACCCTCAGGTGGATCAGCTTCATAATGAACATATAGGAACAGGTCGATGCCATTCAGCCCAGCTAGCCTGCTCTGCCAGTTTATACGCTCACAGCTCTCAAACACTCCAAAGCATTTATCTCACCCTATCCCCAATTTCGCTCTATGCCACTGGTGATCAGAAACCAATGAATCTCCACGTTAAAGGTAACCAAAGACTGAATCCTGAGGTATACACAATTCCAAAGATTCACAATCCTTGAAGTAATAAAAACAACCTCCTCAACTTGTTTCTAAGTGGCATTCCCACTTATTTTTAAATTATTCCCCCTGTTCTAGCCTCCCCAACCAGAGAAAACAGCCTACCTTGGTCTATTCCTGTAAGTATTTTCTAAGTTTCAATGAGATCACCTCCTAAACTCTAGATAATACAGGCCCAGTTTGCCCAAACCCTCTTCATCAGACAGTCTGACCATCCCAGGAACAAGTCTGGTGAAGCTTCATTATACTCCCTCTATAACAATAATATCTTACCTCAGGTAAGGAGACCAGAGCTGCACACAGTACTCCAAGTGCAGTCTAACCAAGCTTCCGTACAAATGAAGGAAGGTTTCACTATTCCTGCAATCTAATCCTTTTGCAATTAAGGTCAACTTTCCAACAGCTTTCTGAAGAGCTTGCTGCACCTGTACGTTAGCCTTCAGTGACTGATTGACAGGAACACCAAAGTCCCTTCATACATTTATGCTCTCCAACCACTCAACATTTAAGGAATATCTCTTTGCCAAAGCCTCTGAGTGATTAGAATTTAGCAGATGAGTAAACCTAACACGCCACATGGATTTAGACAGTCAGCACATCAAAGTGAACGGTATCTCACAGCTTTTCAATGTAATTCTTTTCATTATACTGAAGGTGGATTTGTCAAACAGCTGAAGAGATAACTCAGATTTGCTGTAAAGGTACTACCTGGAGATGGGGTTTGAGAATGTGCTAAGGTGCCCACTTTCCATACTAAGACAAGTTGTGGCTGACATTGTGACACCAATTGGTGAAATCACCATAACATGATATGGTGAGTATTTCTGCAGTTGTTACAATCATTACAAAAATGGACTCTCAATATTGAACTTCCATTTTAGTACCTGAGATCTTTATTAACATATAATGCTTTTAAAGAGGGCAAATTCTGCTCTAAAGTGGCCTCTATGATCACCTGACAACAGAGTGAGGCAAGTCTAGGGAGCACTTTGGAATACATAAAACTAAGTACATTAACATTACGTCAGCTAAAGATAGGTTGAATAAATTTGCATATCCTATTTAATGCACACTTGCGTGATAGATTCACGTATTAGGAGATACTAGGTTACTTACATATGAACTTACAAATTGGCAGCAGAAGCAAACCATTCAGCCCATCAATCCTGCCACACCAGCCAATAAGTTCTGAGGAAGGATCGCTCAACTAAAAGCATTAACTTCACAGATACTACTAGGCCTGCTGAGCTTATCAGCAATTTCAGTTTTTGTTTCCGATTTGCAGTGTCTGTAGTTATTTTGGCTTTTAATAAGATGTTTGTGTTCTGCCTCTCACAATCTCATCTCCTCCCACCTTCACCCAGCACCACCCCCCCCCCCAATAATGTTTGATTTTTCCTGACGTTACCTGCAAAGTTTGGAAGGATAGTGAAACAGACACAGGAATATACAAATTGGCCTATAACTGCAGCTACTTTGATCAGCAAAGCAGAGAATGAAAAATAAGAACTGATAGTAGCAAAGAGGTTGTGCAAGGCTTTCTTCTCTCCCTGTCTCTCTCCAGCTCAAAATCAATACCCCACGAGAAAGCTATTTGAGAATAACAACTATTCGCAAAGAACACAGACCTACAGCCTTCACCGCTGCTGCAGAATATAGGTCAACAATTAAGTAATTATTTTATTTAAAATCTCACACCCCAAAGACTCAAAGGACCCTTTTTAAAAAAAATCTACATAGTCTACTCTTCCTGCCTGTATCAGACACTTCCCGTTTTGTAAAGTTATAACCTGTGTTTGTGTGTGTGTGATCTTGCATTATTATTATTTTTGAGGGACTTAAAATTTCTTTGTCTTTCATTCAAGAAAAGCTTATAATTTGGCTTCTTCATTTTCAGCTAGTTTTAAAAGATGATTGTTGCATACTATGGAAGACATCATCCTTCTTAGACAGTAGTAAAATGTGTTTAAAGAGAAGGAAGTCAATTCCTCCTCACCTGTTCATAACACAGTGAAAAGATGAAAAGTCGCAATACATGATATATTTTAACAATGAGCGTCATGGTTCAGCATGTCACTTATGAAGAGCTTTACTGAGTACTTAATAACCCCTCAGGCTTATCAATTGTACAATGACCAACTGGTGACTTCTTTCCTTGGGATGGAAGAATGGATAACATGTCTACTGAAGAGGATCATTAGCAAATCCACCCACTTTGACAGATTTCATAATCTGACACCCAAACTGCAAATTCTGTGGTAGAACAAAATGTGCTGCATATTGGACTGGTCAGTTTGGCTCACTAATAGGAACAAGGTAGATCCCTCACAGGGAGCTCATAGGCTTACCATTCAACACAAAACAATTGTGAAAAACAGTACCTTGGGTGCCATGGTCCGAGCTGGCTTTCTTGACTATGATCAAATAACTAGAGTTGTGGAGAGGGTTTTAAATTAATTTAGGACAGGAAAATGTTAAGCTTACAAAGCAAGAGGATAGCATTAAAGGGAAACTAATTAGGCCACGGCTGAAATACTGTGAACAGTTTTGGGCTCTTCATGTAATGAAAAATGTACTGGCTGTCCAGAGAGGTTTCACTAGATTGATCCCATTTGGAGGGATTGTCTTCTGACGAGAGGTTGAGTTTGTTGCTCCTGTGCTCATTGGAGTTTGGAAAAAAAGACAATTTTGTTGAAGCACACAACATGCTTAGGGAACTTGGCAGATTAGGTGTGGAAAGGCTCTCTATCGTTCTGGGAGAGTCTACAATTAAAAGGCACAATCTCAGGAAAAGGAGTCATCCTTTTAAAACAGAGACAAGGAGTTTCTTCTCTCAGACCCTGGGGAACCTAGGGAATTCTTTACTGCAGAGGGCTGCCAAGTTTGGGTCATTAAGTATATTTGAGGCTAACTAGGTTTGTTTTTTAAACTTAGTAAAGAAATCAAAAGTTATGGGAAAAGGGCAGGAAAGTGGAGCTGAGGATTATCAGTTCAGCTGGAACAGACTCAGTGGGCTGAACGGCCTGCATCTGCCCCTTAACCTTAAGGTTTCTACATTGTACTAGTTAAGTTTTCGGAGTCCCTTTACACATTTTGGATTTACACCCTATTTATAGCGAAGTAAAACCTGGTTGGCATCAACGCAACTAAATGTTGCCTTTGTCTGATCTCCATAAAATTAGATCTAAGAGCTGAATCAGTAAAATGTGTAACACTGTTCATGCCAGACCAGAACACTCCAGCACTTGTGTGTTCCTGAAAGGTGTAGTTAACACAGCTGAACTGGGATATAAGATGCTTAACACAACAGTCTGAGTCAGCAGTCTTACATTCTGTTCCCCAACAGTAATAAAAGGAAGATTCACACTACTGCGCAGCAGAAGGCTCACATTTTTGTCCTTCCAGTTTCCGTAAAAGGTACGTATGGTGTAAAGAACCAAATGTTTTGAGGAATTTTACTTTCAACAAAAAAACAATAAAATGGATCCCGTTCTACAACACATAGACTTTCAAATGTTTAGTTTAAGCCTGCTCATCCTGACACCAAAAAGTAAATGATAAAAAGATTTGGGGTCTTTTTGCAGAGTGGTCACCAGCGGTGCCTTTAGGGAGGACAGGTTTGGCTACTTACCAATTGCAGCAAATGGACAATAAAGTGACTGAACAAAGAAAGTGTTCATACTTGGCAATATGTTTTATGATTTTATGTAGATCTCGCATTGAAAGTCAGATAAAGAACTTTCATTGATTCGTGAGTAATATAATTGGAAAACACTTGATATCTGAGAATGATTAAAGTGTCATAGTTGTCAGCAAAAGAGTGATATTTCAAGTGTGACAGCTCTAGCTAGAATTCGCATCCCAGCCTCAGTGAAAGATTCAAGTTTAGATTAGATTAGATTAGATTCCCTACAGTGCGGAAACAGGCCCTTCAGCCCAACAAGTCCACACCGCCCCTTGGAGGATCCCACCCAGACCCATCCCCCTATAAACCACTCACCCCTGAACACTATGGGCAATTTAGCATGGCTTATCCACCTAGCCTGCACATCTTTGGATTGTGGGAGGAAACCGAAGCACCCGGAGGAAACCCACACAGACACAGAGAGAATGTGCAAACTCCGCACAGACAGTTACCCAAGGGTGGAATCGAGCCTGGGTCCCTGGCGCTGTGAGGCTGCAGTGCCAAACACTGCGCCACCGTGCCGCCCCAAAAAAGGATCTATTATAATGTAACACATATTACCTGGGATCGTCGAGTTTCCACGTTGTAGAGGTAACTCAAGTGTGAGTATTTCAATGCTAGAGATGCAAAACTAAGGTATTTGGTAAAAACCTAGAAATAAAAAATTAACTAGTCAATAGATTTGTTTTTCTTTCAACTTACACAAAAATCTTAGATGATTCTTTTCATTTACCTCTTGGTCTTCTTTTGAGAATTGTAGTTCACCAATTTTGTTGATCACCATCATGACTGCTAATATCTCCTTCCCCTGCATCAAAGGGGCAGCTAACATGTTAACAGTTGTGTAGCCAGTCTGTTTATCAACAAATTCGGAAAAGTGGGCATCCTAGGACAAAACCATAGTGACATTTCTGTTAGTCTCCAACATTTAATATAGGTCATTCTTGAAATGATACTGCTTTTGTAATTAAGTGAGTTTCATGTACTTCATTCATTTAGAATTCCATATGTTAGGAAAAAACAAGACTTTTTTACTCCATTCATGGAGTTTGAACATGGCCTTTATTTTTCTAATTTTAGAAAGAAATGCTAAATCTGATAAATCTGTATTTTTACTCGATACTCTAATAGTTGAACTGCATTCTATGAAATTTCGCTGAAAGTTTGTATGCATCAGCCTGCCAGTTAAAAGAGGGGAAAGTCAGTGAAAATCTGGAAGAGATCTATTTTGCTGTCAGGAAGGCATTAGGCATTTACAGTTAAGCTGGTAAAGTTTATGTATCGTGGGTAAGATATTGAGAATCTTCATTAACTCAGTTGCTGATAATTGGAAAGCATTTCAAATATAAATTAAATTTCAGATTTTCTTGGACTCTGATTTCACACACAAATAAATATTTGGCACTCCTCTAGCTATGGCAGAAAATCCAAGGCTACAGAAGCCAATTTTGGATTTACTGGTCAGTTATTGGTGAGATAATTTTCAACAACATTACAAAGGAACTTATACTAAGTGCATAAAGTAAGAAAGCTCAACCTCCACGTAAAAAATCTTTGCAGATAATTGAAAGCTTTCTATCGTGATTTTAACGTTTACCAAAAATCTAATATATTCCATTCAATGGACCATAAATTATATACTCAGTTTAATTTTGCTCTCTATTGAAGTCAATCAAAAACAAAATCAGGCCATTGTATATAAATTATTACTACTGTTTGTTTTGCATCACTTCCAAGAATTAAAACAAAATGGTTTTGATTCCCTTTGAAAGACATAGTTCTAACACCATTCTGATGAATGACCAGGAAGTTAGATCATTTGGATACAGGCAATTTGATTGCATTGGTAAACTCCAGGAACAGAGAACAAATGCTTCAAGTACCAGTGTGTTCCCATCAAAGATGCTACTTTATAATGTACTGACCACACGAGAAACACAAATTGCAAGAGAAATGCATGACTTTTTCATCCTTCTTGATCTTTCCCTCAATCAACCTCATGGCTTTATAAGGATTATGCTTTGTCTTAATTTAACATAAGCGGTTGCAGGTTAATAAGTTGTAGTATCATAGAGTCAAAATTCATAGCACCCTACGGTGCAGAAAAAGGTTCTTCAACCCATTGAGTCCGCACCAGTCAAAGACAACCATCTAACTATTCTCATCCCATTTATCAGTGCTTCGCACGTTGTATTCCTCAGCATCTCATATATACATCTAAATACTTCTTAAATGTTGTGAAGCCCTTATAAGCAGTGAGTTTCACATTTCCACCCCTCTCTGTGAAAAAAGTTTTTTCTCATAACCTTATAAATCTTCCTACTCCTTACCTTAAATCTATGGTCCCTGATCATTCATCCCTCCACCAAGTGGAAAATTTTCCTTCGATCTATACCCCTCATAGTTCTGCACATCTCAATCACATTTCCCCTCCATGTCCTGTGCTCCAAGGAAAACAACCAGATCTACCCGATCTCTCTTCATAAGTAAAACTCGCCAGCCCAGGCAACATCCTGGTAAATCTCTTTTGGACCCTTCCAGTGCAATCATATCCTTCCTATAATGTGGATTCCAATACTGACACAATATTCTAGCTGTGGCCTAAGTAACATATTATACAGTTCCAGAATCACCTCCCTGTTCTTAAATGGTATACATCAATAACAAATGTTTAATATCACATATGATTTCTTTACCAATTACCTACTTGTTCTGCTTCCTTAACAGACTGACGAACATGCTCACTGAGGTTCCTCTGATCCTCAGTACTTCCCAGGCTCTTGTCATTCATTACATATTTCCTTGCCTTGTTTTCCCTTCTGAAGTGTATCGCTTCACACTTATCTGGTTTAAATTCTATTTACCACTTATCAAACCATGTGACCAGCTCATCTCTATCCTCCTATATTCCAAGGCAATCCTGGTCACTATTTACTAGCCCACCAATTTTTGTATGATCCATGAATTTACTCATTAACCCTCCTACATCTACATTATGTACACATACGCCACATAAAGCAAGAGCCCCAACACTGATCCCTGCAGAATCCTACTGGACACAGGCTTGCAGTCACCAAACAGTCCTAAACCATCACCATCTGGAGCAGATTTACCGATCTTGGATCCCATTGACTCTTACCTTCACTCTCAGCCTGCTATGCAGGATCTTATCAAATGCCTTGCTGAAGTCCAAGTGGATTACTTCAAATACTTTGCCTTCATCAACACACATGGTTACTTCAAATTCAAATCGAGTTGATTAAATATGACCTCCCTCGGCTACTCTGGATTAATCTCTGCCTTTCCAGCAGCAGACTAATTAGGTCCTTGAAAATTGCTTCCAATAGTTTCCCCACCACTAAGATTAGACAGGCTGGCCTGTAGTTTCCTGGTTTATCCCTTCTTGAATAATGGTTTTCTCCAGTACTCTGGCATTTCTCCAACAAAAATCCTTTCTCAGTTGTTTTGGAAGACATTAATCTACTGGAATTATTCTTTTTACCACTGTACAGTATTTTCAGTGCAAGCCATAGAGAATAGCTCCAAACCTTTGCAACTTCTTTTTTCCTTTATTCACTCATGGGATAAGGGCATCGCTAGCCAGGCAGCATTTATTGCCCATCCTTAATTGCCCAGAGGGCATTTCTATGGATCTGGAGTCACATGTAGACCAGACCGGATAATGATGGCAGTTTCCTTCCTTAAAGGACATTAGATGGGCTTTCCCTGACAATTGACAGTAGATTCATGGTCGTCATTAGATTCCTAATTCCAGATATTTATTGGTGCAGTGGGATTCAAACCGAGGTCCCCAGAATATTATCTGGGTCTCTGGATAACAGTCTAGCGATAATAGCACTAGGTCATTGCCTCCCGTAAATTGGCCTTAGAATATACATAGTTCATTGGAAGAATAATAATAAAAGTTAATAATAAAAATAATAATAACTTAGTAAAAGTTGTATGCATGTGTGTGTGGGGGGGTGCGAGGAGGTGAGCGTGTGTTTGTAGGGAAATATACATGGGTAGCTCTGAATACGGGTGTTATATTTATATGGGTAGCATGTGTGCATTCATATTTGCAGACATAGCAAGTGTGTAACTAGGCTGCGTAACTGCAAGTATTGCATATGTGTACGAATAGCATATATTCAGGGTGTACATAAATTTGTGTATCATTGTATATGTATGTTTACTATAGGTTCATTTTCAATGTGAAATACGTGTCCAGATAAATAATCAAACATGATATAATTGCAGTATAGAACTGAAAAGGATTTTTCATGATATTTTGGTTTTAACATGAGCAAAATATCAGCTGAAGCATGCTGTGTTCTTCCAACCCCATACTGTGTTCCCTGTGACTCCAACATCTGCAGTTCTTGCTAACTCTCAGAAGAAAGTATTAGGGTTTAGGGTTAAAAACAGCAGTAAAACTTTACACTGCTACTTATTACAACCACATAAAGTGCAACTGTAAGTATCGAGAATTAATGAATACCGTTTCTATGAATGGCATCCCATCTTTCATCCTTTTTAAATTTCGGCTGACCAGGTCCTACCTACCCATCAACCGTACTTTGGCTTCTAATCCCACAGTGCTTCAAATTTGAAATTCTCATTGTTGTGTTGAATTCCCTCAGTAGCCTCCTGATGTCTGTTATCCCCCTCACTTCTAAAACCCACAAGATCTCTGTGTTGATTGACTTCTAGCCTCCCGTTGCCAATTTTCAGAGAACTTTGACACCCACGCCCTCAGTTATCATGGCAGCAAGCTTTGGAATTCTATTCCTAAACCTTTTGAACTGTCCATCCTCCTTTAAACCTTTGATCAAGCTTTTGCTTATCTGACCCATTATCTCCTAATAAGGCTCAGTGTCAAATTGTGTTTGATAATGCTCCTGTGAAGTGACTTGTCACTTTAATACGTGAACAGTTCTATATCAATGCAAGATGTTGTTGTATTTCCAGCTACAGAGGAAACCAAAGAAAATAGACACCAGACATGTCACTTTACAAAATCTTCCAATATGCTATGAGCTTTAGTGCCTGAAGGCAGTTTGCACAGGCAGAACCCATATATGTGACCTATTCTAAAACTTTATGTATCAATGGCAGACTTCAAGCGGCTTGAAGATTATTTGAGTCAAATTAGAGCTCTTGCTTTTCTCCAGACAAAGCACAACAAACAGAGCCTCTTGTATTGTGAGAAAACCTCTCACTTCTAACATATAATATTATCTTTCAGCTACGTGGTAGCATTGTGGTAATTGTCTGCACTAGTAACCGAGAGCCCCAGGCTAATGTTCTAGGGACATGGATCTGACTTTCCACTGTGACCTGTGATGAATTTTCAATTCAATAAAAATCTGGGACAAGAAGAAAACTAGCTTAATTGCCACCACAAGGCCATTTTTGTACGAACATCGACGAACAGATGGGTATAAAAACCCATCTGGTTCACTAATGTCCTTTAGAAAAGGAAACTGCCATCCTTACCTGGGCTGGCCTACAGGTGACTCCAGGCCCAGAGCAGAACAATGTGTTAACTCTTAACTGCTCTCTGACTTTAGGTAAGGGCCATAAATGCTGGTTTAGCCAGCGCTGCCCACAATCACTCAACAAATGAAGAAAAAAAAAATCAGATGCATTCCTATAACAACATTCATACCAATTCTAAACATTTTCAACATTTTATAGCTCCAGTGGAGTGTCAAACTGGTTTTAGAGTTTTTGGAGCTCCTACACTTTTCAAACTTCTAACTGTTTAATGACATCAGAAAAACAGACCTATCCAACTTTTACTGTCACAACTTTAAAAGTTCCAGCTAGCAATTAACAATTTAACAATTAAAGCAACCTTCCGCATATGCAACATTCATTGCAGCCAAGTCATAATTCATTTATTGACAGAATCAAGGGCAACGTGGTATTGCGTGGTTAGCATGGCTGGCTTTTCTTCTATTCCTTTATTTCTGGGATGTGGGAGTCGCTGGCTGGCCAGCATTTCTTGCCTATCCCTAGTTGTTCTTGAGAAGGTGGTGGTGAGCTTCTTTCTTGAACCGCTGCGGTCCACATGCTGTGGGTTGGCCCACAGTGCTATTAGGGAGGTAAGCCCAGGATTTTGACCTAACGACAGTGAAGGAACGGCGATATATTTTCAAGTCAGGGTGGTGAATGGCTTGAAGGGGAACTTGAAGGTGACAGTGTTTCCATGTATCTGCTGCCCTCGTCCTCCTAGATGGAAGTGGTTGTGGGCATGACAGGTGCTATCTGAGGATCTTTGGTGAATTTGTGCAGTGCATCTTGTAGATAGTACATATCATTGCTACTGAGGACTGAAGTGGAAGGAGTGGATGCTTGTGGATGAAGTGCCGATCAAGCGGGCTGCTTTGTCCTGGATGGTATCAAGCTTCTTGATTGTTGTTTAGGCTGCACTCATCCAGGCAAGTGGGGAATATTCCATCACATTCCTGACTTGTGATAATGGGAACTGCAGATGCTGTAGAATCCAAGATAACAAAGTATGGAGCTGGATGAACACAGCAGGCCAAGCAGCATCTCAGGAGCACAAAAGCTGACGTTTCGGGCCTAGACCTGATGAAGGGTCTAGGCCCGAAACGTCAGCTTTTGTGCTCCTGAGATGTTGCTTGCCCTGCTGTGTTCATCCAGCTCCACACTTTGTTATCTTATATTCCTGACTTGTGCCTTCTCGATGGTGGACAAGCTTTGAGGAGTCAGGGGATGAGTTACTTGCTACAGTATTCCTAGCTTCTGACCTGCTCGTGTAGCTACTGTGTTTATATGGTGGGTCCAGTTGAGTTTCTGGTCAATGATAACCCCGAGGATGTTGGTGGTGGGGTATTTAATGACAGTAACACCATTGAATGTCAAGGGGCGAGGGTTAGATTGTCTTTTATTGGTGATAGTCATAGCCTGGCATTTGTGAGGCGTGAATATTACTTGTCACTTGGCAGACCAAGCCTGGATATCGTCTAGATCTTGTTGCATTTGAACACGGGCTGTTTCAGTATCTGAGGAGTCACAAATGGTGCTAAACATTGTGCAATCATCGATGAACATCTCTGACCTTATGATGGAGGGAAGATCATGAATGAAGCAGCTGAAGATGGCTGGACCTAGGACAATACCCTGAAGACCTCTTGCAGAAATGTGTTGGAGCTGAGATGACTGACCTGCAACAACCACGACCATCTTTCTATGAGCCAGGTATGACTCCAAGCAGTGGAGAGTTTGCCCCCAATACCCATCGATTCCTGTTATGCTAATTACAAAAAAGAGACTGGGAGCCACACAACTCCCACTGCAAAGATGACACAGATGGAGGAGTAAAGCAGGAGATTAATTAGTATTTTGCTTTTATATCTTGCAATCTACACCATTACATTTCTCGTAACATTCACATATTGTAAACAATGAGAGTTAGTTAACTCTTTCAAGGAAGTTTCTGGTACAAATTACTGGTTTGAATTAAGCATAGCTACTACCAATTATAGAATGCATGTCAAACGTTTGACAGCAACAGACCTTTGTAACGTCAGGAACATTCTGAATCTTCTTGGTTTTTGCTGTCCATCCCACTACCCCGATATCCAAAGGGAAAACAATCTCGCCTTGGGGAGGCACAAGATTATTCTCAAAACTGGAGTCTCTGGTCACATTAAAGAGTCTTGTGGCCAGTTCTGCAATACCATTCCTTGATCTGAATATGAACAAGCTGCCTCTGTCTGCACTGACCAGAGTGACAATCCTTTGCAGTACCTTGTGCATCTGCTTCTCGACATTGGAGTCATCCTGTAGCTCCTTGACCAGCTCAAAAACAATGTCAGACTCTTCCAACTTGCACAGGTCTTTGAAGGAAGCCCCACCCTCCAATCCCACCTTTGTCCCATTGAAGATTGCGCCAATCGTTTCTGGCCTGAGCTTCCTGTCAAAGTATTCCTTGGCAAATTGTGGGTTGTTCTCCAAGTATTGTTCAACTGTTTCCTTGTTAACACTCCCCATGTTGGCCGTTTGGCTTCTGTTTTAGATTTGCATCACTGTTGGTTGGGAGAGAAGGGGTGAAATTGGCAGGGCTCCTTTTGTCAAGTCAGATCCAGGCACAAGGCATCCCATTTGACTCGGTAATTCTGCAGCTTGCGATGCTCCAAGGTTGACAGCAGGCAATGGGTTTAATGGACTGTGAAAATTTCCAGCCAGGTCCCATCCCTGACGTCAGCACTTTAAATCCTGACGAATGCATTAGACTGGTGAATCCCCATCTTCGTTCAAGAATGACCGGTTAATTAATGTCTCCAAGGATCAAAAGTTCCACGTGAGACACCCTCAATAGATTCGTAGGCAGCTTTATGCACAATGAAGTGGTCTTTAATGTGTGTTGGGTCTGGGGGTCTGGGAAGCCCATTGTGCTGCAAATGCCTGCAGTGTTCCTCTTTAAGATGTGCTCATTTCAAATACAATAATGTAAGGTCAAATGGCTACTTTCTGTGAGGAATCCCTTTGCCTCTGTAGTCCAGAAGATGTGTGGATACTCTCTGCAAGCAACGCAGCAGTGTTTAGATTTAATTTCACTCCACAATCCATACAGCCTTAATATCAGTAAGTATTTTGCTTTATCCTTGCCAAGTCTGCTAGCCGAATTTTCAAAGTGTGGTTTTTATTCAGATACACAACACGTGTTATTGGCTGGACACACATTTCCTTGTATTTAATCCAACAGACACGTGCCCACTAGAAAGGCTGCGGGTGATTTCTGCTCCGTCAGAAAAAAAATCATTTTGCAATTTGAATTCATTGGGGTCAGCCCGTGTAATTGCAAAGGAGTAAAAATATTGCGAATAATTAGCAAGTCAGACAGCATCAGTGGAGAGAGCACATCACTATTTTAGTTGACTGACTTTCGGTCGGAAGTGGAAAAAGTGAGAGGTATCAGGTTTGAAACAAGGATAGAGGCAGATGGGGACAGTATCTGGGATGTAAGATTAAATGAAAAAAGAAAGGATGATGGTGCATGGCAAACAGAGATGCCAAAAAGGCTGGTAAAGAAACAAACAAAACTTGAGAGGAGGTACAAATAGCAACAGCAGAAACATCACCACCAGCTACCCCAAATGTATGGGAGTAATTGTTAAAATCTGAAATTGTTAAATTCGGTTTTGATTCCAAGAGCCTGTAAAATGCCGAATGAAATGGTGACAACGCTGTTACTTGAGTTTATGTTCGGCTTCATTGGAACAGTGTAGAAGTCAAAGTCAGAGTAGGAGTGGGGCAGAGAATTAGAAAGACAGGCGACCAGAAATTCAGGGTCACAATGGCAGTCTGAATGCAGATATTCCTCGAAGCACTTAATCTGGGTTTAGTCTCCACTACTGGGCGCCTTCCATTTTATTAAAGACGTTGCCTTTGATCTTACTGCCTTATCTACCTTTGTGCTTACTGAAAACTTATTACATCCGTTCATGTTTCTTCAGTTCTGATGCAAGGCCAGCAACCTAAAATGTGAACTTTGTTTTTTCTCTCTGAAGAGGTTGCTTGACCAGCTGACTGTTTCTGTTTTTGATTTCAGTTATCTGCAGATTTTTGCTTTTGCTCTGAGAATAAAAATTGTTCAATGTTGTACAATTGGGACAGTAGAGAAGCCACACTATAAAACAGAGCAAAGCTCTTGCTTCCTGTAATTCCCCATAATACGATTAGCAGTGTTGCTGTTGACAACCTGTAACCAATGATGTTCCACAGGGATCAGTGCTGGAACTGCAACAGTTTACATTATGTGATCAATGACTTGGAGGAAGGAAGTGAATGTATCACAGTCAAATTTGCCGAAGACACAGAAGTAAAGACAGGTTGCGAGAGGGGTAACAATAGTTGATAGGTTAGGTAAGTGGGCAAAAAGTTGGAAAATGGAGTTTAATGTGGGAAAATACAATGTTCATTTTGGAGGAGAGAACAAAGCAACAGTACTATTTAAATGGAAAAAGAAAGCTGCAGCACAAAGTGGTGGTACTTGCGCAGCTAGCATAGGAAGTTAGCGCAGGTACAGCAGGTAATGCGGAGGGCTAATGGAATGTTGACCCTTATGCTCCAACGCCCTTCTAATAAGAGCAGGGAAGCCTTACTGCATCTGTACTAGGTGCTGGTGAGACCACATCTGTAGTAGTGTGAGCAACTTTGATTCCTTTATTTTAAGTTTTTTTTTAAACTGGCATCTGGGCCTGGAAGGCTAGTTCCTATACTTTGTTAGTCTTTTCAGTTGTCACGATCTCCAGTAAACAAAAACAAACTATGATTACAGTGCACTTTTAAAATAATGATGTCACAAGCAAAATGAGCCAAACATTGACTCTGAATGAGGAAGGAAATATTAAGGTGCCTAAAAAGATGACTAAGCAGTTTTCAGAGTGGTGTTTTAAGGGAGGTGAGAGTATTGGAGAGATGGAACTATTGAGCAAGAGAATTATGGATGCAGCCACCAAGATGGGGAGAGGGCATGAGGACTGGGGCGGTGGGAGATAGACAAGTAACCAGATCTGCTTAATCCAAAGTGCCTGGAGCACTATAGAGTTGTAGAGTTATAGCAAATGGAAACATACACTTTAGTCCAACCTGTCCACGCTGGCCAGTCATCCCAAACTGACCTAGTCCCATTTGTCAGCATTTGGCCCATATCCCTCTAAACCGTGCTGATTCATGTACCGATCCAGATGCTTTTTAAGTGTTGAAATTGTACCCACCTCCATCACTTCCTCAGGCAGCTTGCTCCAAACACATACTACCCTCTGTGTGAAAAAATTAGCCCCAGGTCCTTTTTAAATCTTGCCCCTCTCACTTTGAACCTGTGCCCTGTAGTATTGGACTCCCCCACCCTGGACAAAACCTCTCTAAGGTCACCCCTCGGCCTCCCACACTCCAGGGTAAAAAGCCCCCGCCTATCCAACCTCTTCCTATAACTCAAACCCTCCAGTTCCAGCAGCATCCTTGTAAATCGTTTCTGCGCCCTCTCAAATTTAACAACATCCTTCCTGTAGAAGGGCAACCAGAATTATACAGAATATTCTAACCAATGTCCTGTACATCCACAACATAACATCCCAACTCCTTTACTCAATGCACTGACCAATGAAAGCAAGTGTGTCAAATAGCTTCTTCACCACCCTATCTATCTGTGACTAGACTCTCAAGGAACTATGCACCTGTACCTCAAGGTCTCTTTGCTCAGTAAAACTCCCCAGGGCCCGACCTCCTGCTGTATAAGTCCTGCCCTGGTTTGTCTTACCAAAATGTAACACCTCATATTTATCAAAATTCAACTCCATTTGCCACCCATTGACCCATCTAATCAAGGTCCTGTTGTACTCCGCGATACTCATCTTCACTGCCCATGACATCACCTATTTTAGTTACCTTTTGCAAATTTACTAACCACGCCTTCTGCATTTACATCCAAATCATTTATATAAATGACAAAATGCAGTGGACCCAGCACCGAACCTTGTGGCACAGGCCAAGGATCCGAAAAACAACCCTCCACTCTTGTAAATGAAAAGGTGTAAACAGCAAAAACCAGGAGCCCTTGGCCAGCCCCCATTAGACCCTCCCAGGACAGAGACAGCACTGGGAGAAACACAGAGCAAAGCCACTTTCTGTTCTTTCAAAACAGAAAATAAAGCTGCCTCGACTTTGTCGAACAAAAATAAAAGCCCTATTACTCTGGGGAGAAACAAAAACAAATTAAAAAATGGCTCTCCCTCAACACTGTCCCTACCAAACCCTTATGGGCAGCGATCACAAGTGGCCAGAACAAAAATAACCTCAAGCAAATTCAAGAGAAATCAAATAAATAAACAAACAAATAAACAACAATTAAATAAATCGCTCTGCTCTGTCCTCATTGAACTCTCTGAGGACAAGGGCAACCAATGGTTCAAAATCCAGTGGAAGTTCCGCAGCACATTTCAACTACAGATAAAAATGCCCCTCATGCCAATCCTCATCAAGTGCATTAGAGACATTCTGGTTTTGGCTCTCACAAGGGGCCCAACATCAGAACAAAGGGAAAATAAAACAGCATTCTTTGCGGGACACCAAACCGAAAACAAACACAAACTTAAAAGGCAAAATGGAAACTTATTCTACACAAACAATGAACTAAGTGAGAATATCATTATCCGGGTTGATAATGCACTCCAGCCCCATGGCACCCAGCAGTCTCAAAAGGCCTCAACTACGCAAGTGAGCACCATGTGCTCCCTCTCCAGGGATACCTGAAGGTGGACATAACTGTGAAAGGGGGGGCAATCAGTAAGAACCAACAAGCCTCTATTCTGCCTGTTGCCTGGACCTGTTGGTGGCCACCTTGGCTAGATCCAGGAGCAAAGCCACGCGAAGGTTTGCAGTTTTGTCCGCCCCTGGTGTGGTTTTTATTCAGAAACACAACACATGTTATTGGCTGGACACACATTTCCTTGTATTTAATCCAACAGACACGTGCCCACTAGAAAGGCTGCGGGTGATTTCTGCTCCGTCAGAAAGAAAATCATTTTGCAATTTGAATTCATTGGGGTCAGCCCGAGTAATTGCAAAAGAGTAAAAATGTTGCAAATAATCAGCAAGTCAGACAGCATCAGTGGAGAGAGCACATCACTATTTTAGTTGACTGACTTTCGGTCAGAAGTGGATAAAGTGAGAGGTGTCAGGTTTGAAACAAGGATAGAGGCAGACGTGCATTGTGCCCTCATCCCACCTTAGCCTCAAGGAGGGGTAGCACACACTGCACCCCCCTCAACACCCTCCATCCTCCGGCTTGCTTCTCCAGCCAGTTGAGACGTCATGAGTCCCCGCACCGCTTGTCCTCCAGTAGTGGGTTATTACAGTGCCAGTACGCTGCCCTGCCCCGGCGCTGAACAGAACGAGCTTCACCCACACCGGAGAATGGCACCTGCCACGCGGAGGCCTTCAGAACACAAGTGGCCCGTACCCTGGAAACGTAGAAGCAGTCAATTCTGGAAGCTCCAACCCCAGGCTTCACAAAGGCAACGGAAGCAGAATCGAGCTACAGATTTTGCAGGATATCTACCAAGTCAAAAGTCTTAACCAAGTCTGTCAAGATCCCCACCAATGCTGAGTTCTTCTGGGTAATGCCATGGTCCCATGAAATCTCCCCCAAAGAAGGACAAGGTTGTCCTCATCACTGAGTAGAGTAGACACTTCCCAGAAGAAGCATATCTGCGCAGGTCCCCATCCAAGGCACAAATATGTTCACAAAGTGAAATGCCATGCCTCTGAAACAAACCATGAGCAGGAGCAGACAGCCTGGCACATGCTC
Organism: Stegostoma tigrinum; assembly: GCF_030684315.1. Lineage (NCBI taxonomy): Eukaryota > Metazoa > Chordata > Chondrichthyes > Orectolobiformes > Stegostomatidae > Stegostoma > Stegostoma tigrinum. The sequence continues at coordinate 42,631,832 of NC_081373.1, read as the reverse complement.
CTTGACCCTCAAGGCCTCCGGCTGAATAAAAGGGGCCAACAGGATAGCCGCTCTGCCTGAGCTGGGGGTGAGGTAACTCATGAAGACCCCTACCACCACTCCAGGAGCCACATCGTCCCCTGAAACGCTATGGGTTCCTTGCAGGAGGCTCACTGTGTATTTTTCTTCCTTCAGGAGCGAAGGGATACAAAATCTGTGCTTGGGCCTTCCCACTGCCATTGGCGTTGACATTGAGGTTAGCTATGGATGTCTTCATGGCAGCAATATGTGCAACCATCACCAGCTAAGGCATTCACACCCAACTCACTGAGCAAGTGGGGGTCTCTTTTTCCCTTCCACTCACAGAGGACGCTGAAAAAGGAATCCATGGTACCCCTGCTTCCTGTTCTTGTCCGTTCCCAGGGGCACCAATAGCCACTGGGCAGACTTGACCAGAAGCAGTAGAGAATTCCATCAGCCTGTAGCCAACCAGACTCTGTCTCTGTGACCAAGCACCACTTGGCAGAAGTCCTGGAGTTGTCCAATAGGAATGAGAAGGACTTTGTCCGCAAGAACCAAATTGCCTTCTGCCTTGTCTAACTCAGCACTGCTCGCGACTGAAGCCTAGTCACCCCTGACCCCGACCATGGCCCTTCCCCCGCATCGATTGCAGGGTGTAGTCCGGGTCACTGATTGGGCACACCCCTGCCTCAATCCTACCCCCAGCAGGAGGATCCTTTACAGATAACTCCAAGCCTCAGGTTATGCCAGAGTCTCCTAAAACATTGACTAAAATGCCTGGGATAAGATCCCGAGTAACGGTGGAGGTGTCCGACATAAAGGCTTGGAGGCAGCAAGAAGGCCTACTCCTCCATCCAGGGTGCCTTATTCCCACCACAGTCCCCAGTCAGCACAGGCAGCATCTCGAGGCCCTCCAGTTCCTGTGCCATGGGCAAGACCTCAGCAGTTACGCCCCCTTGAGGTGCCTGGTCCCGTTGCGGTGGACTGCAGGGGCAGGTTCATGACCCTCCCCTAGTGAGGATTTGCAAATACAATCTATTTTGTTCAAAAAATGCAGCATCTTATAAAGTCCTACTTTCGAAATAAAACCAGTCTGACTCAAAACCAAAACACAAACGGATTCTAAACAAGGCCTCACATCCAACATGCATTGTCTGACCTAAAATGTCACCTCTTCTTTACACTGATAAAACCTTTTAGTTCTCTCAGGACTGTGACTTGAAAGGAATTCAGGCATTTATATATACATATTAATCAATTACATCCTTCTAACTGAATGAAGGTTTAGCAGCATCTTAGGTTTGTTTAATACATCCTCTTCAGTGGTGTGACCATTTGATCTTTTACTTATAAATTCTGTATCTGATACTTCCTCTCTCGCTAACACCTGAAGAAAGAGTAAGGCTCTAAAAGTTTGTGTTTTCAAATAAACCTGTTGGACCATAACCTGGTGTCATGTGATTTCTGACCTAGTGAGGAAGGAGAGGGGTTTCCAGGGGACAATACTTTGTCATCCCGGGGGAATGTGTTGTTAGTACCAGACTTCCCCCATCCCTCCGACCCTGAGGAATGGCTCCTTTTTTGGGGAGGATGGGGGAGCAAGAGACACCTCCATCTCTCCACTCAGAGATAGTAAGAACTGCCGATGCTGGAGTCAGAGATAACACAGTGTCCTGACCCATAACGTCTACTTTCCTGTTCCTCTGTTGCTGCCTAGCCTGCTGTGTTATCTCCATCTCCCCACCATCAAATGTCTTCCCTTTTTCCTTGTCTCTCACAGGTTTCGGGGCACGCAGAGGGCCAGGGGAAACTTTGTGGTACCACCTGCTCATGCACAATTTAATCATCGACAGGCTGGGCTCCAAAACCCGCAGTTTCCTGATGGGCCTGGGACTGCTATCCTTTCTGAGGGAGCCCTCCATGGGCTGGGCGCTGATGGCGTCAGGGTCACCCAGGGAATCCTCTTGGGAGGCCACCCACAAATGCTTAGTCTTCCTCTGGGCTTTCCTCCCCTGCAGGCGCTGTCCACCCTTCTCTTCCCCCCCACCTCCCCCCCGCCCCCCCGCCACTGGTATCTGTAAGCAAAGTAGCTCCCTCCTGCAGGGACCGAGGTTTGCTGGAGGACGTTGCGAGGGGGCAGGGTGACAATGCCAGCTGTAGCCGCTCAGATGTTGGCAGTGGCCTTCGATGCAGGGCAGTTCCTTCGGAAGTGCCCCACCTCCTTGCGGGTATGACACCGCACAGCCTCCGCCGACCACGGCACCCACCCAGTAGGCAGCACTTTCCGTGTGCAACTGTGAAGGTGCCCTCCGTGACCACCTTCCAGGGCCAGGCAGGCAAAAACCTCCCATTGCCAGGAGTTGTAGACGCGTCTCACATGGACCTCCTTCAGACCCAACAGTAGCGGCACCACACCCAACCACACCTCCCCGAGCTGGCAGAGGTTGGGAAGAAGGAGCTGAGATGGAGAAACGGGCAGGAAGTTTGATAAAATGACTTTCTGACAAACTACTTCCAGAGGGTCGGCAGGCAAAATAAACCTCCTCACCGACAGTCGGCTCCTTCTCCAGGGTGGGGCGCACCACTTGCTCAGTCTTCAGGAATACGACTGCCTGTCCTTATACCTTCACAGCGACATTAGTGGGGCACCGACTACCGCTCAATGGTCATATCAGGGCGATTGTAACATTTCAGACCGAGCTGTTTTGCTAAATAAGTGAAGAGCAACTAGGCCCCCAGGGTGGTGAGAGACACAGAGGATGCAACCACTCCTGCGTAGGAACAACAGGACCCCACCCTGACTGTTATTTTAGAGCACCCCATGGTCACTGCTGCCCCTCCCCCCTCAAACACAAACTAGGACCATCACCTCCCCTCACACAAATCACCGAAAGAGAACCTGACAAAGTCTCGTTCACCCCCACCAGCCAGCACAATCCCTTAGGCTGCCATGTCCCAACCCACACATCCCAAACAACGCTTCCCCAAACCCAAGTCACTGGCAGATGGTATAGGCCACAGTCCAGAAGTAGTAATTGGGAAGAGGGCCCAGGCCCCTCACAGTCCCAGGCCCCAATCTCCAGAATTAGGTCACTTACAAGTAACTGTTCAGGCCCCAAACTGTTAATGTTCAGGCCCAAGTCCCCGTAAGTAAAGAAAACAAGTGCAGGCTCCAAGAACATGCCTCCCCAGCAGTAGACAACAATAGAAAAGCCCAGGTTTTAGGAATTAACACTTCAAACCACTGGCTAGGTAGAAATACAGGCCACCAGACTGCCCAGAGGAGCAGCAGGCAGTCAGGCTGCACTACCCAAGACCCAAGGCCCAAGGGCCCAAGCTGCAGTAGCTTCTCCCAGCGTAGCAGTCTTCAACACGCTGAGAGGGAATGCAGGCCACCGCGCTCCCAAAGGCAGCAGCAGAAACAAAGAATCCCAGGTACAAGTGCCTCCAGGCAGGCAGGCTGCAGCACTGAGGCCCCAGCTCTAGGCCTCAAACAGCTCCAGCTACTCTCAGTTGCAATAGGTGGTGGCAATTCACCCTCCAAATCCCACTTACAGCAGCAGCAGAGTGCAGACACCCAATACACTGCCTTCTAAGGGGAAAACAACTCTCCACCACGCCCTCTGTCTCCTACTTTCAAGCCAATTTTTCATCCAAATGGCCACCTCCCCTTGATCCTATGTGATCTAACCTCATTAGCCAGTCTACCACATGGAACCTTGTCGAACACTTCGAAAACATCTATCACTCTGCTTTCATCAATCTTCTTTGTCACCACTTCAAAAAAGAACTGAATGAAGTTAATGTGATACCATTTCCCATGTACAAAGCCATGTTGACTATCCCTAATCAGTCCGAGCTTCTCAAATTTGCGCACTGATGGATATGCCAAAGTTAGGATCAATCAGACCCATGCGAGGGTAGTGTTGTTTAGTGGCAGCATAATATTAACTCGCATAATTTTGAGCGATTTGTAAGCCAGTCCTACACCCAGTCCTAATATAGCTCCCCTTTTCGTGGCATCTGATAGCATTAGACAATGTCACATGATGTGATATACCTGCTGAGAGAAGTCAATGCTTCACTTGGATCTGATGAGCAGTTATCAGCCAAAGTTCTCAAAGACTGCTGGGTGCTGCAGTTCAAGACAAGCTCCACCCATTTGGCTGAATGGACAGAGGGAGAAGATACAAACAAATATAACCACAATTTACCCAGGGACTTGTGATACTGCTAAGACATGAAGCAAAATTATTTCTTCAAGCTGCCCTTGTTTGTTGTGGATTTCTACGCCAGCAATGGTAAAAAAAATCACTTTCCTATTACATAAAAGTGACTTCTGGCCTAGGAAAAATAACAAACAAAGTTCAGTTATATAAAAGCGAAATGTTGTACATCTTTGAAATCTGGAGTTATATAATTTTATGATGGGTATTCCATTTAATTTATTCTTTCATGAGATGTGGGCAACACTGGTAAGTCAGGCATTTGTTGTCCATCATAAATTTTCTTTTCAACTGCAAAGTTTCCTTGGCTGTTTCAGAGTAAACCACGCTGCTGTGGGTCTGGAATCAAATCTAAACCAGATGAAATAAGGATGGCAGATTTCCTTCCCTGAAATGTGTCTGCAAACTTAGTGAATGTTTACAGTTGTTTCATGGTTATTACAACATTTGTTTAAAGGAACCTTAAATTTCTCCAGTTTGCTACCGTGGGATTTGAACCCTCGTATTTGGAACATTGTCTGGGCAGCTGGTCTAGTGATATTGCCACTACTCCAATGTTTCCCCTTATTTAATAAATCAACTAAAGAAGATTTAGAAACAAATTCAGAGACACATTGAACTTGATAAACCTTTTGTTCCAGAGTACGTTTACTTGCACAAACTGAAATCAGAGTGCAGATAACATCGCTTTAACAAATATATTCCACTGGTACAAAGTGCAATAAACATCGCAGTATATGGCACTGACCCTGTTTCCAACTAGTCTCACAAACATCTGTGATTCCTGCACAGCCAAAAACTGTCAACATTGGAGCCAGTTATTTGTGGGATAGCGAGTGGGGCACAGGAACAGAGACGACACAAGGAAAAAATGTAATGCAAGCAATTATCAGAACCATCCAAACATTTGGGCAGGATCTGTGTTCTGTGCAGAAACAGGCACGTCGCCATTCTTCCTGTTGATGGCTGTTTCAGCACTGTCTGGGCAACAGGACTTAGCTCAGCATCACTGCTGCTCATGGAATTAAACGAATGCAAAACACAAAATCAGCAGAATGTTGTCTGTGGTGGATGAGCTGGTTCTGGACAGGCTATCCATCATGCAGTTTATGTAACTACATGAGACGAGGGTCTCTGTCAATGATTTACATTCCAAAGCTTTTCTCGGTGGGGGAGGGGGAAGTGGGTGGTAGATTACGAAAGACAGATCGGTGGCTGGGGGAGTGGTGGTACATATATAGGTGTGTTGAGCGAACTAACTGCTCAGAGGAGTTGCCTAAAGATTTTTAGTAATTGTATTGAAAGTAAATTCCTATTTTGAATGCGAGCGATTTGAGGTCTGTACCACACGCTGTGAAAGGTAAGCACATTTGTTGTTTAGGGCTGTCAGTGTCCACAGTTGAACCCAGTTGCATTCAGTGTCCAGGAGGGCTTCCCTTTAGCAGGTCAATCTGTGTCTGCTTTGTGGTAGAGAATCTGAAGGACGATGGGACACTGCAGGGTCTTGGCGCTGTTGCCGCTCCTGGTTTCCATCTCCAGCTGCTTTGCAAAGTCCGACTGCGTGGTGAGCAACTTCCATGTGAAAGAAGACTTCAACAAGACGCGGGTAAGCTGATGCCTCTGGTGTCTTGGGGTGCAGGGGGTAGGAGAAGGAGATGTTTACCTCCCCTGACTGTCCGCCGTTCTCTCTTCCAGTATGTGGGCAAATGGCACGCTTTCGCAAAGAAGGACCCCGTGGGCATTTTCCTAGAGAGTAACATTCATGCTGAGTTCAAGATTGAAAACGATACGATGACAGCCAAAGCGACTGGCCTGGTCACTTTACTACCGTAAGCACAGCAGCAGCCAGCAGCGCCCGTCTGCAGCATTGCCCCAGACGCCCTCTCCCGACTCTAACTGTTGTCTGTTTTGTATTGCTGCAGGGAATGGATCGTGTGCGCTGAAATGATGGGAACTTTCAACAATACCGAGAACCCCGCCAAGTTCAAGCTGAAATACTGGGGGGCAGCCGAGCATCTGCAGAAAGGCAGTGAGTACCCAGTCAGTACAGGAGGGCCATGCTCTGGTACAGTGTAAAAGCCAACCTGCCTTCCAGCAACCCACTCGGAATCCCTGACCTGACCTCACCAACCGGCGACTTGGCAATCCATGCTCTCAGTATTTTGTAAATACATTTCTAGTCGTTCATTTTAAAGGATCTCGGTGTGCATTCGGCCCATCCTGCCGCTGTTGGCCCTCTGAAACAGCAAGTCACCCAGTGCCTTTTCACTTTATATAATTCTCTTAATCATAGAACCCCAATAGTGTGGGAGCAGGTCATTCAGCCTATTGGGTCCCAACCAACCCTCCAGAGAGCATCCCACCCAGACCAGCCTATTACTCTGCATTTGTCATGGCTAATCCACCCCACCCTGCACACCCCAGGACAACTTAGAATGACCAAGATAACACAGTGTGGAGCTGGAGGAACACATCAGGTCAGGCAGCATCAGAGGAACAGGAAAGCTGATGTTTCAGGTCAAGATCCTTCTTCAGAAATGTATAGATGGAGCGTATAGATGGGAGGGAAGATGGACAGGTCAAGGAGGCGGGGATGAAGCTAGTAAAAATGAGTGTAAGTAGGTGGTGATGGGGATTGGCCAGTGAGGTGGGAGGAGCAGATAGGTGGAAGGGAAGATAGACATGAAGTGGGGTTGAGAGTGGGGGGATTGGTCTTGGGATGAGGTGGGGGTGTGTCGGTGGGGAGATTTTTAAGCTAGTAAAGTCCACATTGAGAACATTAGTTTGTAGGCTTCCAAGGTAGAATATGCAATGCTGCTCCTCCAGTTTCCGGGTGGCATCGTTGTGACACTGAAGGAGGCCAAGGATGGACATGTTGTCCAGGGAGTGGAAGGTGGAGTTGAAGTGGTTTGCAACTGGGAGGTGTTGTTTGTCACGAACCAAGCGCCAGTGCTCTACAAAGCGGTCTCCGAGCCTCCGTTTGGTCTCAACGATGTAGAGGAGGCCACATTGAGAACAGTGGATACAGTAGACCACCACCACCTAGCTACACTCCCCTTTACTAGCTTCATCCCTGCCTCCTTGACCTGTCCATCTTCTCTCCCATCTGCTGTCACCGCTCCCCTCTTTCTATTTATTTCAGAGCCCCCTTGCCCTCCCCTTTCCCTTCCCCCATTTCTGAAGAAGGGTCCCGACCCGAAACATCAGTGTTCCTGCTCCTCTGATGCTGCCCGGCCTGCTGTGTTCCTCCAGCTCCACAATGTGTTATCTCAGACTCCAGCATTGGCAGTTCTTACTCCCTCTTAGCATGGCCAATCCACCGTAGCGTGTACAGTCCAGGACAACTTAGCATGGCCAATCCACCCTAAGCTGCACATCACTGGACTGTGAGAGGAAACTAGAACATCCAGAGAAACCCACAGAGGCATGCGGAGAATATGCAAGCTCCACAAAGACAGACACCCAAGGGTGGAATCGAACCCAGGTCCCTGGTGCAGTGAGGCTGCAGTGCTAGACACCGAGATACCATACTGCTGTCTTGTAGCAATTCAATTCTGTTTGAAAGCCTGAATTCACCCTGCTGCTGCCAAGCAGTCAGACTGTGCATTCAGTCTAACCCCTCACTGTGTGAGAAGGTTTATCTTCCTTTGCTTTTCCTTGGCTAGTTAACATGTGCAACAGGTCTCAAACCTTCTACTGGTAGGAACAGGACAGATGACGGGTGTAAATGTCAACTTTCCTACTCCTCCGATGCTGCCTAACCTGTTCCTCCAGCTCCACACAGTACTGACGCTGTCCAGATCCTTCATAGTTTTGAATATCTCTATCAATCTCCTCTCTTACCAACTTCTCCAGTCTTTCCACATACGGAAATTCCTCATCCGTGGGACGATCCTCAAGATTTTGTATTTTCCACACTCACGTGTGCCTCATGTATGGTACCCAGAAGTTGATTGAATACTCCAGTTGTTATACAGGTTTTGCATAACCTCCTTGTTTTTCTGTATTGTTAAACAAAGAGTGCTAAGATACTTTCTAATCAGCCTGTTGGACATGTTATGAAACACCTGTGGGGCAATTGGGACTTGAACCCAGACCTTCCAGTCTGGACGTAGGGACCTTATCAATGCCACACAAGACCTCCCTGCCTTTGCTTTGCTACTGCAGCTGGTATTCCCAGGCCATCTCCACTCCAAGTACAAATGAGGCCTGAGTCTGCTTAACTTATGAGATCGGGTAAGATTAGGCAGTTTTGACTAGTATGCCTGTAGCACAAAGGTATGTACACTCTCAACCTGTCTTGCCAGCACAGATGCAATGGGCCAAATGGCTTTATTCATTCTATGATTCTATTCTCCGACGATTCATTGTCTGTGTGAAGCAGCACGGTGGCTCAGTGGCTGGCCCTGCAGCCTTACAGCGCCAGGGACCCAGGTTTGTTCCCAGCCTCGGGCAACTGTCTGTGTGGAATTTGCATGTTCTTCCTGTGTCTGTGTGAGTTTTCTCTGAGTGCTCCAGTTTCCTGCCACAGTCCAAAGATGGAGAGGCTAGGTGGATCGGCCATGCTAAATTGCCTGTAGTGTTCTGGGGTGTGTGGGTTATAGGGGTGTGGGTCTGGGTGGGATACTCCAAGCATCATTGTGGACTTGTTGGGCTGAAGGGCCTGTTTCCACACTGTAGGGATTCTATAATTAAGTGTTTTTTCTCTGTGTTACCCCTGAGTAAGGTAATGACTTGAGTAGTCATCAGGTTACGATGCTTGAATTCCACCAAACTTGGTCACTTTTATACAATCCCTTCTAAATGTTGCATAAAGAATGCATGTTATTAAAGAGACCACACACCACCTTCATACTTAACAAGCATTGAACTTAAAAGTAAGGGAATGAATTGACAAATGATACTCATGTAGAACAGAGAATTCTTTTCTTCGAGTGATTGCTTTCCATTTATTCTTATTGTCTTGCAGTTTATTTGTCTGAGTGTATAAACCACTCTGGTTGGCTTATGTTTATAAATGAACAATCTTCCTTGCACCTATTATTTGGTGTTTTTAGGGACAGCACCACACTTCTCCTTTACCAATTCTAGTTATAAGTCTACATTGATTGCAGTGACCAAGGACACAATGCCCAAGCTGTAAGCTTCCCTTCATAACAAGATCTACTGTACTCCTGGTATATTATCTTCACTAATGCCAAGGTAAACCCCTTAAACCACGCTGAATAATTTTGACGGTCAGATTCATTTAGAATGCAGAATGGTAATTTATATGTTCAGTAAGACAACTTCCTATATCCAGTTAGTTATTTAGCTGTCACAGAGTTAACTAAAATTATGTACAATTTCCTTGTTTCACATTCATGGTTCGATTATCATTTTGGTTCTTCCTTCTGATCTTGCTATCAAAAGAAACTTGGGTAGAGTAATGATGCAGCAGGGATTAACAGACAGATGCTCAATAATAATAAAATGTGAGGCTGGATGAACACAGCAGGCCAAGCAGCATCTCAGGAGCACAAAAGCTGACGTTTCGGGCCTAGACCCTTCATCAGATGAAGGGTCTAGGCCCGAAACGTCAGCTTTTGTGCTCCTGAGATGCTGCTTGGCCTGCTGTGTTCATCCAGCCTCACATTTTATTATCTTGGAATTCTCCAGCATCTGCAGTTCCCATTATCTCAGATGCTCAATAATGTTGGTTTTTGTTTTGTTGACAAAGTAAAGTGTCCAGGTTCTCCTCTGTCGCAAGTGGGTCTTAGTAAATGTGTCACAGGAACAAGCACACATCAGTGGACTTTTGAAAATCCTGCTTTTCTACCACTAGCGGCACTGGTCTGATTTACAGCTCAACATTTATGTAACAGAATTGGACAAGCAGTGTGAAACTAGCAGCATTTGTATGACACTTTTTTTTAAACATGTTAAAATGCCCTGTGGTGCTTTGTGAAAATTTAAATTTGAAACACATCAGGAAGTATTAGTAAGAAGGCCAAAAGTTTAGTGAAACAGATTTTAAAGGAAGTTAATGCCACACATGGACCTCAAAGGTCTGTGCACTGAAAAAGTAATTAAGAGTTTTGGTTAGTGGGCACAGAAGTGTGGGATGAATGGGTCTTAATGGTAAAAGTGCTGAAATAACGAGCCTGTGTTTTAAGTATAATAGCCTTGTTACGTTGTTCACCATTCAGGTAAAAAATACCTTGCGACATGTTTTATTCTTTCAGATGATGATCACTGGATTATTGACACGGATTACGATAACTATGCCATCACATATACATGTCGAAAACTGAATGATAATGGAACTTGCGCAGACAGTTACTCATTTGTTTTCTCACGGGATCCTAAAGGACTAACCGCTGAATCACAGCGAATCGTCCGAAAGTGGCAGGATCATCTCTGCCTGGCATACACATACAAGCGAGTTGCTCAAACAGGTAAATATAATGGATTTCTAGAATCATCTTCATCGGTGATTTTGAATCAATAGTTCCTAGTTATTCATCCACTCTCCAGAGTGATTAGTTTTGTTTCTCTTCATTTACTGTACCAAAACCTCTGATTAAAATTGATGGATGTTTGATTGCAGTATGTTTGATTACACAGTGGGCCGAAGGGTTTCTTTGCATGCCATACTTAAAAACTCAATGACTCTTATGATCATCTTGAAAACTTCAATTGGACACCTCATCTAAATTAAGGGGAATAATTCTAACTTTTCCAACCTCTCCTCATAGCTAAGTTCGTTATTCCTTGTTATGTTGTGGTAAAACTCCCTATATCTATTCTATTACATTTTACATCTTTCTTGAAGTATGGTGACCAGAATTATCCACAATTCTCCATCTGAGGTCTAACCTACCATTTGTAAGGTTCTAGTGTTATCACCTTGTCTTTATATTTACTTCTTCCATTTATAAACCTGAGCAACTCACTTGCTACTTAACCACATTATCAGCTTGCCCTGCCATTTTTAAGGATTTGTATATATGGACATGAGGTTTCTCTGCTCATCTACATATCCCAAATAGTTCTGCTGTATTACAGTGTCTTTCCAGGTTAATTCTTCTAATGTGCATCACTTCACACATCTCCACGGTGATTGTCATCAGCTATGTATCTACCTACTTCACCAGGCTGACTATCATCCTGTAGAATGCAGCACTTCCTCATCATTAACTACCACTTTGAAATATTTCATACCAGCTGTTAACTTTATAAAGCTGCTCCCAACACCCGAGCCAAGGTTGTTTATTTAAAGTTAAATACAATGGACCCAAAATAAACCTTGGGGAACATTACAAACCACCCGCTAGTCTATAAAGTATCAATCCGCCACCTCTCTCTGCATCCTTTCAGTAAGCCAATTTTGTATCCATGATGTCGTTTCCCCCTAATTCCGTGAACTTCCACCTTCTCAGTAAGGCTTATGAGTAGCACCTATTTTGAACACCTTTTGAATGTCCAAATACAATATCCCTACAACACCTTGACCACTCTTTGTATCTCATGAAAGAATTCAACCAATGGAGTCTGACACTGTTTAGTTCTATCAAATCCATGTTGTCGCTCTTTGATTAACACATTCATTTCCAAATGTAATTTTGTAAAGATCTTGATATACTTTCCAGCAATTGCACACCACTGACATTGAGCTGACTCTTTTTTATTCATTCATGGGATGTGAATGACACTGGATAGGTTAACATTTATTGCCCACCCCTAGTTGCCCTTGAGAAGTTGCTGGTGGGCTATTTTCTTGAACGACTGCAATCTCTGTGGTGTAGGAGCACCCACAGTGCCCTTGGTGAGAAGTTGAGTTGCAGGATGTAGACCCAGTAACAGGGAGAGAACAGTGATATAGTTCCAAGTCAGGATGGTGAGTAGAACTATAGCTGTTTGACTACCCTGTAAATTCCTGGCTTATCCCTCACTTTTTTTCATAGTGGTGTAACATTAGCAACTTCCAGTTAAGATTGCAGGATTGGCTTCTGCTATTTCTTGAAGCAAGTAAGCATGAATCCCACCCAAGCCAAATGGCTACATCACAACTTATAATATTGTTAATCCTTTTAGCATATTTTCTCTAAGTATTATTCCCCAGTCCATAACTTTCCTTTTCTCTTTCAGTGTAACTTTCACATCATCCATTTTTCTTTTAACTCATTTGACACCATCCATTTCCTCTGTCTCCATATGAACATTTTCCTTTGGGTCCTTAATAGGTCCAGTTTTATCCTTAGCAAACTGCTTACACTTCATGTGCTTGTGAAAAGTTTCAGAGTTCAATTTAATATTACCTACGAATCATTTACCTGTATTTCTGTTTTTCTGATGAAGGGTCTAGGCCTTTTGTGCTCCTGAGATGCTGCTTGGCCTGCTGTGTTCATCCAGCTTCACACTTTGTTATCTCGGATTCTCCAGCATCTGCAGTTCCCATTATCTCTGAATCATTTACCTGTAGTCTGTTTGCCTCCTGCATTAGCTTTTTAAATTCACTCCTGTGCTTTCTATCTTCTTGATTATTAGCAGCGTCTCACTCCTAACATTTGTTATAAATCTCCTTTTTTTCTGTTTTAGTTTAACTTTTATATTCTTTGTCATCCAGGGCTGAATGTATTTGAGTGGTCCAACTTTTATCTTTAAAATATTATTCCTATCTTGTACCTTCATTATCACTTCGCTGACTACTCTCCATTTTTCAATTGCTCCTTTACTCTGGAACCATCTTTTCTCCAGTCCATTCTTTAAATAACTGAAATGAACTCTTCCCAATTGAGCAATATTACTTTGGCTATTTTCTGTAATTACTCTAAACCAAACTATGCAGTTGTCACAATGTGCTGCATGATCTCCTCCTAACACACTCTACTTTCCCAGGAGCAGATTCAAGATCCACTTTCACTACCTGTTGGCTGGAGATGTATTAATTAAGAAGATTCTCTTGTGCACATCTTAAAAGTTTCTTCTGTTTCCTAGTCCTGTAATACATTTAGAGTTACCATGAGATCAGTGCATTGCTTTCGTATTTCAAGGGAAGAAAGACAAAGCTAGTTCATTCCTTCCTGACTTACATACCTGCGCATATTTTGTATCATCCCTGTACAAAATCACTGCACAAATGCTAGTGCCTCAATATCCTTTACATAAAATGTCACACAGTAGTCTAAGTGTATTCTAACTGAGGTTTGATACAGCTTTAGCGTAACTGTCTAGTATTTGGTTTGCTCTTTATGTGCCGTTCATAACTTGTGTCACAATTTTAGTGATGACGATTTTGTGCTCCTGCTAACACTCACACCTGGAGTATGTAAGAACCCACCATTTTGTCATCTGTCTCCACTTAAATAATATTCTGACTTTCTATTCTTCCTCCCAAAATGGATTGCCTTGTATTTTCTCAATTAAACCCAGTCTGCTAGATTTTTACCCATTCATTTCACTTAGAGTCATAGAGGTGTACAAGGCAGGAACAGACCCTTCAATCCAATTCATTTATGCTACGTAAATCTAGTCCCATTTGCCAGCATTAAGCCCATATCCCTCTAAAGCCCACCTATTCATGTACCCATCTAGATGCCTTTTAAATGTTGTAATTGTACCAGCCTCCGCCACTTCCTCTGGTAGCTCTTTCGATACACACACCACTCTCTATGTGAAGAAGTTGCCCCTTAGGTCCCTTTTATATCTTACCCCTCTCACCTTAAACCTATGCCCTCTAGCTTTAGACTCCCCTACCCTGGGGAAAAGACCTTGTCTATTTACCCTATCCATGCACCTCATGATTTTATAAACCTCTACAAGGTCACCCATCAGCCTCTGACAATCTGGAGAAAATTGCCCCAGCCTATTCAGCCTCTTCCTATAACTCAAACCCTCCAAATCTGGTAATGTCCTCATCAATCTTTTCTGAACCCTTTCTAGTTTCACTACATTCTTCCTATAACAGGGAGACCATAATTGCACACAATACTCCAAAAGGTGGCAAAACCAATATCCTGTACAGCCGCAACATGACCTCCCAACTCCTATACTCAATGTACTGACCAATAAAGGCAAGCATACCAAACACCTTTTCCACCATCCTATCTATGTGCAACATCACTTTCAAGGAACTATGAACCTGCACTCCAAAGTCTCTTTGTTCAGCAACACTCCCCAGGCCCTTATCATTAACTGTATATGTTTTGCCCTGGTTTGCCTTTCCAAAATGCAGCACCTCACATTTACCTAAATTAACCTCCATCTGGCACTTCTCAGCCCATTGGCTCATCTGATCAAGATCCCATTGTACTGTGAGGTAACCTTCTTCGCTGTCCACTACACCTCCAATTTTGGTGCTATCTGCAAACTTGCTAACCGTACCTTCTATGTTCACATCCACGTCATTTATATAAATGACAAAAAGCACCAATCCTTTGGGTCACCGCTGGTCACAGGCCTCCAGTCTAAAAAGCAACCCTCCGCCACCATGCTCTGTCTTCGATCTTTGAGCCAGTTCTGTATGCAAATAGCTGGTTCTCCCTGTATTCTGTGTGATCTAACCTTGCTAACCAGTCTACTGTGAGGAACCTTGTCGAACACCTTACTGAAGTCCATAGACCATGTCCAATGCTCTGCCCTCATCAATCTACTTCATTACTTCTTCAAAAAGCTAACTCAAGTTAGTGAGACACAGTTATCTGGATCTCTTTGCAGGCTCTTTATATCTTGCTTACAACTTCCTTTCCTATCTGTCTTTCTATTACCAGCAACTTTGCCTGCAATATGTCAGTTTTCTCTCCCTTCCACCTCGTAATATACTCTGTCTTTCAGCTAAAATTCAAGTAAAGCCCATTTCATTGATACAGCAGCTTCCTGTCCCTGAACTGCTGTCACTGTTCCATGAAAATGAATCCCTCTATCCATACACCAACCTTTCTTGTTGTTGCCTGATCTGTCAGCCCTATGGCAATTTGCACATCATTATTGCATGCAATAATCCAATGGTTATTATGGTCAAACATCCTGCTTTTTATTTGAAGGTTTAATTCCTCAGCAGAACATCCTCCCTATGTCGCCTTTTCAACCATGAACTGTGACAACTCAACATAACCCTTCCCTGTCCAGGCTCCTCCCCTAGCTGCAAACCCCCCTGGCACTGTGATGGCAGAACATCTTTTGGAATTCTCATTCCTGGCTGCAGAGGATGCTGTTTAGCCCTGAATTAAAGAGTGCTCACATAATATTGCATTTCCATTCTACTCCCTCCCTATCCTCCCCACACAATCACCCTTCAGAGACATGGGGCAGGGCTTCCTTACGACCATCCCTCCCTGTATTCCCTCTGCTGATCCTCACATCAGTTTGAATTTCTTAAACAAATTTCCAGTTTCAGCGCTCACACACTGCCCCCCTGCCCGGGCCCCCAGTTCAGGCCCGCTGTCCCCTCACTTGGGAGCCCCAGCCCCCCTGTCCCACCAGTTCGGGCCCACTGACCCCCAGTCTGGAACCCCAGTCCCTCTGTACCTCAGCTCAGGCCCACTATCACCACACTCTGGAACCCCAATTCCCCTGTACCCCATTTTGGAGCCCCAGTCCCCTGTCCCCCAATTTAGGCCTGCTGTCCCTCTAGTCTAGAACCCAATTCCCCTGTACCCCAGTTTGGGCCCCCAGTCCAGAACTTCAGATTCCCCGTCGCCCCAATCCAGGCCTGCTGTCCAGAACCCCAGTCCCCCTGTCCCCCCAGTTTGGACCCCCAATCCAGAACCCCAGTCCCCTGTACCCCAGTTTGGATCCCCAGTCTGGAACCCCATTCCCCCTGTTTCCCCGTTTGGGCCCACCGTCCCCCCAGTCCGGAACCCCAGTCCCCTGTACCTGAGTTCAGGCCCCCAATCTGGAACCCCATTCCCCCTGCTCCCCAGTTCAGGCCCACCGTCCCCCCAGTTCAGGCCTGCTGTCTTCACAGTTCAGAACCCTGGTCGCCCGTCCCCCTGTCTAGACCCACTGGCGCCTGTCCAGGCCTGCTGTTCCCGTGTCTGGACGCACCATTCCCCTGCACAGGCCCACTGTCACCGTTTCTGAATGCACCTTCCCCCTGTCTGGACATGCTGTCCCCCTGTGTGGACGTTCTGTCCCCTGTCCGGACGCACTGTCTCCCTGTCTGAACCGGCTGCCCCCCTGTCTGGGCCTGCTGTCCTCCTGACTAGGTGCGCTATCCCTGCTGTCTGGATGTGCTGACCCCTGTCTGGGCCTGCTATCCCTCTGCCTGAACACACTGTCCCCCTGTTGGGGCCCACCATCTCCCTGTCTGGATGCGCCGTCCCTCTGTCTGGGCCCACTGTCCCCCTGTCTGGACCTGCTGTCCCCCATCAGGGCCCACCATCCCCCTGTCTGGACATGCTGTCTCCCTCTCTGGACGTGCTGCCCCCCTGTCTGGGCCTACCATCCCCCTGTCTGGACGTGCCATTCCCCTGTCTGGGCTCACCATCCCCCTGTCTGGGCCTGCTGTCCCCCTTTCTGGGCCGCTGTCACCCTATCTGGAAGCACTGTCCCCTGTCGGGGCCCACCATCCGCCTGTCTGGATGCACTGTCCCCCTGTCTAGGCCCACTATCCCTCTGTCTGGACACGCTGTCCCTCTGTCTGGACGTGCTGACCCCTGTCTGGGCCCACCATCCCCCTGCCTGGATGGGTTGTCCCCCTATCTGTGCCCACCATCCCCCTGTCTGGACACACTGTCTCCCTGTCTGGGCCCACCATCATCCTGTCTGGATGCACTGTCCCCCTGTCTAGGCCCACTATCCCTCTGTCTGGACACGCTGTCCCTCTGTCTGGACGTGCTGACCCCTGTCTGGGCCCACTATCCCCCTGCCTGGATGGGTTGTCCCCCTATCTGTGCCCACCATCCCCCTGTCTGGACACACTGTATCCCTGTCTGGGCCCACCATCACCCTGTCTGAATGCTGTCCCCCTGTCTGGATGTGCTGACTCCTGTCTGGGCCCAATGCCCCCCTGACTGGACATGCTGTTCCCCCGTCTGGACGCACTGTACCCCTGTCTGAACACACTGTCCCCGTCTGGGCCCACCATACCCCTGTCTGGACGTGCCATCCCTCTGTCTGGGCCCACCAACCCCCTGTCTGAATGCGCCAGCCCCCTGTCTGGACCCACCGTTCCCCTGTCTGGGCCCACTATCTCCCTGTCTGGACTCACGGTCCCCCTATCTGGGCCTGCTGTCCCCCTTTCTGAACCCGCTATCTCTCTGTCTGGACCTATTGACCCCTGTCTGGGCCTGCTGTTCCCCTTTCTGGGCTCACTATCTCCCTGTCTGGACCCATTGTTCCCTGTCTGGGCCTGCTGGCTCTCTCCACACTGAGTGAGACTTCAGCTCGGATGTTTGCAGCACACACGGTGGGTATTTAATGCACACAACAAACAGCGAGGGCCCCAGTACACAGCCCTGTGGAGCCCCATTACAAATAGACATTGAATCATAGTAACAATCTTCTACTGTCACGCTCTGCTTCCTGTCTCTCAGATAATTTGGATCCAAAGTGCCATTTTGCTTGGGATCCCATTGAATCCTTACTTGTTTAACCGGTCTTCCATGAGGGCCTTTGTCAAAAGCCTTGCTGAAGCCCATGTAGATTGGATTAAGTGCATTACTGTCATTCTTCCTCAGAAAAATTTGATCAAATTTGTCAAACATGACTTTCCCTTCACAAATTCTTGCTGGCTATCCCTGATTAATCTGTGGTTCTTCAAGTGCAGATACCCACAGATTCTTCACACAGAGAGTAGTGGATGCATGGAATGCGCTGCCGGCAGTGGTAGTGGAGTCAGATACATTAGGAACATTTAAGCGACTCTTGGATAGGCACATGGATGATAGTAAAATGTAGGGTATGCAGCGTAGTTTGATCTTAGAGTAGGATAATAGATCGGCTCAACATCGTGGGCTGAAGGGCCTGTACAGTGCTGTACTGTTCTATATTCTATATATGCTGTCCCTCAGAATTCTTTCTAATAACTTTTCCACCAATGAGGCTAAACTGACTGGTTTATAATTTCCTGGCTTATAATCCTGTCTAGATCTATAGCTTTACCGACTTTTAAAGTTGCTAAGCCCTTTCTCTCTTTGTTAATTTTTTCTAATATTTCACAGTCCTCCACCTGAAGTTTATACCTGTGTCGTCATTTTACATTGTGAATACGAACACAAAGTATTCATTGAGGACTGTGCCCAGTTTTTCAGTTCCACACACAGATGACATCTATGGTCTCCAATAGACGTCTCCAATAGGCCTTAATCTTTTCCTCGTTATTCTCTTGTGCTTTATCTTGAAAAAGAAACTTTCAAGCTTTTCTTTATCATCCTTGCCAATGCTTT
Source organism: Stegostoma tigrinum (assembly GCF_030684315.1). Classification (NCBI taxonomy): domain Eukaryota; kingdom Metazoa; phylum Chordata; class Chondrichthyes; order Orectolobiformes; family Stegostomatidae; genus Stegostoma; species Stegostoma tigrinum. Next base: position 42,613,237 of record NC_081373.1, on the reverse strand, counting down.
CTCATAACTCTCTTTACTTTCTTGATTTCCTTTTAAATATCTCCTCCCCACTTTTTATACTTGTCTCAGGACTCACCATATTAATCCCTCGCTAACTGCTGTAAGCTCTTTCCTCAATCATACCCTTCATGTCCTTTGACATAAATCATGTCCCTTGTCAATTTCGTTTTTCCTAAGGTAACAGCTCTATCCAATCTCCCTTATAACTGAAACTGTTCAGCCCAGGCAACATCCTGGTAAATATCCTCTGCACCCTCTCTAGTGTAATCACATTCCTCCCACAATGTGCATTCCAGAACTGTACACAATACTCTTGCTGTGGCTGAACCAGTATTTTATACAGGGCCAGCATATCCTCCCTATTCTCACACTATGCCTCGATTGATAAAGGCAGGTACATTGTATGCCTCCTTAACCACTTTATCCACCTGCCCTGATATCTTTTAATGGACTGATGGAATGGACATGCACCCCAAGGTCCTTCTGAAGCTTGGTGCTTCCCAGGGCCCTGCTGTTCATCATGTGTTCCCTTACTTCATCTTGCCCAAGTACATTGCCTGACATTGTCCAGATGGAATTCCATTTGCCACACGATCAGCTTATCTGACCAGCCATCTGTATCCTCTTCTAGTCCATGGCTATCATCCTCACTATTTACCACCCCACAATTTTTTGTATTGTATGCCAACTTACCGTTCAATTCTCCTACATTCAAGTCTAAATTGTTTATATAAACCACAAACAGCAAGGGCTCCAGCATTGACCTCTATGCGACCCCACTGGACACAGACTTCCAGTTGGAAAAACACCTCCCAACTGTCACCTTCTCCTTCCAACACTCAGTCAGTTGTGGATTCAATCTGCCAAATTTCCTTGGATCCCATGGGCTCCTATCATTTACAATCAGTCAGTCATGTGGGATCTTATCAAAACCTTACCAAATTGATTACTCCCCCTCCTCATTTTTCTCCTTCTCGACCTCATCGGAATATTCTAAAACCAGGAATGTTGAGCTGTTAATTACACTCCTCTTTAGGCTGAGTTTCGATCATAGCAATGCTATCATATTTCATTCTGTGCCCTCAGCTTGTCTGTCTCATTCTTACCCTTCTTGCACCTAAACATATTCCAGTTATCTTTCTGCTATTCAATTCTTTTTTATCTAGCCTATGTTTCCTCTGCTGTCCCTAGCTGGCACTGAAACTCAGAAACCGGGAGCTGGAGTTATTCCATCTGGAGGCACTTCCTCCTCACAGGGTCATCCAAACTGTGAAGAGAGCCTGAGATTTCCCACATATAGCAGGATTTGCAAATTACAGAACTCCCTGAGATGCCTTAACCAAGTAGAAGACAGATCCTTTCTTTTATTTTATCCTAACTTCTAACAAAGTATAAATTGGGAAATGTTAATCATGTTTATCAAGCTAAAATGTCTTTTAGCTGTTCTTACAAACTAAAATCAAAGTCTAGTCATAAATGATGAGGGAAATACTCACCGTATCCTATCTGTTCTCCAGCAATGGTTCACTCGGCTTTGGCTGAAGCAGTTCCACTGCTGGTCTGTCTGCTTCTGGGATCTCTGCCCTCTGCCTGCTGTTACTCTCGAGTCCCAGAGAGGTGCACCACCCAACTCTCCGTCCTCTCCTCCTTTCTGGTTCTGACTGTACTCTCACAGACTCTTTCTCCACATTTATTGACTTGCACTCTGCTCTCGCTGACTCTCTCCACTCACACTGACACTTCCTCCGCACTCCCTTTCCTCTTTCACAGACAGTCTCTGTGTCTCGTTGACCCTCTCTGCTCTTGCTGTTTCAGAGTCCACCTAACTCTCTTCATCCTCACTGTCTCTTTCGCCACTCTCACTGACTGTTCCTACTCTCGCTGGCTCTAAGCTACTCATCCTGCAAAGTCTGCCCATTGGCCTTTCAATTTCTCTGACTTCAATGACAAATCTTGATGTGAATCATATTCCATTGTGAAATGTTTGAATATTCCTCTGGGGATTCTGCAGTAAAATGTCGCCACAGTTGTGATATTTCCTTCGACTGCAAGCAGGCACTACAATAGGATTACAAATGTTAAACTGGTCACTGAGCTGCAATGGCTTCCACAAACACCACACTTAAACGCGATCATTCCAGTTTTCAGCTTAGCATACACCTTTGATCTTACTGCACAGCTTCTGTCCAGTCACCACCCATTGGATTCTATTGAGCTCCACTTATCCACTCCTTGTACAGAGGCAATTAGACTTCTAAAATTGCATTTATTCAATATTCTTTAGGCACTTCTGAGAGAGAGAGCCAACCCCGGTACCTGAGAGAAGCTGCCACCAATTGCCCACAAGCTCACAAATACCACCCGTCATCAATACTTTCCTCCTACTACATTCCCATTAGCCGTCCCCACCCCCACCTCAGCTAATTCTAATGACTCCTGAAGTAACCCCTGACCCGCTTCCTCTGGATCAACTGCTCCTTTTTTTCTCACTCTACCATTCATCCTTCTCCTCTCGAAACCCCTAAGCATCCCCTCTACTCACCTTAACATCCATCAGTACTCTTCTTCTGTAAAGCCTCCCCTGTTCAATGCAACATTGATCTCCTGTACCCCCTGTCCTCCAGTCGAGAACTGTGTTTCACTTCCTTGCAACCCATAACCTGCCAATCCGTAACCATGGTCTATACTCCAGTTCACTCAAACCCTGGGCCTTCTTTTTGCTAGAACATAATTGTTGGAACCTCTCCCTCCCCTGCACATCCAGGGCCTGGAATTCTCTCCACCAGGCCCTTCCAGACCCATGACTCTTTGATTGCTGCCTGCTTCTAGGAATTTGAGTGCTGGGTTTCTTCATTACTATTTCCAGTCTACTTGATCCTCCCCACAACCCTTCTAGATTCAGGAAATCTCCCTCCTACTTTTTCCAGACAAAAAACCTCTTCCAACTCATCCCTTCTCTCCTTCCCCTGCTGTAAGATCTCATCATATACTTCAGACACTACGTCTATTGGTGTAGCCAATCTGGAAGGTAATCTACTGAAGGAATTCAAAGCTGAATGAATCAGACAATTCAATAACTTTTCAAAAAAATACCTTCCATTTGCTGTATTTCACTACCTCAAATATCCAGAGCCCAAAGCAATAGGGTAAGGACTAAAAATAGAAGGATGCAATTAAACTTATCCACCAAGTTGATTTTGTGTTTGTCTATGTTTTTATTAGTGTATTTACTCAGGAGCCTGAATCCCCCTCAAAGTCCTACATTTGCGTTGATATTTTTCACTCATCTGTAGCTAAGAGTTACGAACTGTCCATAAGCCAGCAATGCCCAGGATACCCACAGTTCACATGTAATGCTGTGTGATATATTTTTCAGCATGCATCACTGTTAGTCTGTCAGTGCGTTTGGATCAGAATTTGTTGCTGTTCACATGTTGTTCACATGTTGCCATTCAATAAGATCATGGCTGATCTGTGGATAAATTCCATTTCAATATCAGAAAGAAGATAGACCTGGCAAGGGAAGGAGAAGGAGGCAAAGTCTATGTAATTGTATGGCATGAAAGATACATCAGCGTGTTTAGTGGTTTTCTTCTGAATTATATATTTTTATGCATTCGTTGTATTACAGATAGCAGTCAGTAAACAAAGTGGTAACCAAAACTTTTCAAAAAATGCTTAAGATTAACCTAATTACTTCTATCACTTATCAAAAACTATTCCCTAAGTACTAATTTTAAAATGTTGGTTTGCACTTCAAAGAATTAGTGGATTTCTGATTTGATCCTTTGTAAATGTGATTTTTTTTTTGATAATTGATGAAAGCCGTACTTAAATCAAGCAATTACAAATATGGCACACACTTTTATATAGAAGACTTTGAATTATGGCATGACGTACATCAAATCTGACACGTGAAAGCTAAACATGTATATTTCTGTGACATCCTTAATGGCTAGTCTAGTGAGGTTTAGCTGCTAATCTTGTTTGTGCCTTTAAGAGTTTGTTTTAACCATTCCCTCTGTCAAAAAGGCCTACATTGGCAAATGTAGCAACTTGTGATAATTTGAAAATTTTAGGTCATTCAGAGTACAGTTGTCATAATTTGTAAATTTCAGATTCCAAGTTATTCCTTCTCTTTATTTTTGACTATTTTGCACTAAGCATTATAAATTGTCCTATCTGACATGTAGCGTCTGGATACTGATGTACCATTTTCAAATAGAATGGCTATTGATAAAAAAAATCAAAAACAGAAGTTGCTGAAAAAGCTCAACAGGTCTGGCAGCATTTGTGGAGAAAAAACCAGAGTTAACATTTCATGTCCGGTGACTCTTCCTCAGAACTGCACCTGAAACATTAACTCTGACTGATTCTTCACAAATGCTGCCAAACCCACTGGACTTTTCCAGTAACTTTTGCTTTTGTTCCTGATTTACAGCATCATTTGGTTTTTATTGATAAAAGGATTCCTGACTTTGATTCAGTCAGTGTTTTGTTATGACATCACTAATACAGTACAGATTATCCAACTGTGCAAAGTTGCAACATTCACTAGTATATTGCTCACCACTGGGCCACAATGTATTGATTGTGTCAGTCAAGCACTTGCTGAAATTTAGCAATCACAGTCATTAAGTAATGAATTACCATCAGTAATTAACTGATTCCATTATGTCTTTTTATTCTGTCTGTAAGTAAGGAGAAAGAACTTTCTCAAAAACGCACTGAAAACCCGACAGGGATTAACACACAAGCAGCAAGTACAAAAACAAAATTCACCCAAATTAAAATCATGCCAGCAACCTAATAACAGCTTCGATTCAAGCCATTTCTCTCACTCATTCTTCTGGACACCTCAGGAGTTTATTACTGTAAAGTATTCAGGCCAGTCTTTCGCTTTCTCTCTCTCTCTCTCTCTCTCTCTCTCTCTGTGTCACCCTCCCTGGTCCTTTCGTCTTTGTCTCAGTGTTCTCTCTCTGTTTAGAATTCTCGTGCTGTGCAATCTCTTTATCTTTGACCTGTTTCCCATCTGATTTTATCCTAAATCATGTGCCTGTATTCTGCTCATTGGCCCAGTATTTAGTGATTCCAATCTCACTGTCAGTTTGTTTCATGGTAACCTCTGCCAGTAGTTTAAATGTTTGTCTTCTGTATTTAGACTTTTCATTTAGGAACGTACTGCACATGTTCAATATATCAACTTAGAATGCTCACTTCCGTAAGGAGAAAGCCCAATAGACCCAAACACCAGTTTATATGCTTATTCAATGGGAAAAACTGATTAACAACATTGTTTCCCTTAGAGTCGCTCTTTTCTTAAGAAAGCTTGTGATTTAATTGAAGAAATGTAGGAATAAATGAATGCATCTATAAATGTCTATATCTTGTCAGTTTCTTCTATTCTAAATTCCCATGACACATTTGTAGTGGAAATTCATGCAGAAATTGTAAAGCTGTAATATTACACCCATTGATGTTGTGAATCTGCCTGTGTTGCAGACAAAAGCAAAACACTCCAGATGGTGGAAATTGGAAATAAAACCAGCGAATGCTGGAAGTAAAGCATCTATATAGAGAAAAACATTGAACATTTCAGATTGATGAATTGACGTGAAGCCTTAACATTATTTTCATTTCCAACAAACCTGTTGTGTTTTTCCATCATTTCCTGATATTGTTTGTGTTGTACAGAAACCTCTCTGGTGCAACTGTTATATTGATTTCACATCTGCCACCATGAAATGGGAATGTTCGCAAGTTGCACTGTGAAACGTACCTTGATTTACCGTTTTTTGTTCTTTGCATTTTCTTTACTATCAATTATTGCATCTTTAATTGAAAAGGATATTTGCTCTTAGCTAGAAGAATCCATTGAAGTCCATGATCATTATTACTGTCTACATGGTTATAGTTCTGACTGTGCATTTTGCTTCTTGTGCAGGGCAATGTCCTTAGAATCACTGGATTATTGCCACTTTGGCCAAAGGTTGTGGATGTAAACATCTGTCTGCAGTACCCTACGAGGACCAGCTTCCATTGCCTTGTGAATATATTTTTCCAAAACTCTCATTTTAAGTACAAATGGATTCCCAGTCATGTATTGCTCTTCCAATAAAGTTATGACAAACATTTGTGTATAAATGTTCCAACAGTTTTCATTGTTATGAGTCAATTTTGTGCATCAGGCCAACTGTACAAGAGAAGCAAATGTGAGTAAAGAGCTGGATTTTTTTTTGTGGTTGTATAATGTGCTGCACTGGGAGAGAACAAATCACGTAATCTTCTGTCATCATATCATTCAGTGCTTCCATATGTGCAGGAAATTGTCGGCTCCACCATTAATTAATTTGTATTCATTGTGCAGCAAAGGTGTTACAAGGTACGGCGATAGCACAATACTGCTGATGCTAGAGATCCAACATAAAAGCTAAATGCTAGAGAAACTCAGCAGGTCTGGCAGCATTTGTGGAGCGAGGAACAGAGCTAACATTTCAAGACTTGAAATACTTTATTCTAAAGAAGTCTTTAGACTTGAAGCATTAACTTTGTTTCTCTTTCCACAGATGAGTTTCCCCAACATTTTCTGCTTCTTTCTTTAATGTCAGATTTAATAAGAGTAAAGGGAAATGTAAGACAGCAAATCATAAAGATTTGTGTCATTGGACTTTCATAATACCAGCTCTCCCACCTGAGTACCCATTAGAGTCTCCTTGATCCATTCATGTAATTTATTCCATAAAGTTCATTTTATATATTTTCTTTGGTCATTTAGTTGCAAATAACAGAAGGTGCTGTCTGTGACACTTGAGTTCTGACTTTTGGAAGTGAATGTTCTTGTGCTGTTGTGCCACTGCTTTTCATATGGTAGAAACAGAGCATTTGTCGCCATTCGCCCTTGAACTGAGTGGCACCGTATAAAATAGGATTCACAGCTGAGTTAGTGAGTGTAAATGTACAGATCCAGAAAAACAAGGTGGAGGTTAGGAACAAGTCTTTTCCACAGTTGTGTGCTAGAATCAAGAAGATGCTAAGAGAAATAGGTGTCCACATGATAAAGAAGGAAATCATGAGGAGCAGGAGTGTCCGGAAGAGCCAGTAATCCTGTCTGGAAACTCGGATTTGTTGTTGGTGAGCTGAGCACAGCCTGCTGGCTTGCAATCTTTCCCTGGTGGCTTTGGTAATCTGAGTGTAGAAGAGATCATATAATTACAGTCACAGGTTTAATATAAAATCTTACACCCAACGGGTAGTTACAAACACCATCTGTGTCTTCTCATTCATATGGTGTTAGTGTCACTTCTACTATTATTACAGTTACACTAAGATCACAGTGCAAGGTCTTGCAAATGAGATAATATCGAACAGTTCCACCTCATTTTCATTATGCAAATTACATCCAGTTTCCTCTGAAGCACAGTGAGTGCTCTTAGTATCAGAGAAAACCACACTCTAGAATGCAATGTCTCCACTTTCACAAGACATATTTATATTCCAATTACAATTTACGAGCGTGGAGCAAGCTGACAAATTCATTTTGCTTGGGCTGATTTAAATTGTTCTAAAGGATCTGGTACCTGAGATGGTCACGATCAAGCCTTCAAGTAGTGTAACATCTAGCAATTTCCTCCTCATTTACCTCTCCTCACTCGATTGAAGAGCATCAAAGGTGCCATGCCTCTCTGCGTTGTAGTCCATTCGGTCCATCAAGCCTGCTCGACCATTCAATGAGATCATGACTGATGAGATAATCCTCAATTTCACTTTCCTGCTTTATCCCAATAACACTTGATTCCCTTCTTGATGAAAAATCTGTCAAATTCAGCCTTTAGTCTGCTGAACAACCAAGCCTGTACAGGCCCCTGTGGTAAAGATTTACACAGATTGACTGGCCTCTGAGATAAAAAAAAGCCTCCTTATCTCTGGGCAATCCATAGATAACACCTTACTCCAAGGCTATGCCTTCTAGTCCTCAATTCTCACAAGGGAAACAACTTCTCCACATCTATCTCTCTACGAACCATACATGATTCAATAAGATTGTCTCCCATTCTCGTAGGCCCCAGTGAATACAAACCCAGAATATGCAACCCCTCTTCATTTGAAAATCCCTCCATATCCGTGTAAAAGTCAAATATTTAACAGTGTTTTTAAGGTTAAGTTTAGGGGTTGACTATTACATGGATACTACTTTTGAGGGGCTGAAACTCATGCCCATCAAAATTCATACTGTTTCATTAGCAGAAGCCCAATTGATCTCTAAATGAATAAAGATAAAAACGCAACAAATTACGGTAATTACTGGATAAAGACAATACAAGCAAAAATGAATTAGTAATTATTCCGTCTGCTTGTTCTTTTTTCTTCTCGTTATTCTCTCCTTTTGTAAAAAAAACTTATCTTGGAGCAGCAATTACATCATCGGTGCAGCAGAGGGCCAGAATGGAGCAGGTTGGAGACCCGGAGTGGGACAGCCAGCAGGATGGAGACCCGGAGTGGGTCAGCCAGCAGGATGGAGCCCCGGAGTGGGACGGCCAGCAGGATGGAGACCCGGAGTAGGATGGCCAGCAGGATGGAGACCCTGAGTGAGACAGTCAGCAGGATGGAGAACCGGAGTGGGACAGTCAGCAGGATGGAGACCAGGAATGGGACGGCCAGCAGGATGGAGACCCGGAGTGGGGTGGACAGCAGGTTGGAGACCTGGAGTGGAATGGACAGAGGATGGAGACCTGTAGTGGGATGGTCAGCAGGATGGAGTCCCGTAGTGGGATGGTCAGCAGGATGGAGACCCAGACTGAGATGGCCAGCAGGATGGAGACCCAGTGTGGGATGGTCAGCAGGATGGAGACCAGGAATGGGACGGCCAGCAGGATGGAGACCCGGAGTGGGGTGGACAGCAGGTTGGAGACCTGGAGTGGAATGGACAGAGGATGGAGACCTGTAGTGGGATGGTCAGCAGGATGGAGACCCAGACTGAGATGGCCAGCAGGATGGAGACCCAGTGTGGGATGGTCAGCAGGATGGAGTCCTGGAGTGGGACAGCCAGCAGGATGGCGACTCGGAGTAAGACGGTCAGCAGGATGGAGACCCGGAGTGGAGTGGGATGGCCATACAAAAAGTGAATACTATTTATACTACTAGTAATTATAGAGCTCATTCAATACTGAACTTAAGAAATTCATAGCCTAATGTTAATGTGAATTGTACATCAAAACTCATAATAGCATGTAAAAACATCATTTCCTCCTCGTAACATTTATGTGCAGGACAATACCTTGATTCACAAATGTAGGTCTGTTATTTTTGAAGAACTCGTGTCAACTTTTACATGAGATGTCTGTAAAATTCCAGGTCTTCTGGCCATAAATTGGGTAAGTGACTTTAACTGAGATCAAATTTTACTCAAGTAGGTATGGTTGTGAACCTTCTCTACTGCCACCAATGCCAGTATTTCTTTCCTTTCCTAGCAGAACCAAAGCTCTTTACAGTATTCCAGCTGTAGTCTGACTAAAAACTTGTGTTGTTTTAGAACACCCCATTTTTGTACTCCATTTCTATTGAAATAAAGGCCAACAGTCTGTTTGTTTCCCCTACTGAACCCCAAACTTAGAAGTTAGCTTTTTGCTATTAATGCATGGGGGCACCCCAAATCAGTTTGAGCTGACATTGTCTGCAGTTTCTCCATTGAAATACAATTCAACAGTTCTATTCTTCCTACCAAATTGCATAACCTCACCTTCTCTCATGTTATATCTCAAGCACCAAGCTCTTATTCTCTCACTTAACCTGCCGAGATCCCTCTGTAGGCTATTGGTATCATCCATAGTAATTTCTTCCCATTTATTTTTGTGTCATCCATAAGCTTAGCAATAGTACATTCATTTTCCTCATCCAAGTCATGCATGTATTTTGTAAATTATGACCCCAGCACTGATCCTTGTTTACCTGACAGGTTGTCATCCTGAAAATGCTCCCTTTATCCCAAATTTCTGTTTTCTATTAATTGTGGAGGTGCCAGTATTGGACTGGGTTGGACAAGGTCAGAAAACACATAACACCAGGTTATAGTCCAACAGACTTATTTGAAATCACAAGCTTTCAAACCCCTGCTCTTCTATCAGGTGAAGTCACTTCAAAAGTTTGTGATTTCAAATAAACCTGTTGGACTATAACCTGGTGTCATGTGACTTTAAGCCTTCTATCAGTTAGCTCATCCTCTATCCATGCTAATGCAAATGTACTATCCACAACACCATAGGCTATTATTAAGTAGCCTTCTTTTTGGTACTCGAAAATTCAAATGTATTACATTTACCGGTTCCACTTGATCTGTCCTGCTTAGTATGTCCTCAAAGAACTGTAATAAATTTGTCAAGCCCTTTGCCCCTTACTGTTAAGTATTTTTGATATGCTGTTTATCCACTACCATGAAGATCAATGCAAAGTATTTTTTAAATGCCTTTGTCAGTTCCTGGCTTCCTATTATTCTTTCCCCAGTTTAATTATCACAGGGCACTATGTCCCCTTCAGCCCCTCCCTTTTCGTATGAAAAAAAAATCACTGTGTCCAATTTTATATTAATTGCTAGTTTGCTGTTCTATTTTCTCCTTCTTTGATAATTTTTTGATTACCTTTTATTGAATTTTAAAACATGCCCAGTCCTCTGTTTTATCAACAACATTGTATGTTTTCTTTCAGTTTCATGTTATCCTTAACTTCCTTGGTTAAACGTGGTTGATTTATGCCCTTCCTTCTTCCTCACTGGAATATGTTTTCGTTGTGACTCATGAACAATTTTCTTAAATGTCTGCCATTGTTCCACACCTGTCTTTTCTGCAAAACCTCTTTCCCTTTCCACTCCACCCAACTCTGCCCTGTTCTTTTATAAATACCTTCGGAATGCTGAATTCTGAATCACTACGGTTGTTATTCCCCAGGGGATATTTATCCTAAGATCATTTATTAATCCAGCCTTGTTACACATTGCTAGATGCAAAGTAGTCTGTTTCCTGGTCGGATTTACAGCACATTGTTCCAGGAAACTTGTCTTAAACATACTCAACAAATTCTTCTTCATTGGCTATCTTTGCTAATTTGAATTTCCCAATCTATATGAAGCTTAAAGTCACAAATGTTTAATGCTTTTCTCTTTTCCCGTGCTCTCTTATCACTTGATTTAATATCTGTCCTGCAGAACAGCTCCAGTTAGAGGGCCTAAATACTCTTCCCACCAGCAACTTCTTGCCCTTGTTATTTCTTTCCTCCACCCATATTGATTCTCCATCATCAATCCTAGGTCATTCCTTGATATTGATACTTATTCCATTTTGTACAATCAAAGCTACTCCACCACCACTTCCTTCCTACCTGCCCTTTCAAAAAGCCACATACCCTGGAATATTTAGTTGCTGTATTGGATTTCTTTATGACCAATTTTTCTGTAATATCAGTCAGATCATACCTATTAAGATGTATTTGTGTCATTAATTAATTCATTCATTCATTTGTTCTGAATAATTCTGATTTAAAGTGAATAGGCCATTAACTTTGACACTCCATCATTTTTCTTCTTTGACTGATTTGTTGCATTTGCAATGTAAATACAAACACATCATTGTGGGGGTTGGGGGTTGGGGAATGTGCGGAAGGTGGGTGTGCAGAAAGCTCAGCAATTTCTTGGGTCTGTTGGCAATTACTGCAGGGACAGTGTGGAGGGGCTGCAGCGACTTTATAACCTCATATAACTTTCCTGGTGCACCACTGAATTCTAAGAAGTGGTGTCATTATATTTCTTCTGTGCTCATGAAAACGCGCTAGAACTGACAGTCATTAAAACAAACCAGTGTTTTGACAGAAATCTTAGATATCTAAACACATGAAAAGATAAAATTAGGTCAGTTAAGTGAATAGCAGTTACCTTTAATATCTTTGTGTAGCTGATGACAATGATTAAACCTGGAATGATGAAGATCAACAGGCCATATGTCACATCCCAGCTGATCTCGTGCACTGTATTGGGCCACACCAGGGTGCAAATCTGATAATCCTGTTTAACACCAAAAACAATACACTACTTGAAACTTGGGTTGATTTCACTAATGGAATGATGAACCTTAAACTGGAGAATGATTCAAAACAAACTCTTGCTCTAACGAAGTCAATCTAATGAGGCATTATGCAACTTATAAAATATAAAATGTGACCAATATAAGAGTATTATATGTAACATTCCATCTTTGGATCTCCACTTGAAGGCAAGTCTGACCCAACATTGGTAAGCCAAGTCCCAAAAGAATAGGGCTTGGTCCCTGTGATGTTGGCACCAATTTTATCCCCACTAGATGTCCAGCCTAATGAACCACTCAAGCAACTTAAAACATTGTGGCAACATACACTTGTGCACACATGTTATAGCCAATGGTTGAGTCTCTAAAATCCTTTCCATCACATTGTTAACCAGGAAACCCTCCTGCTCTTACCAACTGTCATTGATATATATTGGAAGGATTTAGCAGCTGCCCAGAGAATCCCTACAGTGTGGAAGCAGGCCATTCAGCTCATCAAGTCCACACTGACCCCCTTCTCTATCTCTGCATTTCCCACCCTAGACACTATGGCCAATTTAGCATAGCCAATCCACCTAACCTGCACATTTTTTGGACTGTGGGAGAAAACCCCACGCAGACACAGGGAGAATATGCAAACTCCACACAGACAGTTGACCAAGGCCAGAATCAAACCCTGGTCCCTGGTGCTGTGAGACAACAGTGCTAACCACCAAGACATTATGCCATCCTTTTAAATGCTCAACCCTTTTGGTGCCTTATTAATGCATAATTGCTGACCATCAAATGGGATTTCAACTTACAATTTCCAGTTCAGAAGTGGGGATACTGATTACCTGAAGTACTATTTACCTAATATTTCATAAAATATACTTAAAAGTAAACCACGTTTTGGTCTTCCTTCACAAATTATATTGTAAAAAATTGCTTAAAAATGAATACCTTTTTCAATTCCTTATTAATTCCTCCTCACTCAACATAAACTTTTTTCTCAATTATTTGCATGACTATTTTTCCTCCTTTTTGCTTGGATTTGCAGTTCTTGTCTGAAACTCGAGCAATGAAAGATTTTTTCAATAACCAGTATCTTAATTAGATTTACTAACTGAGTACAGAGTGAATTTATTAGCAAGCTGCAATGAGTAACTCCCTGTGTCACCACCACAAAGTTTCAGCCCTTATCAACAAAATGAGAAACCTCAAACAATGGGACACAACACAGCCATTTCAGGATTGCCAAGAAAAGTGTTTGAGCAATCTAATCACTTGCTCTTATGATACTTAACACTTGTAACATTTGAAAATGAAACAATGTTTTGCTTTGTTTTGTATTGCTGGCTGTTGGTTTTTCTTATTTATCCAATAAATGGAACTGATCTTTTCATCCCTTCGCACTCAACCGATAAAAGATTTGTGGTGGTAAACATAGCTACTGATTATTTGGCCAATTTTTATTCTTCAAACATTTTGGAAGTTAAGACTTTTAAGTGTAAAACTTTAAGCAAATGTGCGATATGAAAACATTAGATGCAAAATTTTCAATTGCTTAGCTATTCTGCTTAAAGCGCAATGAAACAGAAATTCAAGAATTCTTTTGTGTTAAAGGGCCCACTGTAGTTTGCCATTTATATAATGATTTGCATAAGAACTTAGGAGGCATGGTTAGTAAATTGCAGATGACACAAAAATTGGAGGTATAGTCGACATTGAAGAAGGTTATCTTACAAAGGGATTTTGATCAGTTGGATCAATGCGCTGAGGAGTGGCAGATGGAATTTATTTTGGATAAATGTGTGGTATTGCATTTTGATAAAGTGAACAAGGGCAGAACTTATGCAGTTAATGTAGGGCCCTGGGCAGTGTTGTCAAATGTAGAGACCCAGGAGTTTGGATACATAGCTCGTTGCAGTTTGGGATAGGTAGACAGAGTGGTTAAGAAAGCATTTAGCATACTTGAATTCAGTGCTCAGGCCATTGAATATAGGAGTTGGGGTGTCATGTTGCGAATGTATGGAACGTTGGTGAGGCCACTTTTGGAGTATTATACAGTTCTGGTCACCCTACTCTAAAAAGAATGTTATTAAATTGGGGAGGGTTCAGAAAAGATTTACAAGAATGTTGCCAGTTCTGGAGGGTTTGAGTTATAAGGAGACGCTAGACAGGCTGGGATTTTGGTCGCTGGAGTGTAGAACATTGGAGGGGTGACCTTATCGAGGTTTATTAAATCATGAAGGGCATAGGTAAAGCAAATAGCAAAAGTCTTTTCCCTAGGGTTGAGAATTTTAAAACTAGGGGACGTATTTTTAAGGTGAGAGGAGACAGGGACCTGAGGGGTGACTTTTTCACGCTGAGAGTGGTGTGTATATAGTATGAGTTGCGAGAGGAAGTGGTAGATGTAGGTACAATTACAACATTTAAAAGATATTTGGATAGGTATATGAATAGGAATGGTTTAGAGGGATATGGGCCAAACACGTGGGACTAGTTTGCTTTGGGAAACTTGTTCGACATGGACAAGTTGGACCAAAGGGTCTGTTTCTGTGCTGTATGACTCTATGGCTCTATAAATACAGAACAATTACTTGATAGTTATTGAGATAGGCTGATGTGTATCAGACCCCCATTATCAATAACCCCTTTTGGGTTGTGTGTACTGTTTTGTAACTCGGTAATAGCAGTGCTAGCAATAAGTTATATACAGTCAAGCTAAACGACTATCTGTATTTTGGCAGAGTAGAGGTCAGTGTGTTTTTAAACACAGGCTTAAAGCTCAACCCATCAACCTCCAAATGCCTGTGACTTTTTTTAACATTCCTGGAGGGCTAACAGTCCTGTCAAAGTTTTAACATTTAACATATGATTACAGTCAAGCCAGCCACCTGGCATCTTGCTATACTCTATTTTAAAGTTTGAAAACAAAGCTTTACGTTCGCTGCAATTCTCCTGCCAAGATTGAAAACACTATCAACTCAACAATACGGTATAGCAACTGTTCTGCCCAGGACTGTAAGAAACTACAGAAGGTGGCATGCACAGCTCAACCATCACGGAAGCCAACCTTTGATCCATAGATAGTATTTACATGGCTCGCTGCCACAGAAAGGTGGCCAATATCATGAGAGACCCATTAAACCCCCTACAACCTCTTCCTTCAGGCAGAAGATACAGAAGCCCGAACACACGCAAGAGCAGGTTCAGGAACAGCTTCTTTCTGGTTGTTATTAGACTGTTGAATGGACTGTAGCCTCAAATAATGTAACTTGTAATGTAGCCTGTATGCCCCTAAGTCTTTTTGATCTGCACATCCTTTGTTTGCTGTGATCTACCTGTACCGCTCATAAACAAAGCTTTTCACTACACGTGACAATAAAATCAATCAATCAATCAATCAATCAATCAATCAATCAATCAATAAGCAGCAGTGAATAACTCCCTGTGTTGCCACTCCAAGTTCCACCGCTTTTCAATGACTTGTGAACGAAGTTATGTTGGAGGGTCTGAAGCAATGCAATTTTTAAGCATCAAACCAGTGCTCAACTCTTACTATTCTGTGAAGCATCAGAGATAATGAGAACTGTAGATGCTGGCGAATCCAAGATAACAAAGTGTGGAGCTAGATGAACACAGCAGTCCAAGCAGCATCTTAGAAGCACAAAAACTGTTTTCTGATGAAGGGGCTAGACCCGAAACGTCAGCTTTTGTGCTCCTAAGATGTTGCTTGGCCTGCTGTGTTCATCTAGCTCCACACTTTGTTATTCTGTGCAGCATGTTCTGTTCAGCAAATGTAGTCAAGGATATGGGCCAAAGGCAGGTACGTGGAATTAGGCCATTGATCAGCCATGATCTCATTAAATGCTGGAACAGGCTGGAGGGGCTGAATGGCCTATTACCATTCTGATGTGATGAAGGGGTCGACATGATTGCTCATTGTTGTATTACTGTCTCATTACAAAGCAGATGTGTTGCTGTCGAGTCCTGGGGGCACAGGGGTGGTGTCGGAATTGGTGGCAAGGGGGTTGTTGGTTCTGGCAGAGGGAATGTGGTGAGGGTGTGAGTTTCTGGGGCAGGAAGTTGAGGGTGTGAGTTCTGGCACGGGGAGAGTGAACACGTGAGTTCTGGGGCATGGGGAGCGAGGACAAGTTCTGGAGGAGCGGGACTGAGGGTGTGAGTTCTGGTGTAAGGGGTGGGGTGTGAAAGCTGGATCCCCGGCAAAGGGGTTGTGAGGTCCTGGGGCAAGGTGATGGGAGGCTTCAAGTCTCAACCAGATAGGGTGGGTTAGATTCTTGGGGTTCGGGCTGTTTTGTGTCCCAGTAAGGGTTTTGTGCCTTGGGTGGAAAGGGGGGATTGTCAGGTCCCTGGGGAGAGGGGGTTGTTGGGGCTAGATGCAAGGTGTTTGGATGTTGGCCTGGGATGTAAAAGGTCTGGGAGAAGTATAGTTGAGGGTGTGTGGGGTAAGTTGTCATCAGTTGAACAGTTATCAAGGAGTTAGATTAAATTTTCAATTGTCTAACTTATCTTGAATTACTATTTACCTAACTGCAGCAGGACCGCCCAAATTCTTCAATTTAAATGGATACTTTTGGTGGAGAAGTGCCTATCGCAATCTTCAATTTCCAGATCAGTTCCCTCAGAGATGGTTATGTCAGAATCCCAATGCACACCCACACTATAGAAATAACTGCCTGGTAAATGGGGACTACAAGCATGCAAAATACCTTAGTCATGCCCATTGATCAAATGCAACAAAAATGTGAATTTGTTTAAATTACAGTCATCCAGGTAACAGTCACAGGTTAGATCAGTGCTACTGACACAGTTTTGTACAAAGTTAGTCAAGCATTTCTGCTCCAATTGTTAACAGGTACTGATAACAGTGAGCAAAAAATGGCAAAATTAATTCTTTCAACTGTTTAGATTTGGGAGTTAAACCATTTATACATTAGGATCATTTAATGTAGAAAATCAACCCTAATCATTGCACAGAGGCTGCATCAACATTAGGTTTTTGCTTTAGGAAATAAAAGCTTTCAAAGTGGCCTGTCAGATTAAAGGTTAATCCATTTGCTACCCCGGTATGTTGCACTGTTGAGACAAAAATGTACTGAAAACTAAACGGAACTCAATACAACATAAACCCACTGTTAAATTCTGCTTTATGATGGTGAGATCCATTAGATTGGTCTTACCTGGTTTTTAACCTGGATGGTCTTCACTTGAAAATATATACAGAGAGGTAGAGATGTGATGGCAGAAAACAGCCAGACTAGCAGCACAACTGCTGTCACCAATTTACAATGCAGGGGAGCTTTCAAGCGTAGGTTGAGGATGGAGGTGGATCGCTCGATGCTAATGGCAGCTACAGTGATGATGGTCACCTCACCACTTGTGGCCATGACATACAAAAGGGTGCGACATGTGTAAGCTCCAAGTGTCCATGATTCAGTCCAGCGAACGACAATGATGATTGGGATAACAGCCACAAACACAATGTCAGCCAGAAAGAGATTCAGCACCAGACACTGGAAATTGATGAGTTTCTTGCCCTTTATGATAAGTGCCATCATGCAGACATTGGTCAGCAAGGAGATCAGAAAAACCAACACCAGCACAATTGTCTCAATGGTAACTATAAGAATTTGCTCGGAGGACCTGAATTCAGAAAAATAGGTGAAAAAGGTTCTGTTTGTCTCATAGCCTTGGAGTGCAGTATAGAAATTGGGTTCCATCTTTGGCCTGCTCACCAGTACAGTGCACAGGGTTATGTCTGAAATAAAACTGTCAAAGTTCCTCAGGTTGGGCTTGAGTTAAATTCAGAAGTGCTGCTCGTTCAACATATCCTTCATTGGACTCTAAATATTTTCAACTGATAGCTACCGACACAGAATATTTATCAAAGGCCATCCCTACAGGGACTCATAAAATGTTATCAGCTCCTCCTCAATGTGTTTTTTATTGGATAACATTTAATGTGTCAGCTGTTAGGATATTACTTTAGTATTAATGTCCAATGAGGAAGTAAAGCCTGAAATAATCATAAATTACATCAACAACTAGGGAGTAACCTACTGATCATATTGATTAGAGATTATTATCTCTGACTAATGAAAAGTCTTTTTCATACTCTTTCACATTTACTTAGCGATTCCCAGTAAAACATAGGTAATTATATGACCCCTACTGAACTTCTCTCTATTTATAGGTAAAACTTCTTTCAAAGTTAATAAAATCACAAATAAAATGTCATCACTTTACTATTTCAAATACATTATGTGATACAATGACATGGCCAACAGTTTCCAGCATTTTTCATACTACATTTTCTAGCTTCATGTACAGAAATTTAGTCAATCGATAGAAGACCTAGACTTGTCCTTTTGCTCTTGCTATTGTTCCTATGTAGGGGGATTCAAGGAGGTAATAGTTACTCTTGGGCTGTTGTATGAATGGTATAAAGTCATAAAAATCTTTAGCAGGTGTAAGCATCCATCACCTCTAGTGGGGTGCCACAACTCCAGATACAGATTCCCCTCCCCTCCTTTGTCAGCATTCCCCAGTGACGTTCCCTCCAGGACACCCTGGTTCACTCCTCCTTCAATCCACCCCTCCCCACAGCCCTACAGAACCTTTCCATGCAATCGCAGAAGGTGTTACAGCTGCCTGTTTACCTCCTCACTCCTCGCTATCCAAGACCCAGACTCACTGTCACAGTGAAGCAACAATTTACCTGCACTTCACTCAACGAAGTGTACTGTTTCGCTGCTCACTACATGGCCTCCTCTACACTGGGCAGATCAAACACCAATTAGGTGACCGCTTTGCAGAACACCTACGCTCTGTCTGTAAAAATAACCCTGAGTGTCCAGTTGTCTGTCACTCCAACACACCACTGTATTCCCATGGCAACATTTCAGTCGCAGGCCTGATGCAGTGTTCCAGTGAGCTTCAGTGCAAGTTGATGAAGAGTTATCTAGACTCAAAACATTAGCTTGCTTTCTCTCCATGGCTGCTTCCTGATCTGATGTGATCTCCGGCATGTTTTGTTTTCAGCCAAAGATCAACATCTCATTTTCCACTGGTGACCCTGCAACTTGAAGGACTCAATATTGAGTTCAATAAATTTAGCGCCTGATTCCATCCTTCTATCTTTTGTACCCACTTCACACCTGTTATAACATGGGTTCTTTGAGCACAGTTACCAATCCTCACCCACTTTCTGGCCTATTATCGCATTGCATGGTCTGCTTTCAGGACAGATTGCTGATTCTCTCCTAATCCTAGCTCTCTATCATTTTTTCAGCTTCTGCTTTGTCCTGATCCACTATCAAAAACCCCCTTGTTTGCCTAGCTTTCAATATCGCTCTCTCCCTCTGGGCTATATCTCCATTTATCCACTCTACTTCTTCTCCCCTTCTGTCTCAACTTCTTCTTTAACATAAACACCACTTTTCCTCACAGCTATCAGTTCGAATGAAAAGTCACCATACTCAAAACCTTAAGTTTTCTTTCTTCCCACAGACTTGCTAGGACCAAATAGGATCTGGGCTGCTGCCTCAAGATTTATGTCCTTCTGTTAATTGTGATCATTTATGGACCCCCGCATAAAATCATGGCTCATGTACATGTTTACAGAGAAGATAGTGCTTAAATTATTTCAAACCATAAAATGCTGTTAGTAAGTTGGGTTTATAAATATTGTACTTTTCTCATCATTGTCCTGTTGCACTATTTCAACTAACCTCCTTGTTATGATGCAAAATCCAGCATGTCAATGATAGAATTTTTCTTAACCAGCCATAGGAGTGATTTGATTCACTCCATTTCTACTTTATTGCCAGATATTGCACACTCTTCACATTGATTTGTTGCTTTTATAGATCCTTGGTGGCTATTCAGTTTTCATTTTAATATCATTTCCTATCTCCAAACATTCTATGAAATTATTCCAAAATCTTACATTGGGCTGTATGATCTACAGTGATATAATCCAAGAAAACAATTGCTTTATTTTTCATCTAACTAGTGGATTTCAGAAGGCTAAACAAACAAATAGCTCTCAGTGAAATGAAGGTCAGTGCTTTGTCTTCATCATATTAGATAGAACCATGAGCAATATTCCAAAATGTTGCCAATCTCCAAATTCCCTCTTTCCATCTGCCAACAGGAAAATGTAAAGTATTCAACTTTCTCACTATATAGACCCTCAGTGACCCTCCTTTGCAACAGGCTGTAAACTGAGAGATGCTGCAAATGTTGTTGACTCTAGATGGAGCCCTTCAACATGATTTCCTCTACAGCCACTAAAATGCTGTCCATACCCTGCTCTGAACTTGGAGTTGCTCCTTGCAGCAGGTAGCAGATTTCGTTGAGGAGCTCCCTGCTGAAGCATTAATATCCGACATACTGTTCCTTGCTAAAGTTCCAATGGGAGAATAATCCCTAAACATCCTGGTCAGATATAGACTCCTTCTGAAAGCCGTCCATTCTGTTTTTCACCTCCCTCTTCAAGTAGCTCGCCTTTATTTTCTCTCCCAATCCTATAATAATTCAAGGGAGATACATACTGCTGTACTCTGTTTGTGAGGAAGTGGGTTTGTACAGAATCTATGAAGTCAGGACAATGCCCTTCAGCAGGTTCTCACTGCCTTCTTGTTAGGGATACCCATAAGTGAGCAACACAAAATATCCGATGGCAAATGCAGCAGAACGGGGTTGATAGTAACTCATTAAACGTTGATGAGTTTGCCTAATGTGGACATGCCGATGTTGGACTGGGGTGGAAAGGGTCAGAAGTCACATGACAGCAGGTTATAGTACAACAGTTTTATCTGAAATCACAAGCTTTCAAAGCGCTGCCCCTTCATCAGGCAGAGAGGTAGACAAGCACAGTATTTATAGCAGAGAAATCAAAAGATTATATGAATTGTGTGAGTGGAGTGTCAACAAGTTGAATAATAAGTCTCTGCAGGTGATCAAAAGTGTCAGATGATGTGAGTAAAATGTCAACAGCTGAATAACAAGTGAAGAATATGACTTATAATCAATTAATTGAGGCAGAGAGATATTTGCAAAAAGAAATAGAAATAAGGAGACAACCAAATGGCTGGAGTAAATGATAGATATAAGAATCGCAGGCCAAGGGTCTAACCAAAGTACAACTAATCCAAAGCTGTATAAACTAATTAAAGTAGAGAGGTCATAACAACTTATCAAGGTGATGGTGTCAAAACAGGACAATAAGGAAGATTTTACAGATACTGAACAGTGTGGTGGGTTCACATGTAGCACGACTTGAACCCAAGATCACAGTTGAGGCCGTCCTTTTGGGTGCGGAACTTTGCTATCAGCCTGTGCTCAGCGACTCTGCGCTGGTGTGTATCTTAAAGGCCTCCTTGAAGAATGATTACCCAAAGATCGGCAGCTGAATGTCCTTGATCACTGAAGCATTCCCCAACTGGGAGGGAACATTCCTGCCTGGTGATTGTGCCTGCATCTCACCAATATACCATCCATTGGGCATTCTTGACTGCAGCATATGAGGTAGACAACATTGGCCAAGTCACATATGTGTACTTGGTTGGTGGTGTTCCCACATGTGACGGTAGTATTCAAGTAAGCATCCTCCAATTTCAAATGAAGCTGTTGGTTTATAACCTGGTGTTGTGTGACTTCTGAGAATGTGCATAAGCCATGGATAATGACATTTAATATTTGAATCATGTAGTATCAACAATAGCAGGTCTGCAAGACAAAGATAATAACATTTAACATTTGATTAATGCATTTTTCAAACAGTAGCAGCTCTGTAACTGTTGATGCTTAAGCCATGGATAATAACATTTAACATTTGAATAGTGTTGTTTCAGCAAAGCAGCTTTGTAAGACATAGATAATAACATTTGACATTTGACTTTGAAAGAACATCTCACACTAATTAGTTGTTTAATCAATACTTATAGACTTGAATTAGTTATACATCCACATATAAACAAAAAATCACTAAAAGCATTAAAAGAAAAGATTCAAACCAGT
This sequence comes from Stegostoma tigrinum, assembly GCF_030684315.1. Lineage (NCBI taxonomy): Eukaryota > Metazoa > Chordata > Chondrichthyes > Orectolobiformes > Stegostomatidae > Stegostoma > Stegostoma tigrinum. The sequence continues at coordinate 42,591,143 of NC_081373.1, read as the reverse complement.
TTCAGACAGTAAAAGCATCCCCCCACCCCGAGATCATTACGGGGGGAATGAAAACAGTTAGCAGACATTGGAATGTGGATTGGATAAACTCATTAAGACACAACTTGTTGGCTAAGGAATTCTAACATTAAGTGTAACCACATAACTTTGTTGAAACTGATCAAAAATTCAATGTTCTTTTGTATTCCCTGTAATGAGGAATTTAAAAGTTCCTGAAGTCAAAAGCAAGTAGCTAATTAATTGGCAGTTAACACGGTACAACTGGCAAATTTTACTTGAATACAGTACCCATTGTGAAAAGCATTAACAAGAGAGATATCAGTCTGGAAAACATCATGAAGGACTGGGGGTGGACCACGAGCCTGTCCATCTCTTTGCCATTTTGCGGAGGGAAGCTTGAATTGTATAACATGCTGCATCAGAGAGTGAATTACGAAGGGATAACTGAGCTCCACTGAGCCATAATAATCAAAAGTGAGGCACATCCACTCTAAGTTTAAACTGTGTAAGTTAAGACATTCGGAAGCTTTGTGCGTACCTTATTGCCTTTTTTTTGTGCTGCAACTGGAGTGTAAGTTGCAATAAAGGTCACCTGTATCCAACCCATGACTCGCACTCTGATTGAAAATATGAGATCTAACACCTCTGATTTTGTTACAGTAGTTTAAAATCCACCAAATACCTCACAGCTGCAGCCAGTAGGAACCTTGACTGGTCTGAATATATTTGACGATCTTTTTAAATAAAACACTGTGCATGTTAAATAAGAGACTGAAAGAGTTAATATTGAAGTGTTTTAAGTGGGACACAGGACAGAGGGCACATTAACCAGGGCACAGGGCTCCAAGGTACCTCCTGTGCTTGTGTTTGGGTGGGGTGGAGTCCCAGATGAGGAACAATGCCGAGGCCCATTAATTCTGACCCAGCTGGTGGATGGATGAAGATTATGAGGATGGCCTTAAGCACCATTTTCTATGATGGTGTCATGGAAACTTGTTGGGGAAACAGCTTAGAACCTCCTGGACCTTCTCATTATCTCTGTTACAATGTCCGGGGAAGGTTTCTTGAAAGGTTATTTGGTAATTTAGGATGAGTTAGGGTTACTAGTTTGACCACTAGAGGGCTTCCAGGATGGATTTGTTTTGATATATGAGCTGACAGAGGATGTTCTGTCCGATTTTAGATGCATCCATTAAGTTGTGAAAAATGTTACTAAACACAGGAGAAGTAAACAGTAAACCATAACCAACAAGCCAGGAGTATTATTCATTTTAAAAGCATAGCAACTATAAGTAGCCCATTACTGGGGCTGTAGTTTTAGTGGATTTTGATCAGATTTCATATGTTTATTCTCATCACAATAAAACACAATTGATCAGAAATAGTTACCAGGTAATGTTTATTATGTGTTCATTTTATAGTGTGTTTCTAATAGCTAGAACTGTGTGTTTTGTGCAGCGATGGTTAGAGATCTAACTTAAATTTTTGTTTTTTGGTTTTGAAAGTTTTTTGGCTCAATAATTGATCACTTTCACTCTTTAATATCTCGGTAAGAATGAGGCATATACTCAGATTGGTAACATACTAGGAAAATAAGTTTATAAAACACTTGTTCCTGCAAATCAGTTACAAGAATATAGAATTCATTCAAACAGTTGCTACCATAATCGCGTCAACCATGATGCATACAAAAAGAGCAAATTAGATTAACACAAGAAAAACTAAAAAAAATGTTGTTTAGGTCAACATCAGTGCAGCTTTAATTTACTGTTCCAGCTTTCTACCAGAGTGGGCTCTGATTTTGTTTTACTTATTCACTGGCAGCAGATATCAGTCACTGTGGGAATTCCAGCAAGTTGTGAACTTTCTTGCTATCACATCATTTATAACTGATGTTACTACTCACTGGTCAGGGCAGATAACATGCCAAACATGTATCCAAGTTTCTCTGGGGTTTTGCTCATTCTGTCAAGGTCTTTGATGCTGTTCAAATGTTAATCTATCAGGCAGCCATCTCCCTAATGATAGATGGAAAGGTCTAGAATTCCTGAAAGCACCACACCACAAGTGCATAATCTTCTTCGTCTGTCTAGATTCATGTAATCTATGCAGTCCAGGCAAATATAAATTAATTTTTCATCAACTGAATATCAGACTATCAGGAGACAAAAAAATGAATATATTTAGGAAAACACCAAAGCATGACCCACCTAGAGTTTCAAATTCTAAATGTGCAATGTGTCCTCCTTAACACGTTCTACTTACCCAAGATCAAGCCAATAGATGGAAGAACCTTAGCATTGTGGTGCCAAATATAGAGAAGGTCACGCTTGCAGTTTATCCAGGTACAATTTTGACATTTAGCATGACAGATCGTTAATAAGCTTTCTACAGCTTCTCAAGCCAGTACTGCCTAAGTCTTTGTTTCTTTCAAGGTCACCTAGGGCTGATCAGGCACAATGATGCATCAACATGTCAAGTTAACCAGAGGTACCTGTCTATATTCAGGTACCTCTGGTTAACTTGACATGTTGATGTATCGCTGTCAGCTAGTCCCTAGCCTGGGTGTCACATTAATAACCTGTCCTGTGAAATTAACTCTTACTGCCAGGCATATTTAGAGTCAGCCTGGCACCATTACTCCCCTCCTATTTTTTCTCTCAGGTTTGTCAAAAGCTGCTCAGCATTTGATGAATTTCTATAATGGGAGCAGACAGTTGTGTAAAGATAGTTTAAACCTGTTGACATTGTGTGGCTAATGGATAACCAGGACAGTGATCTGCCATCCTCCAAAAGGTGTTTCTCCCTTGCGTGTGAATTTGATCAGTTCTTGCCTGCAATGTATAGTCTAACCGAGCAACGGCATCTTCTTGTCACTTCCCATATGTGTTGAATAAAAAATTAACAGGGCAGCCCAGCTCACAGAAAACATTGCCACACTTTTTTATTACATGCCAGCAGGATAAATATCACAAGTGCAGACTGCAGATGATGGTGCCCAGGCTAATCTGCCTGCAAGTTTATAGATAAATGTTTATGGATATCATAATGTCAATATCAACATTATAGTCGGAATGGGAGAGGGTGGAGAAACACACCTATGTCCCAGAAATAACCAGACAGACAGAACCTTGAGGGGCTCTGACCCAAATTTTGCAGGGGTTTAGAATTTTTCCATAAGTATTTGCCATGTTTTTGCCTGCTCTATTTTTACACAGAACTTTACGAAGCTGATACATTTCCAAGGTCCCACAGATCCCTGTCTTCTGCAGGATTGTACTTCCAGCCATCCTTTAGTTATCCCTTAACCTAATTCATTTCACAGGGTCAGAAGCACTTAAATAGGGTTTGTTTGAGGGGAGATGGATGGGGTCAGCCCATTTTGTATGCTACAGAGTGCAGTATTACCATGATTGCCACTACTATCCCCTGTGGTATCTGCCATGTGATATGTGGTTCAGAGTGCCATGGCAACAAGTTAGAACCCCAAAATTACTGTGGATAGTTTTAATTTGTAATTGCAAGATGCATCTTCTAAAAGGTAGCTGATGCAGGCGAGAATTGCTGCAGTTGTAAATTGAATGGCTGTCTAGGGAGAGAGATCCACAGAGCTTAATACCTACAGAGGCAAAGAGAAATTTAGACAATGTGATTTATGTTACAAAATGTAGACGCATTTTGTGTTTTTCCCCTGGAAGAATACACAGGGCAAGAAGTTTAAAAAATAGCAGTTACATTTCTACTGGAGTGTTGCAGTGTGACTGGACATTCTCATGTTCAACATCCTAGGTTCAACCATTCTCCAACAGTCACAGTCAAATATCTCTCTCCTAGTTATTCCCGTGCTGCAGGTAAAGACTGCCTATCAATCTGAGTACCACAAACCAGTTAAAAAAGACAAAGGAAGTTCCAACAGCCTACAAAAGCGAGATCCTCAAAAATTGATATTTCAGTTAGTAATATCAATGTTACCATAACTTCTACTGCAACTATTGTAATGGTAACCTCTCTGCTCTTCATGAACAGTTCATGCAATAATCTTATAATATTTTTAGCTTTAATCTTTTTAGATTCATCTTTAATTTCTAATGTGTGTGCACATGTTATATTAGTATTTCTACTCACATTTGGTGATTTATGAATTCACAATTTATAAATTTAAGAAAACCTGGTCAAATTGAGAATTAGCTAATTCCCCTTCAGCTGGGAGCTGAACAGTTCAGGGTATCCCATCTGGAATCGTAACGAATTGGAACTGTGCCTGGAATTTGATCAGAGCAAATGTAAGTAGTTTGAGGCAGTTTGCTGACACTAATCCTCCTTTGTCTGCACTTTGTCTAGGATATGTCTAACCATCTGTTGTATAGACATACTCCTTATAGTCTTTACAGAAGAGGCACAGTTTTTAGTCAATAGCATTAAGTACAACTATATTATCAGTCAGGCATAATTACTAGGACATTGAGGAGCTCGGTCAATTACTCTGCTCACTGTGAAGCCTGGTGTACGACTCTCTGTCTCCACCTCAGACAGTGTGCGACATTGACAGAATGGGTAGAGCCCAATGTAACAGGAACATTAATTCCTTTAGAAACTTTATCCATTGTGTCCAGTTCTGGTCACCCTATTATAGGAAAGATGTGGAGACTTTGGAGAGGGTGCAAAGGAGGTTTACCAGGATGCTGCCTGAACTGGAGGGCTTGTCTTACGAGAAGAGGTTGACTGAGCTCAGACTTTTCTCTCTGGAGAGAAGGAGGAAGAGAGGTGACCTGGTCAAGGTGTACAGGGTAATGAGAGGCATGGATAGAGTCGATAGCCAGAGACTTTTCCCCAGGGCAGGATTGACTGCCAGGAGGGGTCATAGTTTTAAGGTGTTGGGAGGAAGGTATAGAGGAGACGTCAGAGGGAGGTTCTTCACCCAGAGAGTTGTGAGCGCATGGAATAGTTTGCCAGTGGTAGTCATGGAAGCGGAGTCATTAGTGACATTTAAGCGACTGCTGGGCATGCACATGGACAGCAGTGAATTGAGGGGAATGTAGGTTAGGTTATTTCATTTTTGGATTAGGATTATTCCACGGCACAACATCGTGGACCGAAGGGACTGTACTGTGCTGTACTTTTCTATGTTCTATGTTCTATAAAACCTAGGGCTGTGCCTCGTGTGGGGAGGAGAAGATAATTGTTGCAGTGCATTGTCAGAGTGCGAGGGAGCCTATGGTAGATGCTTGAGGGAAGTAAACTTGCAGCAATATGAGGCAATGGGACTAACTGGAATACCTCAAAGAAAGTCTGTTTGGACTTGGTGGGCTATATTATCTGATCCTGCACTGGAATTACACCATCATTTCTCATGCTCAACTGCATTGTAAACATTCACACTTTCTTTGCTAACCCAATACAGAGGCTTCATTAAACATTGTAAAAATAGTTGGCAAAGTGTATCCCAACAACAGTTTATTAAATTCTAAATATGTCCATAAAAATATGATTCATTATTTGTAATAGAGAGCTGATACACGTTGGTATATATACGACAGATGTTGCCACTGCATGGAAATGTAATTAGTACAAAACTAAATAAAGATGGGGACAAATAAAGTTTCATGCTGTTTTCCTCCCACCAGAGATAAATACAGCAGTTTCTTTGCTTCTTTACTTTTTTTCTGGCTCTGCTATTTTTACACTGCATTCGTACTCATGATTAGGAAGGTGGTTGTTGGAGGTCAGTCATCTCAGCTCCAGGACGTTTCTGCAGCTGCTTCATCAAAAACTTTCCAATAAACACCAAGACATCATTTGGCTGGTGGTGAGAAGGTCCCCACCTGAGATCCCTCATGTACACCCAGACTCTCTCCACCACCACACACTGCCTTTGAAGTGGCTGCAGAGGGGAAGAGACTGTTGCACATCTCCTTCTGGAATGTACTTTTTCAAAGATGGTCTGGAGAGAGATGTGATGGCTTTTGTTGAGGTTCTTCCCAAGCAGCTTAATGATGCAGGACTATAGCACAGTGCGGTGGCTCAGAGGCTAGAACTGCTGCCTCACAGCACCAGGGGTCCAGGATTGATTCCAACCTCAGGTGACTGCCATTTTGCAGTTTGCACATTTTCAATGTGTCTGCTTGGGTTTCTTCCAGGCACTCTGGTTACATCCAACATCCAAACATGTACTGGTTAGGTGCATTGGCCATGGGAAATACAGGGATAAGGTAGGGATTGGTTCTGGGTGTGATGCTCTTTGAGGGCTGGTGTGGATTTGATGGGCCAAATGGTTTGCTTCCACACTGTAGGATTCTGTGCTGTAAAGGATGTTCCCTGGGATGCATACTGAGACAAATACTAACTGCACCTGGAGGACCATCAATTCAAAAAAAGTTACTCTTTGCTCTGACTGAATCTTGTTGGTCTTTCAGTAAAAAAAGTTGATCATGTCAGACGGAGTGTTGCAGGCTGGCACATTCCAATATACAAGACAATATGGTGAGGGATGGACTAAGGTTTGGGGCAACTGCTGCCCATAGACAATGGGAAAGGATCACCATTAAAAGTCTTTCTGCTGAAGTACAAGGGGATCCATCCAGTTATCAAACCTTCTCATTGCCTCAATCTATGTAAATAATGTCCTGCCCAAGTAAGAAACACTTTGGTTTTGCAACTGCAGGGAATGCCAAGTCTCATTGTTTGCTTTTCTTGCAAAGAGTATACAAAACTGCTTTAGTACCTGTGTATGGACATAAAGGTTTTTTATGATTAAAATATACCTTTGCAATAAAAAGTCTTCAGGTGCTTCATCAACGATCTTCCCTACATCTTAAGGTCAGATGTGGCAATGTTGACCGATGACTGCATGGTGTTCAGCACAATTTGCAACTCCTCAGACACTGAAGCAGTCCAGAAGCAGCAAGATCTGGACACTATTGATCTGACAAGTGGCAAATAACATTCATGCCATGTAAGTGCCAGGCATTGACCATCTCCAACAAGAAAACCTAACCAATACCCTTTTACTGGTTGAAATGAAAAATGGAGGAGTCCATCATGTACTCACTTTTGTGATGTCTCTATCATGTAAACGCCTAAACTATCATGAGAACATGCACCTATAATCTGGGATGCAGAGCCAAGTCGCTGCTGATCTACCTAGAGAACACTGAGGCTAAAGGTAGACTACAGGACAAGAGTCAAGGCCTGGGATGTCTATTTAGTTAATGTCTCAAATTCACAATATGTGAGAGATGGTGGTATGTGTGATGCTTCCATACATTGAACACAAGTAAGGTTTGTCCTATTTCTTCCCTTTTCAAAGAAACATTGTAACATTTTAGTCAGTAAAATGGCCAATTGACAAAAGACAATTCACATGTTTACTTCTACATATTGTGTCGTGCTCTGCCATCTCATTTATTACCTATGTTAATTCGCAAAGTTCATTCCATATAGGACCAACACCTCAGGGGTACCATATTTAAAAATACTTATAGAAACTCTTATGTTTCTTTTTATACTACTTGCTAGCTTTCTCTCATACTCTTTTCACTTCTCTCTCAAATGTTTAGTCATTACATAAGTTCTCAGTTAACTATGGATAATGGGTTCACCCCTTGGAAATTTTCTTTTTTGTTGGAATGAATCTATTCTGCCTCTATCGAAATATTCCCACTGCCACTTCACCACTGTTGACCCATCCTTTATCTGAATTTGTCGATTCAGTTTAACTAGCTCTGTTTCAATGCCCTCATGATTGCTCTCATTTAAGTTTAAAGGAGAGAAGTCTTGGACCTACACTTCTTTCCAACTGAATGCAAAAATCAATCAAATTATGATCACTACCAACTAGGGCACTTTCATTGTGAGATCATTAATTAGTCCTATTCCCATCACACAAAACCAGATCTGGCATTAGCTACCCTCTACTTGGATCCAAAACATGCTGTTCAAAGAAACTTCCTCAAAAATATTCAATGAACTCTCTATCTAAGTTGTCTTTTCCAGTCTTATTTGGACTAAAATCCCCATCATTATTGCTGTAACTTTCTGACACTTATCTCTTATTTTATTCTCCAACCTACATTCGGTTACCGTCAGAAAACCTGTATGCGCCTTCCGCAAATGATTTTGTGCCTTTATCATTTCTCATCTTTACTCACTCCACCTCACATTCTGATTTTTTGAATTTAGGTCAAGCCTTTTTATTATACTTTACCATTAATTAAGAAAACCTTTCCTCCACCTTTTTCCAGCTTCCTCGTCTTTTCTATATCTGATGTACCTTCAATATTCTAGTCTCGATCCATGTTATCTGCAGTCATGTAACAGATATCAAATCATACATATTTTGCTTTGTACTATTAGTTCATTTGTTTTGATTTGAATGCTGCAGGCATTCAGTTACAAAACCTTTAGTCTGTGCTTTTGTTACTTTGACTCTAGCTCCATCTGTTATTTGCTCTAGGATTGATACTTTCAATTCCTCCCTGTCTTGGACTATTTATCATTTCCAATATCAAAACATTACTCAATTGCCTTGACTCTATTCTTTGATTTACTATGGAAATGGAAAGTCTCCAACAGGTCAGTAAAGCTGGAAATGGCTGGCTATTGTGTTGCTTCTGGCCTCTCAGCCTGTGCTGACCATTACCTGTCTTCCTCTCTTCAATACTCCACATGGGTCAGATCAGGATCCTCACCCACATTTTTATGCTGCCTCTTCTGTACATCCTCCTCATATACATATTAGCCCTTTGGTGAATCAAATCTGGTTAGCAAAGCATACAAGAATGATGAAACGCATGGCTGGATCTTCAGGAGTTCTATGGTGTTTTACAATGGCCCTGGTCAAAGTGTAGGCAGTGTTATAACTTCGCTTTGCAAAAGTCTGAGGGTTTATGAGAGGGGACATTAACCAGTTTTGGAGAAGATAGTCTTGTCCCGTGCAACCATCCTGTATCCTCTTGAAAAAAGGGTGGTATTTGTGAATGCTCCAACAATGTACAATTCATGGCAGCTACCTGGATATCCCAATACAGACCAAAAATTATGGTTTTATAATCAGTTTAACATGAAGGGATTGGAATCCTTCTCAGTTCATGGACACTTTTGGTTTGTGATGGGGTATTCTTAGAGCTATGTGGCATTGGCAAAGCACGTTGCATCTGTTGGTAGGTAGTGATGTCTGAGAATCCTCATGCCTTAGCTGTTTAACTGGGTAGGAGACAGAGGGTGGTGGTGGAGGGTTATTTTTCAGACTGAAGGCCTGTGACCAATAGCATGTTGCACAGCTTTTTGTCATTTATATGAATGATTTGAATGTAAATGTAAGAGGAATGGTGAGTAAGTTTGCAGATGTCACCAAAATTGATGGTGTAGTCGTCAGTGAAGGTTACCTCAGGGTACAATGGGACCTTGATCAGATGGGCAGATGGGCTGAGGAGAGGCAGATGGAGTTTAATCAAGATGAATGTGAGGTGTCGTATTTTGGTAATGCAAATCAGGGTAAGATTTATACACTTAATGGTAGGGCTCTGGGGAGTGTTACTAAACAAAAATAACTAGGGTGCAGGTTCATAGTTCCGTGAAGGTGGAGTCACAGGTAGATAGGGCAGTGAACAAGGTATTTGGTCTACTGGCCTTTATTGGTCGGTGTATTGAGTGTAGGAGTTGGGAGATCATGTTGCTGCTACAGGATATTGGTTCGGCCATTTTTGGAATTCTGCATTGAATTCTGGTCTCCCTTCTGTAGGAAAGATGTAGGAAAACCTCAAAGGGCACAGAAAAGATTTGCAAGGCTTTGCAGTGTTGGAGGGTTTGAGCTACAGGGAGAGGCTGTATACACTGGGGCTATTTTCCCCTGGAACATCAGAGGCTGAGGGATGATATCATACAAGTTTATAAAATCATGAGGGGCATGGATAAGGTGAATAATCAAAGACTTTTTCCCAAGTTAGGGAAGTCTAAAACTAGAGTGCATACATACAAGGTGAAAGGAAAAGATATAAAAGGGATCTAGGGGGCACCTTTTTCAAGCAGATAGCGTTATATGTATGGAGTGAACTGCCAGAGGAAGTGGCAATGGCCGTACCATTGCAACAGTTAAAAGGTATCTGGATGGGTACATGAATAGGAAAGGTTTAGAGGGATATGGGCCACATGCTCACAAATGGGACTAAATTAATTTGCCATGTCTGGTCAGCATGGACAAGGTGGACCAAAGGGTCTCTTTCTGTACTGTACAACTCTATGACTGTATGGTGGCATCAAGGAGAAAAAGAAATGAGTAAGTGGACTTTGATCAGTTAATCTGAATACACTTACTGACAATTAGGAGATGCGTCCAAAGTCTCCAGTTGCTCCACTAAATGAGCAGGTGGTAAATAATTAAAGACAACTGTAACCTTGAGGGCACCTGAATTGACACCCAAACTTCGTTGGCACAAATTTTTGTCCAGCAGCTGGCATAGTGTGACATAATGGCATATATAGCTTTCTTTTGTGTAGAATATTTTGGTTTAGTTCTTGATTAGACAATTAACTAACTAATTAACCCAATAAAATCAAGTAAATATTGGCATTGTGTGAAATCTAAACATACAAATGTCTTTTACAGCTTCAATCAGGTATCAGTCTGATATAATACTATAGGTTTCTCAAGTTGCTTCGTTGACATCAAATGTTTCAGATTCTGGCTTTGGAAGTAGCTAGAAAATATGTCACTTAAAGTCATTACTTGCATAACATGATTTAAAAAATCAATACTTCATCGCAGACCCCACTTGAGCAATTTCAGAATTGGCCAATTTATTTTTGCTTTCAGTGGACTTTGACTACATGTAATGTCCACTGAAAGTCATTTTGTTGTTAATTGCTTTCTGTGTAACATAATTCATATCAATGCTTGGTTTCATCTTTAGAACATAGAACATAGAAAAGTACAGCACAGTACAGGCCCTTCGGCCCACGATGTTGTGCCGTGGAATAATCGTGAACCAAAAATAAAATAACCTAACCTACATTCCTCTCAACTCACTGCTGTCCATGTGCATGTTCAGCAGTAGCTTAAATGTCACTAATGGCTCTGCTTCCACAACTACCACTGGCAAACTATTCCATGCGCTCGCAACTCTCTGGGTGAAGAACCTCCCTCTGACGTCTCCTCTATACCTTCCTCCTAACACCTTAAAACTCTGACCCCTTGTGGCAGTTCATCCTGCCCTGGGGAAAAGTCTCTGGCTATCAACTCCATCCATGCCTCTCATTATCCTGTACGCCTCATCTGAGAAGGCTAAAGACCAGCTATGCACCTTTTATGTGACTTGATATTATCCAAAACGTAGAATTTCACTCGCATTTTTAAACTACAGACTTGTTAAATATAAACCAGCTTTAATGAAGTTACCTGATTTTTAAAACATTTCTTCAATTAAAACTTAATTGAGATAAATTACTGGTCAGCATCTCTGGTATTGATGTAGGGCAAACTGCACAGCAAATCTTCCAAATTTAGAACTTTTACACATCTTTGACAGTGTTTCCTAAAGCAACAAGCTTCCTGCCTTCTCCTCCTCCTGTAATAGTGTACCAGCTCTATTTAAATACCTCTTGTATGTGCTAAAGCAATGGCCAGATGTTAGGGAATGCCAGACTGTTCATGTCCATTAATGCCAAAAAGGGTGATGCCCGAGTCTTCCTGATGACAGATGATGTAACGTCCTGCAGCTAATGCATTGCTGTGGCCAGTTTTGTTGACGGAGTCGAGTGACTATCATCATTGAGCCTGGAGGCACTTGCTGCAGTTCAAGTGGGTCAACATAAAGGAAAAATGGCCAGCACAGTTTCAGACTAACCAATGAAAATAAATCAGAACCCTGAGGAAGGGTCATCAGATCCAAAACATTAACTCTGATTTCTCTTCAGATACTGCTGGAAAAACTTAGCAGTTCTGCAACTTGCTTTTGTTTCTGATTTACATCATCCACAGTCTGTTTGGTTTTTACTCAGACCATCCAGTATTTGATCCTGAATAAACCTAACAGGCAACCACTTAATTTCTGACATCAAGTGGTGAAGCATCAAGTAACTCAATTGGCAAGAACAGAGAAGGGAAAGTTAATGGGCTAGCTGGTGTCTTAAATAGATTTATATCACCTTCTTACCTCCTGATGGCAAAATCTGGATCAAAAATCAGGCCACTTCAGGAAGGGGAGCTTTAAGTTAATGTTATGATCAATATTTGTGAATCTGAATTTTGGACATTTGCCTGAGTCATCATGTTCCCCGTTATTCTTACCACCTCGGAGGTAAAATATCACTTGTGTTGATCAACATCAGTCTCGTTAGTTGCTTAGGGATCAATCTACAAAATCATTTTTTACCAGCTTCTTTTGAGCTCAAAGCATTATATAATAGTGATTGTTTAAGAAATGTCTTCATGCTCTGAAAAATGAGAAAAATAAAACTTAGCTGAGTTACACTGAAGGAAATGCGCTGTACACACACACACACACACACACACACACACACACAATGTAGTGAGGTGCCTTGCCAAATGTATTGTTGGTTGCAATGTAACAAATTCATTTGGGTAATGTACAGAACTGTCATATTAAAACATTTTGCCTGCTCAACTGAAAGTTATTGATTTCTCCACTATCTTTGATGTATATTTCAGAGTAGCAAAATGAGCAACTTGCAGTCATCACATGTTTTGCTAGTAATGTTGCTAAAAGGCCTGACCACAAATAGTAAAATTGGATTTCTTTAACTGTTAGTTATTTCTGGATAAATTTTGAATGATTATCCAGAAACAGCAGATTCATAGACTGTTTTTTTTAAAGAATGTTTGGAAATGAACATGACCTTATCAAAATTTACAATATGTTGACATGAGAATTTAAAAGATGACACAAATGCTTATTGAATTACCTGATATTTATTAAAAGTTACATATAAAATCTTTTATTTTACAAATAAAGGGATTCCCATAAGCAAAGTAGACCATTTGTCTGGAATTTTCAAAGCACACGTTAATAAAAAAATAGACGTGGTTAAAAAGCGGGAACCAAACATTTATATAAAGTTGTTCTGACTTCATCTAAAATAATTTAAATGTTGTAAACATATTGTGTTATTAATATGTTACTGATTTGTGGGCGCAAACTTCAGTGTTCAAAAATACATGGCTGCTCAAGAGCAGGTTGCAGTTGCGAGAGGTATCTGAAAACTTGATTTTAAAAGAAATAAAGTGAGAAGGCATAATGCAATAGAAATCACAATTCACACATGCAATGCCTCCTCATATTACCAAACATAGCTGCTTGGCTTAGCTGTCTCTCCTTTGAAATTGCAGTGATCTGGGGTTTCCCTACAATACAGTGCAAGGAAGAAATTGGAAATAGTTTTTGGGCACTCAAGCCAGCTCAAGAAATCTTCAAGGTTAGAAACTGATTAGCATCAGATCCTCTGAGCTACTTTGGGTGGCAATGAAAACTATCTTTAAAGGTATGAACCTTTCAAAAGGTTATAAACATTCCATAGGATTGAAGGAATCTATTGCAATTGCTGCTCTGGCCCTGCAACACGCAGTATTAAATACAATTTTAAATCAGTGTACATATTGCCAATTTTTGGCTTAATATACAGTGCAAACAAAGGACAGATTCAAGAGTGTGCATTCAGTAGAACAATTGGAGTGTCACTGACTTAAAAGATAGTCAGGTGAAGAATGAATATGAAAAGAGGAGCTTGCATCATTCCCTTTCAAGTATTGGTCAATGAGCTTTTTTCTTCCAAAAGGTTGTATTCTTACATCTTAAACAAAAACAAATGAACACCTTAAAATCCAAAAGGTAAAATATTTAAATAATTTGTTTTAAAATAATTAAAATACTTTTCAAGAGTAGTATTTATCACATAGGTTTTCTCTCAACATCTTGTTGTAATTTGAAAAAAGCTGCAGTAACTTACCATGAGTGTTACTTGAATTAAAATCTTGTATCCAAAATGGAGTTGTATAACGTAAGCTGTTTATAGTGCCAAACAAATACTAACTGAATCCAAAAATTGAAGTTGCTGCAATTTAGTTTCATCCACAGTTCAGTTGGTGATTAGTGCATTGAAGATTTGATATGTATTCTAAACTTATTACTTTTATAAAGGTAATCATCTACACTAAGTAGATGGGAAAATATAACATTTGTTTCCTTTATTTTAAAAAAGACCATTACAGATATTGTGACTTCAAAATACCATTGACAGTCCAGGACAACAGGCAGCCGTATAAACAGAATCAATCACACCTGTGAACTAGCTGTAAAGCAACAAAGGCAGATTTTGCACCTCCTCAGACAAAGATAGAAACTTTAATATTGGGAATCCATGGAGGCAGAAAATGCATCATAGTTTGTTTGAGGTACATCAACAAACTTGAAAGAATGGGAATATAAGTAAAGCAGGTTTATGAAGGGAGAGTTGGTACTGTACTGCAGCTTCAGGTTACAACAAACAACTAAAAGTCAACAAAATCCATTCTGTCACAAATGGGAAAATGAGTACAGCAGACTAAATCACTGATGCATATCAAATGAAAGTAAGAAGAAATATTTCATGTGCAAATCAAAGAGCAAAAGTTGGGGGGGGAGGGGGGGAGAAAAGTGGAAGGGATCCAAATTTTATTACACTGTTGAAGAATATATTAAAGGAGTGGCAGCAAAGCTCCGCAGTGCAAATCGTTCCACAAAGCTTTATCCTGGACATAATAGTACATCTGTTGTCCCAATTCCACCTCACTACCAGTTTGCTTTATCTACAAACCAACTGAATATGGTTAAGACTATGCTGACCTGCAGGATGGAAGTCTTAACCCACAACATGACTGGATCACCCAAACAAGGCCAAAAGCAATGTCACAAGAAAATTGCGTTTACATATTTTAGATAAAGGCATCAAATTGCATAGTCTTAAGTATTCTGATTTTACAGGCAGGAATTATTTTTTAGGCATGATAGGTTTTAGGGTTCCCACTTGATTAATGGTGAGCGTTTCAAGACAAATGCAGATCAAATCCTGCAAATGTTCTGCAGAGGTTAATAACTCAGTCAGAGATAGCAAGGACTGCAGATGCTGGAGTCAGATAACAGTATCGAGCCGGAGGAACACAGCAGGTCAAGCAGTAAAGGAGCAGGAAAACTGACGTTTCGAATCGGGACCTTCCTCAGAAAATCTAGATTTTGAAGAAGGGTCCCGACCTGAAACATCAACTTTCCCGCTCCCCGATTGCTGCCTGACCTGCTGTGTTCCTCCAGCTTCACACTTACCTCTGGAGGTGGTAAATACTGCCTCAAGAAACTGCCAAAATTAAGTTAACCCTTCCCAAACGTACTTGAACTGGAAAATCAGTCAAGTTGCTCAGTTTTCTGAATTATATTAAGTATCAAATTCATTTATTTTCAAATGTTTATTCGCAAACTGTAGCTTTCTGATTACAACTTTAAGTGAAATGAGAAAAAAGGCAGCATGGATTCTAGTAATTACAATAATCAACATGGTCCAAAAGATCACGGTGTTGACTTGTGGGATATTGAGCTTTGCACTTGGGGCATGCCAAGAAACTCTCATCAAGAAGATTGTTGGACTTTGGCAAAGGCGATTTGTTTTCATCATCACCATTCCTGTATAACACTGGATCTGAGAGGCGGATGTCTTGTCCTTGCTGAAACAAAAGGTAGTTTTTTGTAAAATGATTTGGTCAAATTTGTTCAAAAAGCACTCCAATAGTTTTAAGAAGTGTCTTGCAGGCTTATAGCTGGTCTCACGTTGCATTTCTTTTTCAATCTAGATTACATGAATTAAAAAGTCAGCTGGACAGAAATTCAGCTGATTTTCCCCAAATGAAGAGGACAATAAGCTGACATAATTGCCAGGGGAGAGCCATAAACTGAACCAAAAATAAGAAAGGTTGACAAAAGCGTGGCAGTAAAAGTGCAGATAGTCAATTATTGATTGCGTTGTTATTGGCAATGTAACAGCCAGCGTGCAGGAAGAGTTAGACTTAAATCATGCATTTACAAACAACGGAGGAAACCTTGCACAAAAAAAACCCTAAATTCTGTCTTAATTTTAACTGCTAAATAAATCTCACAAATAGCTCAAATTAAACCAAACTACTGCGAAAGCTGGAAATCTAAAATGAAGACAAAGTGGAGAAATTCAGCAGCTCTGCCACAATATGTGGAGAGAGAAACAGTTAACGTAAAGTCTGTTGGCCCTCTGGAACAGCCACTGTGTAAAGATGTGGTGGTCTGAAATTGTCATTGGATTCAAAATTTTAACACTGCCGTGTGTAACAGATGCTGCCAGGCCTGCTGAGTTTCTCCAGCACATTATTTTATAATGTAGCCCATGCAGTTTCTGCAGATCCCCAAAAACCTCTTTCAAATGGGCCATAGTAAGGCAGCATTCCCTACAAATGCACTGTTATCCTTTTAGTGGAAAACATATAGACTATATATAGTTTAAACACATTAGCTGCACTGTGAATTGTATTAAGAAGACCTGTGAGGATTAACAAATGACAGCAAATTGATTTTTCACTATGCTCACTATTAAGCTGAAAATTCTTATTAAAATGGTATCTGCTAAAACATATGAAAATTCCTGGGAAAACTTTAATGGGCAAACTGTAAGCAAAAATCACAGAGTTGTAGTATGTCTACAGTGTGGAAACAGGTTGTTCAGCTCATCAAATCCACAAAAGAGTATCCCACACAGACCCACCGTTCCTTAGCTTATACTCGTAACCTCGTATTTCCCATGGATAATACAGTTGATCTGCATATCCCCGAACACTATGGGTAATTTAGCATGGCTAATCCACGAAACCTACATACTTTTGGACAGTGGGAGGAAACCTAAGCATCTGGAGGAAACAGACATAGGGAGAACGTGCAAACTCCACACACCCGGGTCCCTGGTGCCATGAGGCAGGTATCAAGCTTAAACATTAAGGACGGACAAATTGATCCCACAATATTTCAAATTGAATTTTCACTGACTTGTCAGGATGGTAAAAGCACAAAGTAGATGAATCACAGTCCGATTATCCTACTCGACTGACAAAATCCCTTCATGCAAATGTCCTGATATTCCTCTTACTATCTATCAGCTGAGCAGCACATTTGACAAACAACTATGCGATCATTCCAATGTATCCCATTCAAATGAACGCTCAATCCTTACTGTATTCTCCAGTCCGGTGATCTGTTCTTGTGCCTTATGCAGCTCTTTCAAGACTTTCTGTAATTGGTGTTGCAGCTTTTGGCGATCTTGTTTCTCACTCTCAAAATCTAATGTAAGGTTTTGCATCTGTAAAGAATTCAAAACACGGTTATATGAAAAAAACCCAGAAACTTCACAATAGAGTGCTAGTTTATGTGTGATAAAATATTTTAATCCATACTAGTTTGAGAAGGAAGATTTTTAAAGTGTTTAAAATTTGTGCACATAGATTTTTTTTAAAATATTATGTCTATAACCTTGGAGATCAAGGTGAAGACATCAAGGCAACGAGGAACAGAACACCTCTCCGTCTACAGATCACTGTTACGGCCTTTGCGACTGCAAAGTTGTGCACAGTGGACAAACAATCAATTGCAAAAAATCTGATCTCAAATTTAATTCATAAAGAGAAAATGATAATGCAAGTGTGTGAATATTTTCTCTCAAATCCAACATAAAAATCAATTGTCTGGGAAAAAAAGCAACATTGATCCTAATTGACATAAGATCATTAGGTAAGTAGGCCATTTGGCAATAGGTCAATTCCAAAATTCAATGAGATCATGGCTGATGAGATAACCCTCAACTTCACTCTCCTGCATTCTCCCAAGAGCCATTTGGTTGAAGCAATCAACTGACAAGTTTACTCATCAAGGATGAGTCACCCATAGTAGCATGTCATATCATCCACATTGTGAAGTCAGCCAAATAACAGAATTCTTGAAACAATGCACAAGAGTTGAGTCAATTAACCTGTCAACGGAATTCCTTGAAGCAAAGGTCCTTATGAATGCTGTCAAATAATGATTAAACAGGAGTCACAACTTTCTTCCATTATTGCTGCAGTTAGGTCAAAACCATGCCTAATGTGTGTCAGAATGGCACAAAAATGGTAGTTTATAGTGGATAACAAGTGCATATACTTTGCACTGTTGGTAATGGCATGATGAATAATTAACTTTTCTAGCACTTGGGTGCATTCAACGATAACTGAATAAACAGCATTAAGTTGGAAATCTGATGGTTTCTGAAGAAAGATGCATGCACCCGAGAAATAACTAACTGTGTTGCCAACAATTTTGATTTGTTTCAGATTTCAGTAACTCCAATATTTTACCTTCTAAATAGGGTTAGGTTGACTTCTTTGATGTACTTCATGCAGAACTAAATAATAGCAGCTCATTTTCTGGCAGGCAGTTGCACAGGCTATTTTGAATGAACTACATTTATTAAATTATGTTTTATCTTGAACAATGCAAAAAGGTATTCCAGGGATGCAAATAACTGGATGAATTTCTTACTCATTCCTGGCCTTCAGCAGGAATCTGATTTCTCTATGTTCCAAATACTTGAGATGATTGCAAATGTTTCAGCTTGGTCTTTTGCACTGATGTACTGAGCTCAGCCACCATGAAGAATGAGGGGTTTTTGGAGCTTCTCCTGTTGATTTGATTGCCCACTACCATGACTGGACACAGCATTGCTTCTCTGAAGGATATTAGTGAACCCAATAGATTCGCACCAATCTTATTTCCAAATCACTAATGACATTCTATTCCAGACACATTAAAGATCAGATTTTTGAATTTAAAATTTAGATGCTGTGGGATTTTAGTTCTTGCCAAAGCATTAATCTGGGTTGCTTGATTAGTTGTCCAGCAAAATTATCTTACTGCTCATATTCGGTGAGAAACAAGATTTGACTTCTATACAGAGAGAAAAAAAATTGCTTAATTGTGAAAAGCTGTCAAACTTTCACTAGTTGCATATTTTAGCATCTCTCAGGTTTTAGGCAAAACATCATGAGCGGGTGACAAGAAAGCATTGTCATTACAACATTACCACATGGCCATACATTATATCGTGAAAATCAGATCTGTTTACAACTGTTTTCACAACAGAATAACAATATAAACCCAATTTAACAGACCCTTTCTGGCTTTCAACCGATAACTAGAGATCACCATAAAATCAGTTTGCTCATGATTCTCTTCAGATCAGTAACTGTATGCTACAGGAGGAGCTCATTCATCCAATCATGTCTGTGCCAGTTTATTCAGTTAATCCCACTTTATAGTTCACAATGTGTAGGCCTGTAAATTTCTAAGTATATATCCAAGCATTTCTGAAATATGACCAGGATAATTGTTGTACTAACTTGTTCAATACCAATTTCCACATTTCACACACTGGGTGAAAATCTTTCATCTCAACTCTCCTCTAATCCTTATATCAATTATTTAAATCTACACTCCCAGTTATTTGCCTCTACTATATGAAAAATTACTTCTAGACATTCAATTTAGGCCTCAGACTCCTCTGTTCTAAAGAAAACAATCCCAAGCCGTTTGATTCTTTCTTCATAACCAAAATTCTCCAATCCTGACAAATTCCTGTACAATCTCCTCTGTACCTTCTCCAGTGCAATCTCATCCTTCCTGGAATATGGTGACCAGAACTACGTGCATTACTCTAGTTATGACATGAACAGTTCTAGCATAGCTTTCCCAATTATATGCTGTACTTTGGTTAATAAAGGAAATTATCGAATACGTCTTATCCACCTCGTCAATGTACTGCTACCTTCAGGGAATTGTGGGCCACACACTCCACAGTCCCTTTACACTTCTCTGCATTTTACCATTTTGTTGTCTATTATCTTGGCAGTGTCTTGATGAATTATGTCTGCCACTTTTCTGCCCAGTCTATTAATAACTTCCTGAGCCTGTGTTCCTTTGACTCCTTGATAGCGATCACACCCAAACCTTGATTTTTAAAAAGTCAATTCACACACTTGATTATCATGTTTCCTAATATTTATAAATATCAATTATTGATGGAAGTGAAGGAAGCCTCTTACATCAAGACAAAGCTTTCATTAAAAGCTGCGCCAAAATCTTCCATGCCAATCATAGATTGGGCATTTAATTGCTTTCAGGTAGCGAGTATTAACTGGAGATTCACTTGTACTCAGCCATCCACTTCAGGACTTTTTCCCCAACCCTGCAACCACAACTGCACCTGAAAGCAATGATGACGACAACCCTCAACCCTGCATTAACTGAGGAACCTCAAAACCACCTCCCCCATCAAGTCACCTTGGCATTTTTTCCAAGGCATCAAGTCACCTGTTGTTATTTCATTATTAGATATGAATTAAACACATATTCAAACTGTGCTATCCTGTGTGTTAGGCTTTTGGTGATTTTTTGAGCAATTTTGAGTGATTTTTTTGTGGTCTGCCCCGATCCCACTTTTCCCATAGGTCCCATCATTTCCATAGTGAGATTTTCTATAATGGATTGATGCACAGGAATGCAACTATCTTATTAGAGCAGAACCCCTGTATTTGTAATGTGTGGTTCTGTAAAGTGAGTTTAAATTGTGAAGTAGATAATAAAATGTGAGGCTGGATGAACACAGCAGGCCAAGCAGCATCTCAGGAGCACAAAAGCTGATGTTTCGGGCCTAGACCCTTCATCAGAGAGGGGGATGGGGGGAGGGAACTGGAATAAATAGGGAGAGAGGGGGAGGCGGACCGAAGATGGAGAGTAAAGAAGATAGGTGGAGAGGGTGTAGGTGGGGAGGTAGGGAGGGGATAGGTCAGTCCAGGGAAGACGGACAGGTCAAGGAGGTGGGATGAGGTTAGTAGGTAGCTGGGGGTGCGGCTTGGGGTGGGAGGAAGGGACGGGTGAGAGGAAGAACCGGTTAGGGAGGCAGAGACAGGTTGGACTGGTTTTGGGATGCAGTGGGTGGGGGGGAAGAGCTGGGCTGGTTGTGTGGTGCAGTGGGGGGAGGGGATGAACTGGGCTGGTTTAGGGATGCAGTGGGGGAAGGGGAGATTTTGAAACTGGTCAAGTCCACATTGATACCATATGGCTGCAGGGTTCCCAGGCGGAATATGAGTTGCTGTTCCTGCAACCTTCGGGTGGCATCATTGTGGCAGTGCAGGAGGCCCATGATGGACATGTCATCAAGAGAATGGGAGGGGGAGTGGAAATGGTTGGCGACTGGGAGGTGCAGTTGTTTGTTGCGAACTGAGCGGAGGTGTTCTGCAAAGCGGTCCCCAAGCCTCCGCTTGGTTTCCCCAATGTAGAGAAAGCCGCACCGGGTACAGTGGATGCAGTATACCACATTGGCAGATGTGCAGGTGAACCTCTGCTTAATGTGGAATGTCATCTTGGGGCCTGGGATGGGGGTGAGGGAGGAGGTGTGGGGACAAGTGTAGCATTTCCTGCGGTTGCAGGGGAAGGTGCCGGGTGTGGTGGGGTTGGAGGGCAGTGTGGAGCGAACAAGGGAGTCACGGAGAGAGTGGTCTCTCCGGAAAGCAGACAGGGGTGGGGATGGAAAAATGTCTTGGGTGGTGGGGTCGGATTGTAAATGGCGGAAGTGTCGGAGGATAACGCATTATCCTCCGACACTTCCGCCATTTACAATCCGACCCCACCACCCAAGACATTTTTCCATCCCCACCCCTGTCTGCTTTCCGGAGAGACCACTCTCTCCGTGACTCCCTTGTTCGCTCCACACTGCCCTCCAACCCCACCACACCCGGCACCTTCCCCTGCAACCGCAGGAAATGCTACACTTGTCCCCACACCTCCTCCCTCACCCCCATCCCAGGCCCCAAGATGACATTCCACATTAAGCAGAGGTTCACCTGCACATCTGCCAATGTGGTATACTGCATCCACTGTACCCGGTGCGGCTTTCTCTACATTGGGGAAACCAAGCGGAGGCTTGGGGACCGCTTTGCAGAACACCTCCGCTCAGTTCGCAACAAACAACTGCACCTCCCAGTCGCAAACCATTTCCACTCCCCCTCCCATTCTCTTGATGACATGTCCATCATGGGCCTCCTGCACTGCCACAATGATGCCACCCGAAGGTTGCAGGAACAGCAACTCATATTCCGCTTGGGAACCCTGCAGCCATATGGTATCAATGTGGACTTCACCAGTTTCAAAATCTCCCCTTCCCCCACTGCATCCCTAAACCAGCCCAGTTCATCCCCTCCCCCCACTGCACCACACAACCAGCCCAGCTCTTCCCCCCCACCCACTGCATCCCAAAACCAGTCCAACCTGTCTCTGCCTCCCTAACCGGTTCTTCCTCTCACCCATCCCTTCCTCCCACCCCAAGCCGCACCCCCAGCTACCTACTAACCTCATCCCACCTCCTTGACCTGTCCGTCTTCCCTGGACTGACCTATCCCCTCCCTACCTCCCCACCTACACCCTCTCCACCTATCTTCTTTACTCTCCATCTTCGGTCCGCCTCCCCCTCTCTCCCTATTTATTCCAGTTCCCTCCCCCCATCCCCCTCTCTGATGAAGGGTCTAGGCCCGAAACGTCAGCTTTTGTGCTCCTGAGATGCTGCTTGGCCTGCTGTGTTCATCCAGCCTCACATTTTATTATCTTGGAATCTCCAGCATCTGCAGTTCCCATTATCTCTTAAATTGTGAAGTAACTAGGTTCCAGTTCTGTCCTTCACCTGCCAATCCTTCCCCTCTACATTAGCAGGTTCTCATTTGAGTCTGTAATAGCCCTTACTTTTTCCTTTGTTAACCTTCCTACTCTTTGTAACTATAAAAAAAATTTTAATATTTCTCATGCCTTCACTTTCTTGATCTCACATATTAAATTTTTTCTCTATTTTCATTGAACTCAACCGCAAGAAGATGGAGAATTAAAGAGATTTTATGAACCTTATCCTACCATGCACTCTTTGACATCTAGAGGGGTCTGGGTTTAGAAGTCATGCCTTTTTTCTTTGTTTTTCTCCTCGACCTGCTCCTATTGCTACGATATTCGTTTACTTTTAACTAGTTTCCCCACCCCCGCCATTTCACTATTTTCTACAAATCACACCAAATTTGAATAACATTGGTCTTTCTACAACTTAAGTTACACCCAAATGTTTTATCATTTACCATAATCATGGTAATGTAATTGAATTATGATCACTTCCATGTTCTCCCAAGCTTAGACTTCCACCTGGTCAGCTTCTTTCCCAAAAGCCAAGTACTGACCTGTCCCTTCTCTTGTTAGGCTTGGTGTACACAGGTTAAATTGCATATATTTCAAGCACTCCATGGCCTTTCTACTGACACAATTTCAGTTAATATTAGAGTGTCTGAGATCCCTAATTAAAACTTCTTTATCACATCTGCATTTCTCAATAGCTTTTCAACATATTGGCTCATCTATCTCCTTCTGAATCAAGGGATATGGTACACAGGCAGAATGTCGCTTTTATATTCTTCAGATCAATTTAAGTGACCTCCTTTGATAACCTTTTTAGCACATCAAGTCTCCGCACAGCTGTGATTCTTTTTTCTAATCAATACTGTGATCCCTCTCCTTTCAATTACTAAATTTTCTGTCACACATTTCTGGTTTTGTTTTTCCCCCCTTCTCAAACTACTTGGGCTTCCATTTGCCTGCTAAGCCAATTTAAAACTTGTCCCCCCAACATCACACAATGCTGGTCTCAACTCCTGTTGAGGAGCAACAGTCTAGCGGGTGCACATTCCATCCTCTAATTTTCACCACTTGCTGTATTGGCCAACCTTGACTAAGGTTACTGCTCAACAATTTAAATTTATGACTTTATATTTCTGAATTTCTTTGGAATTGAATTTGAAAAGCTACTTCAATACATCCATTATAAATCAAGGCAACCTTTTTTCCACTATCTCTTAATCACTCCAGAATTTACAAAACAACCCAATTTTTTTAATATCCGATTGCAAATTAAAAAGATTAGGTGGCAGAAAACTGTAGAATTAAAGTCACAGAATACTGTAACTGAATGTTCCAAATATAGAAACGGTTGTTAAACAGTACAATTGTTTCAGATTTTAGACAGTGGTACAGTTAGAACTAATTAAGCACTGTCCACTGCTATACCTGTTGTTCCATCATTCTATTTCTTGTCCGTTCTTCTTGTTGATTTATTGACGACTTCTGAAGGAGCTGTATCTGCAAGAGCATTAAAAAAAGGTAGCTTGTTAACATGGTTGATTTTTAACTCAAAATTTAAGATTGGTTTTATTTCTTGCACCATGCAGGAAAACTGATATACTTACCTTGGATGTCTCCAAGGCAACATGAATCGTTGCTTTTAAAAGGTATCTGACCAAAGTTCAGTAAATAGATGGCCATCAAAAACATAACCTCAAATCATGGGTCTGGCCAAATGGATGCTTATGACTATGTGCTGGGTCATTTGTATATTTTAACTATCTTAAAGACATTAATAATTCTACTATTAGGATTATTCACCTCGAACAAACATTGGCTCACATATGTTTTCAGCTCCTTAGAAGATTAAAATGCAAAAGATTTGAAGATGTCAGAAATTGATAGTGATAGCGTGGTGTACTAAGCAAACACATGCAGCATTCAAATCTTGTGTTAATGGTTACTAAGTTTACATGCCACAGCCTCTAAATCTGTTTCATGAGCATTCTCAGAAGTCATACAGGACTCCAGCACAGAAAAGAGCCTTTTCGCCCATTGGTCAAAAACAAGAATCTAACTATTCTAATCTCATTTTCCAGCACTTGGCTATACTTCTAGGCCTTTACATCACAACTGTCTTCTGTAACACCCTTTGAGGCTAGTCCTCTATCAAATCCAACACTGTATCACCATGCTAAATGGGGTAGATTTGAGCAGATGTAGCAACTCAACTAGGCATCCATGAGGTGCTGAAAGTCATTATCAACAGCAGAACTATACTCTAGACAATATGCATCACCATTCACAACTGGAAGTGGCAGGATTACAGAGCGTAGATTTGACCTATTGATTGTGGAGTCACTTAACTCTGTCTATCACTTACTATTTGCCCAACATATCTCCCACTATTAAGAAAGTGAATCAACACTGGTTCAATGAAGAGTGCAGGAGGGCATGCCAGGAACAGCACAGGTATACCTCAAAATGAATTGCCAGCCTGGTGAGCATGCCAAACAGTATAAGCTGTAAGTGATAGAGTTAAGTGATTCCACAATCAATAGGTCAAAACTACACTCTGCAGTCCTGCCACATCCAGTTGTGAATGGTGATGCAACAATTAAACAACACACTGGAGGTGGTGGCTCAATAAATAATCAGCATCCTCAATAATGGGGAGCCCAGCACAAAACATAAAGATGAAAAATTTACAACAATCTTCCGTAAGAAGTGGCAAATGGGTGATTGATCTCAGCCTCTGCCAGAGGTCTCCAGCATCACGGGTGCCAGATTCCCACCAACTCATTCACCTCATATGATCAAGGAATGGCTGGACATACTGGATACTGTAAAGGCAAAGAAGCCTGATAAACACTCCTGCTCCAAACCATGCCACACACCTAGCTGCTGCTGCAACACAGCTAAACACCAACAAACAGCCCAGGTGTGTCCTGAACACAAAAAGCAGAAAAATATCCAACACGTCAACTACTGTCTAATGAGCGTGCTCTCGGCTATCGGTGAAGTGACGGAAGGTGTCATCAACTGTGCTATCAAATAGCACTTACTCAGCGAATCTGGCTCTCTAACACTCAGTTTGCATTCTTTCAGGGCCACTCAGCTCAATTCAAACATGGAAAAAGAGAGTTGATTTCCAGTGATCAGGGAGAAGGACTGTCCTTGACATTAGGCCTGTTAAAACTGAAGTTAATTAGAATCGGGGTGAAAAACTTCTGCTGAATAGAGTCATTGCTGGCACAAAGGAAGATGATTGTGGCTGATAGAGATCATTCATTTCAGCTCCAGGACATCTCCGATGGAATTTATCAGGGTAGTGATCTTGGCCCAACCATTTTCAACTGCTTCAATGACGTTCCCTTCATTACAGCAGAAGTAGGAATGTTCACTGATATTTGTACAATGTCCAGATGTTGAGACAGTTCATATCCAAATGAGACAAGACCTGGACAACATTCAGGTTTGGACTGAAGTCGAAATTATCATCCCACAGAAGTGCTTGGCAATGGCCATCTATAACAAGAGAGAATTTAGCCATTGCCCCTTAACATTCAATGACATTATCACCATCCAGTATGCCAGTATCAAGGTCATGGGGGTTACCACTGACAAGAAACAGAACTGGACAGCCATGAAAATACTGTGGCTACAACAGGTCAGAAACTAGGAAATCTGTGGCAAATAACTCAATTTCTGACTCCCCAAAGCCTGTCAACAATTTACACAAACAGGTCAGGTGCATGGTGGAATATTGCCCATTTGCCTGGACAAGTACAACTCCAACAACACTACAATAGCATGACATAATCGAGAACAAAGCAGGCTGGTTGATTGGTACCACATCCACAAGTGTTCATTCCCTCTGCTACTGACGTTCAGTATAGCACGGTTTGTCATCCACAAGACATAACACAGAAATTCACCTAGGTATAACCTTCCAAACCCACGACCTCTATCTAGGCCAATGCCTTACAAACCCACAATCAAAGCCATCTAGAACGTCATAAGCAGCAAATACATGTGAGCATCACCACCTGCAAGTTTATGTCCAAGCCCCTCACCATTCTGATTTGGAAATATACCACCGTTCCTGGAATGTCACTGGGTCAAAATCCTGGAACTTCCTCCCTAATGCCATTATGGGTGTATTTACACCAAATGGCTGCAGCAGTTGAAGAAGGCAGCTCATCACCACGTTCCCAAGGGCAGCTCGGGAGAGGCAATAAATGCTACGTAAGTCAGTGATGCCCACATTGATGAATGAAGAAAAATTGCACAAGCACACTGTTTTTCCTGGTATCTGCCATTTGGATCCCTATTAAGACAGAGTAGCAAAGTATCTCTCTTTGGCAAGATCCTCTCGGAATTTCTGGAATAAAACATTGCTCAAAAAGGTTACGCTGCCCAAACTACACTGTTTTGAAAAGTTCCTGTCCTGTGTCTCAGAGGTCCACCTCACAACTCCAGCAATACTGCCCAAGACACAATGGGTACACCTTTAATTAAGATTTAAAATGGACAAAACAATGTTTACACTTAAGCAGCTGATGGCAGTCAGATAAGGGAACCTTTCTGAAACAAAAATTACCAGGCACAAGGCCATGAAGTCTCTTTAATGAGCATAAACAGGGACTTTAAATGGCAAACATCTGCTTAAAAAGCCTCTGGTGACCCATTCCAAATGGTAGTTTTAAGACCATTAATCATGATGGCATCTTATACTAAATACAGGCTAAATTAGCATTTCAGCTCAATACCTCATTTTATCAATCTGTTTACTGCCTAAAGGATTGAATCAAAAATTGGTGGATCAGTACTTTCACCATAAATAAGCTAGTTCTTCCTTGGACTGTGCTCTGTGTACCAAGCTCTGATGAAGTCTATTTCTTGATACTTCAAAAACTTTGTTTACAAACAGACTAATAAACATGCGTGAAGATTTGATCTCTGCCACCAAAAGTGCATACATGTAATCACAGCAAAGAGAAGCAAATGCAAAGACAGATACATGGAAGATGTCTGGGAAGTTTGTTTGGAAGGTGAAAGACAATTATGAATCACATACTTAACAGCTCAGATGCATTATCGAGGGAATGCTAACCAGCATTAAAAAAGCAATTCAACCCCATGCTGTGAACTCTCACTTCTAAAAAGTGGCATGGGTTTATACCAGCTTTAAGAGCCCAAACACCCAGGTCTGCTGTATTAACAAAAATGTCTTTTTAACCTGATATAACAAGTCCGCTGATCTTTTTTTCTCCTCTTCATATTGAGCTTTTAAATTTTCTAACTCTGTTTGAAGTTTCTGTATTTTTTCAGCCGAGCACTTCTTTTCTTCATCAGCCTTCGATTTACTGCAACCTTGTTCTGCTTGCAGTCTGACATTTAAGGCATTGACTTCTAAGTTCTTCTCTTCATAGCGCTTTTTCACATCAGAAAGCTCTAATTTAAGTCTTTCTGTAATATCACGCTGTGCTTCAAAATCCTTTCTCGTAGATGAAAGCAGTTGCTCATAGTATTTCTGTTTATCTTCCAGCTGTTGAATTGCTATGAACATCAAAACATGTCATTTATGTCAAAGGCACTCAAGAAAGGAACATTTAAAAAATACATGCTAAAGCGAGATTGAACTAGTCGGAGGTTGTTGACTTGCTCGCCAAGCTGGCTTGTTTTTGTTCAGACATTTCATCACCATGGCAGGTGACATCAGCAGTGATGCCTCCAATGAAGCACTGTTATCCTACTCCGCTTGGAATTCATAACGTCCAGTCCGTTATGGCGAGTACTGTCATTTCCGGTTTTGATCTATATAGGTTTATACATGGGGTCCTGTTCTATATGTTTATTGATTGAAGTATGGTGCAGAACCATGCCTCTAGGAATTCCCATGTGTGTCTATGTTTGGCTTGGGGTACCATGGTTACCTTGTCCCAGTTAAACTGATGGCCTTAAAAAACCCGAAATGACAGTACTCACCATAATGGACCAGGCAGTTCAAATTTCAAGCAGAGCATAACGACATTGCTTCAGAGGCTCCACTGATGATGTCACCTACCACAATGACAAAACATCTGAACAAAAGCAAGCCAGCTCGGCGAGCAAGTAAACAACCTCATCCACAACCCAAGCTACAGATCTTTGCCAAAACTTAAAATTGAATTCGTCTAGATGGTGATTATAGGTATATAGAAAGGCGAAATTGATACCAAAAACTATTAGACCCAAAGTAAAGCGAAAATATTAGACAACTGGTTACAAAGTAAAAAATATCCAACTTCTTTTAACAAAAGAATAATATGCAAAAGCTTTACTAACAGAGAAATAACCAAGGACTAGTGGCTGCCGCCAAATTTTGAGGCTGGAAGAATCTCCAGGTCAATTAGAAGCAAGAGGCAGAACACGTATTACTGCTAATTCAATCAACTAAGACAAGTCTATACAGGTGCAGGGCACCTTTTGGCTGGTTACTTGGAACATATCAAGAAACACTAACTGACACAGGGTTAAAGTAGAACTGGAACAAAGGTATGCACTATATCTTATCCCTAACAAATCCATTTCAAGTAAAGACTAGCTCTACTTGCTTTATTCAGTAACTGGCTATCAGGAGTATATCAATCACAAACAAAGTACTACAGGAGTCTTTTTGGATAACTGCATTCCTTTGTTTCATAGTAAACACTAAGACACAAAAACAAGTAACTCACATCCCTGGAAATCACAGATGAGAAAGTTCAGTGACTTCTACAGGGTGTCCCAAGTTTACTAGATTATGGTCTCATTTTTTGAGGGCTTTTTGTATCACTGCCCAGGACTTACAGTATAACCTACAGCTTTCACAAAGTCTGACATGAAATTGATGGAAAACACCCAATCTTGCAGGCACAACATTTTTTCTTTTAAACTTCAGCTGTGTTTAAGTAGGCTTGTCAAAATGTAGTCCGTTGGCCACAATGGGGCCCTCAGAGGTTTGCTTTTTAACTAAAACATGTTAATACAAGTTTTATTGGTTAACTCTGCCATTTGGCAGACTTTAACTACTTTTGTTAATTATCCATTCACATTATTGATTTATTGCTTTGGAATTGTTTTTCTTCTCTCTATTCACGTCTACAATTGTGGTGAACCTTATTTTCCTGAAATTTGCTCAGTGCCCATAATGAGAGAAAAATTGAAAAGTGCACCATTCCCAACTTGACAAAGGTGGACAACCCATCGTTAGGAGGAATGTTGCAGTTCCATACTTTCTTCTTTGGAGTCAGAACACCGATTGTTTTGTTGTTCTAGCTCAAATATGCGGCCAAGCAGACCCCTGACGTAAGCCTCCCGTTGTTGGTCATATATCAGCCATTGCTGGTTTTTCTCTAGAGCCTACAAAACCAAAAGCAGTTGTTATTTATGGCATTTAATTTTAGTAACATACGCATTTCATTAACATCAGAAATATAAATATTGTTGGGTTTAAATAAAAAAACTTGAAATTCTTGGAAGTCAAAATAGATTTGTCTTTCAAGTACTGACCTCTAACTGTAAACAGTACCTACATCTTGAGGTTGATTGGCTTGCTGAACTGGTTTGTCGTTCTGCAGACGTTTTGTGACCCAGCATGGTAACAAAACATTTGCGGAACGACAAACCAGCTCAGCGAGCCAACCAACCTCAACACCCACAACCCGAGCTACAAATCTACTCCAAAACCTTAAAGTGGCTACATCTGTTTCAAAGTCAGATTGTACAATTGCACAGTGCATTTCTTTACTTGTCTAGTCAGGTACCATAAATATTTGTTATACAGATGACTGGTTGTACTCCGCAGTAAAATGTTTCAATATCTATTAATTTTTGAAGTCAAACCAATTCACAGGTGCAAGACTTGACTCCATATCAGGAATGCTTAGTTTTTTTTGTCATTGATCCTAACCAGACAGATGAAACTGCAAGAGAAACCTTGAAACTGAAGAATAGGCCCATCAAGCTTCTTCACACTACTCTTTTATCAGCTGGAACATTCAACATTATAAATATTTGTACAAGCCTGGCGACATTAGTTCAAACTAATTTGCAGCATCCTTTTGTGACACCTAGTGGAGAACTCAAGTGTTGTTGCAATCATAAATTATTAAACACTTTGTGTTTACACTTATCCAGTGACTAGAAGCATGGCCTCTTCTATTAATGTAGAATCCACTGATTAAAGTGGGCATATTAATTTGTAGTTGTGGTATCACAGCAAGGATCTGCAGAAAACATCTTTTAATGAAATGAAAAGTCTACATTAAAAAGAAAGTGAAATGGTGAGAAAACAATTTTGACAGTAGGTTTAGGTCCTGCTTTTCAATTCACTGACACATTCGGCTGAAACGTTTATGATTTTCAGCACATAAGCAATGATTGTTAATTGGTTAATCAATCATTTGCAATCCAATTTTCCAAGTACATTAAGGCATATGGTATAAAAATAAAGTTGCCGGAAAAGCTCAGCAGGTCTGGCAGCATCTGTGGAGGAGAAAACAGTTAACATTTTGGGTCCAGCGACCCTTCCTCAGAACAGGCATGTGGTATTGTTGGAGAATCTTCGAAATTCCACAAGGGGGCACAAACTATTGCAAAAACATCTCCCAGGTCTTGTCAGTAGATTCTTTGAAATTCAACAGATAATGTGCTTTTATCTCCAAGTTTTATGCTCACTAATGAATTATCAATCATTAATACAACTGTTTCTGCCCATAATGTTGGAAAATTTGAGACACAATAAATGGCAAATTTGAAATCAGTGTCAATGGAAACTGATAATGATACTGTTCTTTCCATGACATAGGGAAGAGCCTGTTTTAAACATATGGTTTAAACTGATGGGGACTGGTCATGATGTCTTAATTTTATTTTTAATATGGAGTTACTTGTTTATTGCATTATTTAGATGCATTACCCAATCCCCCATTCATCTCTTTGTCAGTTTATCTTTAGAGGCACATAACCAACTAGTTAAATATATTATTTCATCTTGTTATCTATCGATACAACCAGAATACGTACATCTTTTAGTTGAGCCTGGAGTGTTCCCATTCCATATGATGATCCACTTTGGCACTATAAGTAACAAAAACAATGTCATTCTTAATTAAGGCCCCAAAAACAAACTCTCTTCAAAAGATTAGAGATGACATGGTGTTCTGTATGTGAGTTTGCTCGCTGAGCTGGAAGGTTAGTTTTCAGACGTTTCGTCACCATTCTAGGTAACATCATCAGTGAGCCTCCGAAGCAGCGCTGGCGTTATGTCCCGCTTTCTATTTATCTGGTTAGGTTTCCTTGGGTTGGTGATGTCATTTCCTGTGTTGATGTCATTTACTGCTCTTTTTCTCAAGGGATGGTAGATTGATTTGGAGCCAATGCGTTTGTTGATGGAGTTCCGGTTGGAATGCCATGCTTCTAGGAATTCGTGCGTGTCTCTGTTTGGCTTGTCCTAGGATGGATGTGTTGTCCCAATCAAAGTGGTGTCCTTCCTCATCTCTGTGTAAGGATACGAGTGATAGTGGGTCATGTTGGTGGGTTTGTGGGCTACCCCGATGCCTCCATCGACAAACACGTTGATTTGGAGCCAATGTGTTTGTTGATGGAGGCAGCAGAGTAGCCCACAAACCCACCAACACGCTAAAACAACAGCTGATGAACTTAAAAGACCCAATACAGACAACAACCAAAACGAACGTCATTTACAAAATACCTTGCAAGAACTGTGACAAACACTACATTGGACAAACAGGCAGAAAGCTTGCCACCAGGATACATGAACATCAACTAGCCACAAAACGACATGACCCACTATCACTCGTACCCTTACACAGAGATGAGGAAGGACACCACTTTGATTGGGACAACACATCCATCCTGGGACAAGCCAAACAGAGACACGCACGAGAATTCCTAGAAGCATGGCATTCCAACCGGAACTCTATCAACAAACACATTGGCTCCAAATCAATCTACCATCCCCTGAGAAAACGAACAGGAAATGACATCACCAACCCAAGGAAACCTAACCAGATAAATAGAAAGCGGGACATAATACCAGCGCTTCGTCGGAGGCTCACTGATGATGTTACCTAGAATGGTGACAAAACGTCTGAAAACTAACCTTCCAGCTCAGCGAGCAAACTCACATCCAGAACCTCAACCTGAGCTACAAATCTTCTCAAAACTCGCTATGACATGGTGTGAAGATGGATGAACACAGCTGTCCAAGCAGCATCAGAGGAGCAGGAAAGCTTGACGTTTCGGGTCGGGGCCCTTCTAAAAGAGTCCTGACCCGAAACGTCAAGCTCTCCTGCTCGGCCTGCTGTGTTCATCCAGCTTCGCACCGTGTTACCTCAGATTCTCCAGCATCGGCAGTTCCT
This sequence comes from Stegostoma tigrinum, assembly GCF_030684315.1. Taxonomy (NCBI): domain Eukaryota; kingdom Metazoa; phylum Chordata; class Chondrichthyes; order Orectolobiformes; family Stegostomatidae; genus Stegostoma; species Stegostoma tigrinum. Next base: position 42,558,001 of record NC_081373.1, on the reverse strand, counting down.
ACTATCTTCAAAGATTGCTTTTTGGAGCGATATGCAACACCTGATTTTTGACTTTTGTAACAGATTAAACCCCCTCAAAACATATTAAGAAGATAGCTTTAAAACATGAAAAAGGCCAAGTGCCAGGAGTTGCATTACATATGCAATTCGATAGGTCAAACCAGCAGTCTTGAAGAAAAACACATTTATTCACATGCTACAGTTAAAACACAACAAAAGAAAGAAGAAATTGGAATAACAACTCTATTGGAAAACGTAACAGAAAAATGAATTATTTAACTATTAAACAGGAACCATTCCGATAGAATAACATTCCGTAAACACACCCTTGGCAAAGGCAAATTCAGTAAAATAGATTGTCTTGGAGGCAATTCTCCAATTCAGGAGGAAAACATCAAAAGAAAAGTGAGTGCAGCAGAGAGATGTACCTGCAGCTTCCAAACCCAACTTCAAGAACCCCAGCAGCTGCTATTACACAAACTAAAGCTAAAAATCCGACTACTGTGGGAGCTTATTCTACCCAGCCCAGGCTCCTTTTCACAGTTTCAACTTTTCCATGAAAAATCTCAAGGCCTTACAAGCTGATTATTGGATTCAAATAGACAGCTCATCACCGCGATCTTAAAACTGCTCTTCACAAAAAAAAGGACAAAATACACCTCTTAGAGCCATCTATACACCTCCACAGATGCCTCGTAAAGCCATTGTATCATCACAACTGTCTTGTATTTTAATGTCCCTCATCAGGATTAATTACCTGAAATTACCTGTAGATGTATTAAAGACAAAAGAATACACAGTTAATTTTAAATGCTGAAACATTTCAAGTTGTCATAGATCCATGGAAACTGACGCTTCGGGCTACACAGTCCATGCCAAACATAATCCCAAATAAAACTAGTCCCACCTGCCTGCTTCTGACCCATATCATTCCAAACTTTTCCTATTCATGTACTTATCTAAGTTTCTTTTAAAAGTTGCTATTGTGCTCACATAACATAAAATGTGTAGCTGGATGAACACAGCAGGCCAAGCAGCATCTCAGGAGCACAAAAGCTGACGTTTCGGGCATACACCACTTCCTCATCCACTTCACTAAAACCTTCCACCTCAACCTCAAGTTCAACTGTACCATCTCCAACACCCGTCTCTCCTTCCTGGACCTCCGTTTCCATCTCTGGCAACCACCAAGAAACCAATATTCATTTCAAGCCTACAACTCCCACAGCTACCTAGAATACACCTCCTCTCACCCAACTTCCTGCAAAAATGTCATCCCCTATTTCTAATTTCTTCACCTCTGCTGCATCTGCTCCCAAGGTGAGGCATTCCACTCACAGACATTCAAGATGTCCTTGTTTTTCAAGGACCGCAACTTCCCCTCCAGAGTGGTCAAAAACGCCCTCGACCGCATTCCTCACATTTCCCACAACTCATCCTTCAGAACCCCTCCTCGCAACAACAACCAAAACAGAATCCTCCTAGTCCTCATGTACCACCCCACCAACCTCCAGATCCAACACATAATCCTCCAGCACATCCACTATTTGCAATCTGACCTCACTACCAAAGACATTTTTCCCTCTCCACCCTTATCTGCCTTCCAGAGGGACCACTCTCTCCGTGACAACCTTGTCCACTCCACACTCCCCATGGCCGCCAGCACTTTTCCCTACAACCGCAGGAAGTGCTACACCTGCCCCTACACCTCCCCTCTCACCACCATCCCAAGCCCCAAGACCTTCCACACCAAGCAGATGTTCACCTGCACATAAACTAACGTGGTATACTGTATCTGCTGTTCCCGACGTGGCGTCCTCTACATCAGGGATACCACATGGAGGCTTGGAGACCGCTTTGTGGAACACCTACTCTCGGTTCGTGACAAATGATTGCACCTCCCAATTATGAACCATTTCAACTCCCCTTCCCACTTCTTGGACAACATGTCCATCTTGGGCCTCCTGCAGTGCCACAAAGATGCCACCCAAAGGTTGCAGGAACAGCACCTCATATTTCACTTGGGAACCCGGCAGTCCAATGGTATCAATGTGGACATCACAAGCTTCAAAATCTCCCCTCCCTTGACCAGATCTCCAAACTAGCCCAGCCCGCCCCACCTCCATAACCTGTCCATCCTTCCTCCCACCTCACCACTCCTCCCACCTCAAGCCCCACCCCCAAATCCTACCTACCAGCCTCATCCCGTCTCCTTGACCTGTCCGTCCTCCCTGGACTGACCTATCCCCACCCTAACTCCCCACCTACACTGACCTTTACTGGCTCCATCACCGCCTCTTAGACCTGTCTGTCTATCTCCCCTCCACCTATCTGCTCCTTTATCTATCTTCCACCCACCTCTCTATTTAGTTCAGAATCCCCTTTTACCCCCCTGCCCATTTTGGAAGAAGGGTCCAGAAACTAGGCGTCAGAGTTCTTGCTCCTCTGCTTGGCTGCTTGGCCTGTGTTCATCCAGTTCTACACCTTGTTATTGTAGAATACTTAACAAGTGCTTTGTAAAAGCATTTAGAAAGGACAACAAAACGTTAGTGGAAACAGAGATGGCAGAAATAACGGTGGTGTTAAAAATGAAAGACAGAATGCATCGAAAAGCTACTTATATCAAGAAAGCAAACACAACCTCGTCGGGGATGGTTTGTATTCCAAATCATGAATAAAAAGTTCAGTACAGATAGGCCAGCAGAATGGGAAAGCACATGGCAGATGAAATTTATTAGAGATAAGTGCGAGGTAATCCATTTTGGCACAAGGGAGAGATAATTCAGACTTTATGGCAGAGTTTTAAAAAGGATGCAAGAATAGAAGGATGCAGGACTTCATTGACATAGATTGACAGATCATTTCACAGCCCGAAATTCTGTATATATGTACGAGTTGTTAAGTTGTGCAGATCTTGACAGAAGTCAGACTGGGCCACAATTAGAGTACTGCAGGCTATTCTTATCGCTTCATTTTATGAAGGCTGTGAAGGGTCTTGGCAGGGTGTGGAGGAGATTTACTAGAATTGTTCCAGGGATGTGGAAGTTTAACTTAAGTTAGGTGAAGTTGGAGAAACTGGGGGGAAAAATAAAAATCACAAATTGCTGCGAAAATTCAATACATCTGGCCGCATTGTGGACAGAAAGCAGAGTTAATGGTTCCAGGCCACTGTTTCCACAATGGTCACTAATGTCATTTCACATGGTGATCTCCCCTCCACTGCCTCCAAGTTCATAATCCTCCCATCCGAGGCAGCCTGCTTCTACCTCCTCCTCAAAATTCACAAACAGGGCTGTTCAGGCAGATCCACTGTTTCTGCCTGCTCCTGCCCCACAGAACTCATCTCTCCCTTGCTCAACTCAACATTTTTTCCTCAACTTATGCAGGCCCTTCTCCCCACCACCCAAACTATATATACCAAACTTTTCTAGCTACAATCCATTCTGAAGAAGGGTCACTGGGCCTGAATCATTAACTCTGCTCTCTCTCCACAGATGCTGTCAGACCAGCTGAGTTTTTCCAGCAATTTCTGATTTCAATCATTGCCATCTTGTTTTGTTAGGGAGAAACCAGGAATGGTTCCATCACAATAAAGGTGATTTGATACAGACGTACAACATTATAACAGTTTTAAATAAGGGATACAAAATAAAAGTTTAAAAAAAAGCAGTTAATGACATCAAAATAATTAATTTATCTAGGGAAAGTGGGCTGCACTGGCTGGGCAACCCATTTCCAAATCGGGATGGTATGCGGCAAGGAAGGAACTTGCATGTAGTGGCGTTCTCGTATATCTGCTGCTTCTGTTCTTCCATATGATAATGGTTGTGGGTTTGGAAGGTACCAAGGAGCACTATGGAGCCTTGGAGAATTTCTTCTGTACATCCTGTCAAGAAGTACACCGTGCTACTGCTGAACACCAGTGGTGGACTGAATGTTTGTGGATGTGGTGTTTAGGGAGTCAGGTGATAAACTATTTACTGCAAGACTCCTCACCTCTGACCTGCTCTCATAATTACAGTATTTATATAACTAGTTCAGTTTAGTGGGGGATTCAGTGATAGCGCTACCACCGAATGTCAAGGGGTTATTGTTAGATTCTTTCTTGTTACATATGTCATTGCGATACTTGCCACTTGTCAGCCTAAGTCTGATATTGTCCAGGTCTTCCTGCATTAAGGATATGCACTCCTTCCGTACCTGAGGCATCATGAGTGGTGCTGAACATTGTGCACTGATGCGTGCACATTCTCACTTCTGACCTCATAATGAAGGAAAGGGAACTGATGAGGCAGAGTTAGATTATTGAGCAGTTTAAGTATTGCTTGATAACATGGTTTATGAAACCTTCCATCAAATTACTGATGATCGAGAGTAGGCTGATGGGTCAGTAATTGGCCAGGTTTGTTTTGCATACAAAATATACCTGAGCAATTATCCGCATTGTCAGGTAGATGCCAGTGTTATAGCTGTATTGGAACATTTTGGCCAAGAGTATAGCAATTTCTGTAGCACAACCCTTCAGTCTTTACGCTGGAATGTTGTCAGGGCCCAGTGGTCTTCACAGTATCCTGTGCTTCTAACCATTTCTTTTGATTCACTCCATGTGGCAGCATTTGTTGGAAGAGTGGCATCTATGATGCTGAGACCTCTGCAGAAGGCAGAGAAGGATCATTCACTAGGCACTTCTGGCTGGAGATAGTTGTGAATGCTTCAAACAATACTTCAAAGTAAGCTAGCATGGCTACAGAGAATTAACACAAGAATGTAAGTGATTGGATTGTACTACAGAGAAACAGCTTGTACTGATGGGCCAAACTACTTCCTTTTGTATTGGCCACAATGACTGACTTAAAAAGGCTACATAACATCAATACTAATTCAGCAAATGGAGGCATTGTCTAATTAATGTGAAAATTTCTAACATATTTAGGATATTGTAATCATGGAAACTGTAGCTGATGTTTATGCAACTTCAGGACTTCAGGAAGATTTTGTTAAGATACAAAACTAATTAAGGAGCAGTCAATTAAGGGATTAGGTAAAGTGTGGTGCTGAATTAAAAACAGACAACACTACACAGTAATAAGTGACAACCATTGGGCAAAATAAATTAACAAACTAGGAGATTTAGAAGGAGTTTGATTTTTAGGTAAATAAACCAGTATACAAGGGTAGATGTGTAAAATTCATATGAAATAATGAACCTCAAATAAAAGATTTTTTAAAATACTGGTACTCTGGAGCAGCAAATATTGTACATCTCTGGGGTGTAACAAATAAAATTGACAAAATGCCACAAATGGTTTGCTGCATTTGGGGGATGGATACAAATCTAGAGTGGGAGGCTGTACTGTTTGTTGCTCTAAGACATGGCCAGGCTTGCCCCAAAGCACTGAAAACAGTTTTGATGACGTACTGGACATTACTTCCTCAAAAGTGCAGACCTCAGCATTCCAAATGTGTATCAAGAATTTGATTAATGAAGAAATCTCAAAAATATTGGACTGGATTTCTGTGAACATATTCAATCTGTATGGAAAAATACCATATTCAAAAATCTTGGGCATTTTTCCACACCAGATACCTCCTTTACAAAAGATGGAACACCACCGGATATGCCATTGCTATTGATCAAACTCCAACTGGAAATTACTGGCAGACAATAGTGTTTTTAAAATCCAAGTTGGAAGGTTAAATGGGTCCATTAGTAAAACTGGTATGTATAAAAATTACAATACCTGAATAAACAATTTTACCTGAGGTAAAAGATTTGGAACACTGTTTTCAAGTTCTTTGCATTTTAAAGTGATTGCAGACAGTTTGTTTTTCAGATTTTCAGTTTCCTCACTCAAGGACTTGAAGAGCTGTTCTTTCTTCTTTATATCATTATTTTTATCTTCGAGCTTTCTGCGCAGAACATTGACCTCATTACTTCCAGATTTTGCGAACTGATCTTTCATCATCTCTAGTTGCTTATCTTTCTGTTCAAGTTCTTGGATCTGTTTCTGCTTAGTAGTTTCAAGTGCCAGAATTTTCTGTAGAGAAAAACAAAGTTATTAAAGACATTGAGATAACAATGTGTAGAGCTGGATGAACACAGCAGGTCAAACAGCATCAGAGGAGCAGGAAAGCTGATGTTTCAGGTCTAGACCCTGCTTAAAGACATTGTCTTGAAAACTTGCTCTTTAGATTAAACTAGATAGAGGGGAAAATACCTCTGTTTTCAACTTAAGATGCCCACAAATGGAGTAGTTTTTGAAAACTTCAGAATAATACAATGAGAAAGATAAAAGGGAAAATTCCACTGAAAATGGAAGTACAATTGGACACCAATGTAGAAATCAGAGATTTATATACTATTATCTCTCACCAGACCAGAAGATTTCACTTGTACTTCTTTCAAGAGTATCATAAGATATTTCATTTCTATCTTAGTTATGGTCTAGAGAATCAGTTGAAGTTGATTAGGAGTCAGGCTTTGCACAATTTTATAAGCATTTACTTAGAGTTACATTTTTCAAACATGCAACCTAATTCAAAGTTTCAGACTGTCTGCTTCACAGGGCAAAACTAAATCCTGAATTAATAATCACAGTTCAATATATTTAAATACAAGAATAAATAATTACAGATACAACAGGCAAATTCAAAGTTTTACCAGAAAGACAACCCCTCTGACACTAAAGCGCGCTCTCAGGATGCACTTGTGTGTTAACCTGTACTATGCAGTCAGGTCTCTGGCCTGGGTCCTGAATGCATAACCTTTTGATTTAAAAAAAAAGTAAGCCACGGTGACATCATAAATAGCTGAGGTTCAATTTCCTCTGTGGCTGATTTTGCCAATTTCAAGTGAAGCTGCATTGGAATATTAATTTTGGCCTCAGGACAATTGATTGGAACCAAATTCTAACAGCTCTGCTTGAAGTGCCCATGTAAGATCTGGACTGGCTGCAGTGCACGCATAGTTGATTGCCAAACATGTTCTCAGTTTTTCTTCAAAAATATAAGTCACTTGGAAAAATCTTCAGTGATCGTAGAATTACATCTCAGCAAACATTCCGAGAAAGGGCCTTGGAAAATAACGCGTTTAATCAACTGGATTGTTATTCTGTTTACAAAAACCATCAGTGGTCAATGAAGGTAATGCAGTTGATGTGTTCTACGTGGATTTTTGATAAAGTGTAACAACATCTGCCAACAAGATGGCCACCCACAAAATAAAAGGCACACAGGAACAAAGATACAAGGTGAGCTGAAGATCAGTAAACAGTGCAGTGTTGAATGATTGTTTTGCAAACTAGAAAGCACATAGAGGTTTTTCAAAGAGGACGAGAATACCTGATTTTCTTCTACATACGAAGGATGCTGACTTGGGTGTAGATGCTACAACTTCAAAAGTTGCAAATGACAAAACCCGGAAGTATTGTGAATTGTAATAAACTTCGAGCGGTATCGTCAAGCTTATGGAATTGGTGGAAAATACAGCAAATACGGAGAGAGAAAACAGATTTAAGATAATTGGCAAAAGGACCAAAGACAACATAATTAAAATGTTTTCCAGTTACGATCGGAGCATTCTGCTCGAAAGCACGTGAGGCAGACTTAATCAAGACTTTCAAAAGCAAATTGGATATACACCTGAAGTAAAAAAATTGTTTTCAACCCCAAAGGAAAAAGACTTCGGAGGGAGACTAAGATAGTTGGTCTTACAGAAAGATGGCAGACAAGCTGAATGGCCTCCTTCTGTACTGTAATCATTCTATCATACTGCTTATATCATTACACTTTGAAACAAACAGAGAAGCTTGCAGCAAGCAACTAAATTGTCCAACTTGAGCTGAAATTAACATTTTGAAATTAACGCAAAAATGTTGGCACAAATTGAAACCTTTTAAGATCTCCCTATTTTACCATACCAACTATTGGAAGAGCATGGTTTCATCAAGGGAAGATCATGCCTGACAAATCTGTTAGAATACTTTGAAGAGGTAACAAGAAAGTTAGACAAAGGAGAGCCAGTGGACATAATTAATTTGGATTTCCAGAAAGCCGTTGAATAGGTGCCACACAGGAGGCTGCTAAAAATGATATCAACTCATGGTGTTTGGGGGAGACGGTGGGAGTATGGTACTGGCATAGAGAGAGGATTGGTTGACTGGCAGAGGTGGGCGGGGGGGGGGGAAGCAGGTTTTTTTTCAGGATGGCAGCCTGTGTCTGGTGGGTGACTGTAGGGGGTCAGTGTTGGGACCGCAACTATTTACATTACACATTAATGATCTGCATGAAGAAGTACATTGTTGCTAAGCTCACAGATGACACAAAGAAAGGTGGAGAGATGGGTAGTGTTGAGGAAGTGGGGAGTCAGCAAAAGGACTTGGGCAGACTAGGGGAAAGAGGTGATGGATGGCATACAATGTGGGAAAGTGTGGGGTTATGCTCTTTGTTGTTAAGAATAGAGGCGTAGACTACTTTCTATTTGGAGAAAGGATTTGGAAATCTGAAGCACAAAGGGAATTGGGGATCCTAGATTTGGATTCTATTAAGGTTAGCAGGTTCAATTGTCATTTATAAAGGCAAATGCAATATTAGCATTCATTTCAAGAGAGCTAGAATACAACAGCAGATGTCCTGCTGAGATAAAAATAGAAATTGCTGGAAAAGTTCAGCAGGTCTGGTAGCATCCGAGGAATGATATCAGAATTAACGTTTCAGGTTGAGTAACCCTTCTTCAGAAGGGCTGAGGCTGTATAAGGCTCCGTATCTGGCAGATTGACAGCAATTTTCATAGAATCCCTACAGTGTGGGAACAGGGCCTTTGGCCCAACAAGTTCACACCGACCCTCAGAATATCTCACCCAGATCCATGCCCCATAACCCACCTAATCTACATACCCCTGAACACTATGGGCAATTTAGCACGGCCAATCCACCTAGACTGCGCATCTTTGGACTGTGGGAGGAAACCAGAGCACCTGGAGGAAAGCCATGCAAACACGGGGAGAATGTGCAAACTCCATACAGATAGTCGCCTAAGGACCAAATCGAACCTGGGTTCCTGGTGCTATGAGGCAACAGTGCTAGCCACTGAGCCACCCAATATCCAAGTAGAGATGTGTTGGTGTTGGAGTGGGTCCAGAGGAGGTTTGCAAGAATGATCCTGGGATAAAGAGCTCATCATAGGAGGAGTGGTTGAGCAGTTTAGGTCCGCACACAATGAAGTTTAGAATCTGTGAAACACATTACTGCAGAGGGCTGTGGAGTCCAAATCATTGAGTGCATTTAAGACAAAGATGGATAGGTTATTGGTTAATGTGGTGGATCAAGGGTTATGGGAGAAGGCAGGAAAATAAGACTGTGAAACATACCAGCCAGGATCGAATGGTGGAGCAGATCTGATGGGCAGAATGACCTAATTCTCCTCCTAAATCCTATGGTCCTCTTTCCAAAAGCTTAAGGCAGCTAGCCAGGGAAAGAGGTAAACTGGTATCTAATGATAGTTCAAGGCATTAGTTTTGCTAGTTGTTACGTGGGGAGAAAAATCACAAGCAGGTGCAGCCATGATCAAGTTAAGCCCCGACATGACAACTTTACGGAACCAACGGAAACGGCTGGGTAATGTGCAGCAGGCAGTTTAAAAAAAACAATGTAATTGTCAATCGTGCTTCCCGATTCCGTTGAATGGCGATTATTAACCGGACCACATTTAAAGCATTAACGACGTACTTTTAAATAAATTGGAAACTGGGTTAACTCGGTACCGCCAGAGGGGCCCAGGGTGGCACTAATGGTCCTGAGGCCAAGGCCAGCTCGGGATGAGAGCGGTGTGCTGCCTTTGATGTTGTCGAACCCACCTCCAACAGCCGGTTCCGCTCGCGTTCCCACGTCTGGCCCTTGCTCAGCTCCTCCAGGGACTTCTTGAGCCGCGCGTTTTCTTTACGGACCGCGTCGGTGTCGCTCTCGGACCGGGACACATCCGCCCTGCGGAGGCCGAAGCGGCTGCTGATGATGTTCTTGGAAGTCATGGCAGCGCCGGTTATTTATTTATTGACTTACTTACTTATTTGTTTGCTTGTTTTTGTTTACCGGTCCCCGCCCGTTAACAGAAGCAGCACCTCAGTCTAACTGTCGCCGCCTGCGCGAGGGGCAATGTCGCCGAAGCAAATTCAAATTCCCATTCCCCGCCGGGCATGTCGGGAGGTGGCTTTACTGCGCAGACGTCAGAGGGGTGGTGTTTGGCCAGAGCAGAATCCAGTCCTAATTCTGATTCGTTTTAAATCCGTTCGTTCCCCATGGGCTGTGATTAGGCGAGTAACCGTTAGACAGGAGGGCAAGGCGGTAGTCTAGTAGAAGTTTTGCTGGATTATTAGTCCAAAGACCCAGAAAATGTTCTTGGGACTCAGATTGGAATCCCACCGTGGCAGATGGTGGAATTTGAATTCAATTAATATTTGGAATTAAGAATGTAATGATGACTATGAATCCTCTGTTGAAAAAAAGACCGACCTGGTTCGCTAATGCTAATGCCTGTTAGGGAGAGATACTACTATCTTCACCTGGTCTGCAATACATGACTCCAAACGCAACAGCAATGTGGTTGACTCTTAACTGTCCTCTGGTTAATTAGGGATGGGCAATAAATTCTGGGAAATAGACAGAACTGTAGTTGCTGGAGTCAGAGTCAATACAATGTGGAGCTGGAGGAACATATCAGGTCAGGCAGCATCAGAGGAGCAGGAGAGTCAATGTTTCAGGTGTGGACACTTATCAGGACTGCGGGGTTCAGGCCGAAACATTGACTCTCCTGCTCCTCTGATGCTGCTTGACCTGCTGTGTTCCTCCAGCTCTGTACTATATTGACAAAAAATTCTGGCCTAGCCAGTACTACCCTCATCCCATGAATGAATAAAAAAACACCCCTGTGAAGACGTGAGCAGCTCCTGTCCATTTCGTGTAGACTCACCCGCACAATGAGGGAGGCACTTGCAGGATTTTGACACAGCAAACAGTGAAGTAGGAGGGATATAGTTCAAAATCGGAATCTGGGTTGTATTCTCAAGTGTCTGCTGCCTGATCTGATGAGGGGATAGAACACAATGACCAACTTTTAAGGAACAGATTAAGGCTTTGGCATGGAGGGGACCCCATGGAGGAGAGCATGAGCTGCGGGATTGGCTCACCAGGATGAATGCACAGATGCATATACCTCACATTCATGACATTAAGGACCACATCCGTTTCTTTTCTGGACTATACACAGACATAGAAGTTTGATGTATGCTGAAATACCAGGAGAGTTCAGAAACTTCACACTAAAAATCAGTAGTGTATATCTTTCTGTGCAAGATAATGTTGCATTCTGAAACAGTGAGGGAGACAGAACAACTCCAAGAGTGTTGAGGTTGGTTGGCTCGCTGAGCTGGTTTCTTGTTTCGCAGATGTTTTGCCACCATGCTTGGTGACATCCCCAGTGCAGCCTCCAATGAAGCATCGGTGTGTTTTCCTGCCTGGTTTTAAACCCTGGAGTCCATTGAGCTGGATTGCCTCACTTTCAGTTTTCCTTCATAGTGGAATGTTTATGGGGTCAAGTTCAATGTGTTTATTTATAGCATGCTTCCTGGCATGCTGGGCTTCTAGGAAATTTCATGTCTGTCTCTGCCTAGCTTGTCCCAGGATTTTGAGGTTGTCCCAGTTGAATTGGTGGTTTTCCTTGTCAATGTGGATTGAGATGAGTGAGTATTGATTGTGTCTTCTTGTAGCCAGTTGGTGTTCATGTACTTTTGTTGTTCATTTCCTTCGTATTTGTCCGATGTAGTGTTTCTCACAGTCTCTGCAGGAGATCTTTGTAGATGACATTGGTCCTGTCCATGGCAGGTTGTTGGTCTTTAATTCAGGTGAGCAGTTGTCGTAGGGTTGATGTGGGCTTGTGTGCCACTCTGATGCCCAGTGGTCGTAGGAGTCTTGTGGTGAGTTCCGATGTGTTCCTGATGTAGTGTGATGAGTGTGTCGGGATGTGTGGTATCTTCCTGATGTTGTTAGTGTAGGGTTCTTCTCACCCAGTTTTTTGTATATCCATTATCAATGAAAACCTGGAAGAGGTATTCTTCTTCTTCTTGGCATAGTTCCGTGTTGCAGTGTGTTGTTCCACTTTTAAATAGTGTTTGCACACAGCTTCGTTTTTATATGCTGGGATGGTTGCTGTTGAAGTTCATTGCCTGGTCTCTGTGTGCGGCTTTTCTGTGTACTTTCATTTGCAGCTCTCCGTTTGTCTTGCGCTCTACCATGCTGTCCAGGAAAGGGAGCTGTTTGTTCTTCTCCTCCTCTCTGGTGAATTTTATTCCAGTGAGGGTAATGTTTATAAGTTTGTGTGTCTCCTCTAATTTGGTCCATTTAACGATGACAAAGATGTTGTCCATGTAGCATATCCACAGTTGGATTTGCAGAAGGGCTATCCTTTCTAGTCTTTGCATCACTGCCTCTGCTATGAGTCCAGAGATAGGTGATCCCATGGGCGTCCCATTGATTTGCTTGTATGTACAGACATTGAAGGGGAAGTGGGCAGTGAGACGTAGGCTCAATAATTTGAGCATGTTGTCTGTGGAGACGGTTTCACTGGCGTCTTGCTCTTGTTCCAGTAGTGTTGTCATTGTTTCCCTTGCTCATTGTATGTCTATTGATGTAAACAGGGCAGTGACATCTAACTATATTATGGTCTCTTCTTCATCTATTCTTATGTCTTTGATGGAGTTAAGGAATTCCTGGGCTGAGTGGATTGAGTGGGGTGACTTGTTGACTAGGTGCCTGAGTCTCCTTTGTAGTTCCTTGGCTAATCTGCGTGACTTGTTTCAGAGATGTTATTATACACCCCAGAGAGGTGGGACTTGATCCTGAGCCTCCTGGTGCAGCATTTGTCCTTTTTTTTTCATTTCAGAAGTGTTCTCAACTATAACAAAAATGTGATTTTCTCTGCCATCTATTTAACCAAGGCACTTTTCATCCATTATCCACCACTACGTAAATCACCCATGTTTCCAAAATAATTGTGTTTTCTTCTTTTTCTGTATTTTCTAATCAACCTGTTCAGAGATATTATTACACATGTCCAGAGCAGGTGGGGCTTGAACCCAAGCCTTCTGGCTCAGATGTAGGGCAACTATCGCCATGCCACGAAATCGCTCCATTTTATTCTTACTTAATTTTCTTTCATTACATTTTATTCATATATTTTGTCATAATGATTTGGTACACCTTAGTGGTCCATTTAACAGGCATTTAAGAGTCGACCACAGTGCTGTTGCTCTGGCGTCACATGTAGGCCGGATTGGGTAAGGGCAAAATATGCGCTTCCATAATGCACATTCATGAACTAGACATGTTGTTTATGACAATCTAATAGTTTCGTAGTCACCATTATAGAGAAGATCTTTTTATTACAGGTTCACTGAATTTAAAGTAATGGTTATTATAGTATGTCTCATATCAAGGTCTACAAGATTAATGAAGATGCTTTGTTGCCATAACAATGGCAAAATATGACTTGGAGGCACCCTCTCCATTTTCAGTTTCAGAAACATTTTTATCATATGAACGGGACAGCGTGGGCACAGTTAAATTTGACAGGAGCCAATGTTGAGGGGATGAGAAACCTGGAAGTGAAAGACAGACACCAAGAAAGGGAGCAAGATTGTTCTAAGATTCATGTCAGGGAGCAAGATGTCTTTCACCCCAAAGTCAACGAATCTTTGGCCAATCAGTTGATGTACAACCAACTGCATTAATGACTCAGCAGGCTGCATTATTGAATAGGGTGTGGACTTTTACTGTATGCCTATTTCATGCAACTGAGGTAAACATTATTTTCCAGCCACTTGCTGCCTGATAGCATGAATAGCAGATAAATAATGTAGCCTGAGGAATCCCAGGAGCTGAAACAAGGTGGAGACCTGAGTAACAACATTAATGCACCTCATTGCACTCTTGTCTTATAATTCAAAATGTTTCAGTATTGCTTTCTGTTACTTGGAGACTTGGTTGTCCGTACATTATCATTGTACTAGTACTTGGGCTCTTTCCAATGTTGAAATTCAGCCAATGCAGACTGCAACCAAAAATGGTTCCTGTTGATACTAAAAATCTTCCAATTACCATTTTGTTTTGATAGATGTTTAAACTGATGTCTGCACTTTATGTTTAAAATACAAGATACCTCTCTGATTTTCCTGTCTCTCCTTGAGGAGAGAAGCTTTCTTCAGATTCAAATCAGTGTCAAATCAAGTCTGATATGAAAGCTAGCAACCACTTAACGTTGTCATTTAATTCATGCACCCATTGTTATCACTACAAAGTAGAACAAAAAGAGCAGCTGCTTGACCCACAGACTGCCCACTTCCGGATACAATTTGGTTTTCAAAAGAGGGAGGAAAAATGACTCACTATTAAAACATCTGCCAATGTCATGTTTGACTCAGAGCTGGTCACTTTAACATATGTGGACTTTTTGTCTATATCCTGTCCCAACTATGGATGCTTCATTGCATTCTGGACAGATTCCCCTTCTCTGAGTCATAAATTTTCCCCTAGCTGCATTTTAATGGATTTTGGACTTAAAGGCTAGAAAGAAACGAGACTAGTATACAAACACAAAATTTGATTTGACTGGACTTATTACTGTCACATGTACAGTGAACGCGTTGTTTTACATGCTTTACAGGCAGATCTTACTGTATAAGTGCTTCAGCATCACAGAACAGAGTGCAGGATACAATGTTACAGCTGCCAAGAAGGTGCAGAGAGACATCAACATTAACACTGAAGAGATCCATTCGACGAAGCTGCTCTTGAATCTTTTTGTACATGTACACAAACTTTTATATCTTCTGCCTGAAGCAAGAGTGTGGAAGAAAGTATAACCAGAGTGGAAGGGATCTTTGATTATGTTGGCTGCTTTCCCAAGACAGCAGGAAATATAGCTGAAGTCAATGGATGGGAGGCTGGTTTGCATGATGGACTGGACAGTGCTTACAACTCTCTGCACTTTCTTTCAGTTTTGAGAAGAGCAGTTGCCGTACGATGCTGTGATGCATCCGTATAGGATGCTTTCTTTGGTGCATCTATAAAAACAGTTGCCACCTTTTTGCAACTTTCTGATGTACTCTCATTGTCAGCTTCCATCTGTATCCAAATAATGAACATGTGAAAAGTTACAAAATGAAAAATGGCAGACCCCACACCTGGAGTAGGAGATTTTAGTTTTTTTCCCTAACTTTGAGCGAACAGGTTCTATTTATGAATGATGTGAGATTCTTAAAGGTGCAATGCGCAAACAGTCACCGATACAGTGTAAGTTAAATGCCTCTGTTACTGCAGAATCTTAAATATGAACTACATGGATTGACCAATATGACAAATACAAATCCTGGCTACAACCAATGTTGACCATGCCACTGAATATTAAAAACTTTAGTAAGGACTGTGAAACAGAAGTAATGTCAAGTGTGTATAAAGTTTAACCTAAGTTCCACAATTCACAAGCACATTCCAAGGTCTCATAGCCACCTCAAGGTCCAAGAGCTGCTCACTTCACACCTAGCACTATAAAATGTTTGCATATTGTGGCCAGTGGTCAGTGAGGGAGAAGGTTATCTTTCTTGCCACATACAGTCTCCTAGTGCATGTATACCAAATGGCTTGTACGGCAAACATCTGAATCAGGTGTACAATGTAGAGGGTCCATGTAGAAGCATCCCATTGCCCTCCTGGTCAGAGGCCTCCAATGCCCAAGGATTGTAGATTAATGTTTAAATGTCATTTGTGCATGCTGCAAATGCTGACTGAGTAAATATTTGAAGAGTTGCTTTATTTCTGATATTGCCCCTATAGGCTCATTGGAATTATTTCCAATGCATCCAGGCACAGAAGCTGTTGTTATCTCTGTGGCTGCTGCATTACGAGTGTGCACAGAAATTGACTGTGTGAATGTGACTGGTGTCTGCAAAAGACAAAGAGGGGAAATAAGCTTCCAAACGAGAAAAGAAGGTGGAGCATGTTAAGAATATATTCACAGTGGTTGAAATGCGAGAGCACTTGATAATGAAGTGGTGTTCAGCCCTACTTGGTGGTTGGATCTTGGAGGTCTTGGCTTCCCTGCATTGGCAGTTTTTATCCTCTCCTGCTAGCTTACCTGTCTTGGTCCTCTCTGTCTGAAGGTGGGCAGATTTCTCATGCAATAAGACAAAAAGATAGATGCAATGAGTTGAAAGTGGCAGGCACAGCTGTTAGTGCTGGTGTATGTTGTGAGGTTGGGTGTCCTGACTGAGTGAGTAGGAAGCACAGAGAACAGGAAGGGTTTGTTGTAAGGAGAATGGGGTGGTTGAGAGCCATTAAGGGAAGGTGTTGCACACAGTAGTGATGGTGGTAGGGCATGAGCCTTTGAGGGAAATGCGTATAGTAGCAGAGTTAGAGTGAGTGTGAGGTAGCAGAGAGAAGATGGTGGCACTTATCCTTGCCGGGCACAGAAGGTCATTTCTTCTTCTTATGGTATTGCTTTGTGATCCTCCGAGATCAAACTACCTCACAGAACGCATTCCAAGTACCACATATTGGTAGAAGTGAAAAATGCCACAAAATACAATGAGAGGTCACCTGAGGAAATACCACAACGGACAGACAAAGAGAAAGAAGGCTTGGAATATTGAAAATAAACGATGCTGCAGCAGAAGGAAATGCAATTAAAATAGCATGTATGGAACTAATGAGAGCTAAATATTAATTAGCAATTATGATAGTTCAACAATATGAGAGAAATATTGATATATAGATGTAGAGAATTTTGCAACTATTCGAATGAAAGAATTAAGATCGAAGAATTTGTGAGTCTGTTCAAGGATAAAGTTAGCATGGCTGATCAGGATATTGCACACAAACTAACTGTATTCTTCATGTCAGTTCTCACAAAATAGGAATTGACAAATAGCAGTCACAAAAAATGAGGCTATACCGCATATTACACAGAAGCTTAAAATATTAAATATTCACCAACTTCATCAGATACCAGAGGGGTACCGATATCCCGGGGGGGAAATTTGCTAAGGCTGTTCAGGTGGGTTTAAACTAATTCAGCAGGGGGATGGACACCAAAATTGTAGTTCGACTGTAGAAAATGTTGACAGTAGGGTGGTCCGAAGTAAAGTTTCAGGGAAGCAAGATGGCACCGGCAAGCAAGAAGTTGGATTGAAGTGTGTCTACTTCAATGCCAGGAGCATCCGGAATAAGGTGGGTGAACTTGCAGCATGGGTTGGTACCTGGGACTTCGATGTTGTGGCCATTTCGGAGACATGGATAGAGCAGGGACAGGAATGGTTGTTGCAGGTTCCGGGATTTAGATGTTTCAGTAAGAACAGAGAAGATGGTAAAAGGGGTGGAGGCGTAGCATTGTTGGTCAAGGACAGTATTACAGTTGCAGAAAGGATGTTTGGGGACTCGTCAACTGAGGTAGTATGGGCTGAGGTTAGAAACAGGAAAGAGAGGTCACCCTGTTGGGAGTTTTCTATAGGCCTCCGAATAGTTCCAGAGATGTAGAGGAAAGGATAGCAAAGATGATTCTCGATAGGAGTGAGAGAGACAGGGTAGTTGTATGGGGGACTACAACTTTCCAGATATTGACTGGGAACTCTATAGTTCGAGTACTATAGATGAGTCAGTTTTTGTCCAGAGTGTGTAGGAGTGCTTCCTGACACAGTATGTAGATAGGCCAACAAGGGGCGAAGCCACATTAGATTTGGTACTGGGTAATGAGCCCGGCCAGGTGTTAGATTTGGAAGTAGGTGAGCACTTTGGTGATAGCGATCACAATTCTGTTATGTTTACTTCAGTGATGGAAAGGGATAGGTGTATACCACTGGGCAAGAGTAATAGCTGGGGGAAAGGCAATTACGATGAGATTAGGCAAGATTTAGGGAGCAGAGAATGGGGAAGGAAACTGCAGGGGATGGGCACATTAGAAATGTGGAGCTTATTCAAGGAAAAGCTCCTGTGTGTCCTAGATAAGTATGTACCTGTCAGGCAGGGAGGAAGCTGTAGAGCACGGGAGCCGTGGTTTACGAAGGAGGTGGAATTACTGGTCAAGAGGAAGAAGAAGGCTTATGTTAGGATGAGATGTGAAGGCTCAGTTAGGGCACTTGAGGGCTACGAGGTAGCCCGGAAAGACCTAAAGAGTGAGCTCAGAAGAGCCAGGAGGAGACATGAGAAGTTGTTGGCGGATAGGATCAGGGTAAACCCTAAGGCTTTCTATAGGTATTTAAGGAATAAAAGAATGACAAAAGTAAGATTGGGGCCAATCAAGGATAGTAGTGGTAAGTTGTGTGTGGAGTCAGCTGTTATGGGGAAGTGCTAAATGAATATTTTTCAACAGTATTCACTCTAGAAAACGACAATGTTGTCGAGGAGAATACTGAGATACAGGCTACTAGACTAGGTGGGATTGAGGTTCACACAGAAGAGGTATTAGAAATCCTTCAGAAGGTGAAGATAGATAAGTCCCCTGGGCCGGATGAGATTTATCCTCGGATCCTCTGGGAAGCCAGGGAGGAGATTGCCGAGCCTTTGGCATTGATCTTTAACTCGTCATTGTCTACAGGAATAGTGCCAGATGACTGGAGGATGGCAAATGTGGTTCCCCTGTTCAAGAAGGGGAGTAGAGACAACCCTGGTAATTATAGACCAGTGAGCCTTACCTCAGTTGTTGGTAAAGTGTTGGAAAGGTTATAAGGGATAGGATTTATAATCATCTAGAAAAGAATAAATTGATTAGGGATAGTCAGCACGGTTTTGTGAAGGGAAGGTCGTGCGTCACAACCCTTATTGAGTTCTTTGAGAAGGTGACCAAACAGGTAGATGAGAGTAAACCGGTTGATGTGGTGTATATGGATTTCAGCAAGGCGTTCGATAAGGATCCCCACAATAGGCTATTGTACAAAATGTGGAGGAATGGAATTGTAGGAGATATAGCAGTTTGGATCAGAAATTGGCTTGCTGAAAGAAGACAGAGGGTGATAGTTGATAGGAAATGTTCATCCTGGGGACCAGTTACTAGTGGTGTACCGCAAGGGTCGGTGTTGGGTCCACTGCTGTTGTCATTTTTATAAATGACCTGGATGAAGGCGTAGAAGGATGGGCTAGTAAATTTGCAGACGACACTAAGGTCGGTGGAGTTGTGGATAGTGACGAAGGATGCAGTAGGTTGCAGAGAGACATAGATAAGCTGCAGAGCTGGAATGAGGGGTGGCAAATAGAGTTTAATGCAGACAAGTGTGAGGTGATGCACTTTGGTAGGAGTAACCGGAAGGCAAAGTACAGGGCTAATGGTAAGATTCTTAGTAGTGTAGATGAGCAGAGAGATCTCGGTGTCCATGTACACAGATCTTTGAAAGTTGCCACCCAGGTTGACAGGGTTGTTAAGAAGGCATACAGTGTTTTAGCTTCTAATAGAGGGATCGAGTTCCGGAACCAAGAGGTTATGGTGAAGCTGTACAAAACTCTGGTGCGGCCGCACTTGGAGTATTGTGTACAGTTCTGGTCACCGCATTATAAGAAGGATGTGGAAGCTTTGGAAAGGGTGCAGAGGAGATTTACTAGGATGTTGCCTGGTATGGAGGGAAGGTCTTACGAGGAAAGGCTGAGGGACTTGAGGCTGTTTTCATTAGAGAGAAGAAGGTTGAGAGGTGACTTAATTGAGACATATAAAATAATCAGAGGGTTAGATAGGGTGGATAGGGAGAGCCTTTTTCCTAAGATGGTGATGGCGAGCACGAGGGGGCATAGCTTTAAATTGAGGAATGAAAGATATAGGACAGATGTCAGAGGTAGTTTCTTTACTCAGACAGTAGTAAGGGAATGGAACGCTTTGCCTGCAACAGTAGTAGATTCGCCAACTTTAGGTACATTTATGTCGTCATTGGACAAGCATATGGACCTACATGGAATGGTGTAGGTTAGATGGGCTTGAGATCGGTATGACAGGTCGGCACAACATCACGGGCCGAAGGGCCTGTACTGTGCTGTAATGTTCTATATTCTATATATCTTTACAGCCATGTGGATTCAGGTTAGCTTGCCAATTGGATACAAAATTGGTTTAATGGCAGGAGACAGAAACTGATGGTGGAGGGTTATGTTTCAGATTGGAGGCCTGTGACCAGCAGCATTCCACAGGAGTCGGTTACTGGGTCCGATTTTGTTTGTCATTTATACAAATGATTTGGTTGAGAATATAGAAAGCACGGACACTGAAGAAGGCTTTCTAAAATTACAAAGACATCTTGATCAAAATGGATAAATGGGCTGAAGAGTAGCAGATGGAGTTTAAAAGCATTGCATTTTGGTAAAAGGGCAGGACTTATATAGTTAAACATTAGTCCCTGGGAAATGCTGCAGAACAGAAAGAAGTAGACGTTTGAGTACGTAAGTCTTTGAAGTTTGCATCGCATACAGGTAGAGTGGTTAAGAAGATGATTAGCATGTTTGCCTTCATTGCTCAAACCTTTGAGCATAGGAGTTGGGTCATTATGTTGAGATTGTACAGGATGTTGATGAGGCCTTTTCTGGAGTACTGTGTCCAGTTCTCGTCTCCCTATTATAGGAAGGATATTATTAAGCTGGAGAGTGGTTCAGAAGAAAATTTGCTGGATGTTGCTGGAAGTAGAGTGTTTGAGTTATAAGGAGAGGTTGGATAGGTTTGGACTTTTTTCACTGGAATGTAAGAGGCTGAAGAGTGACCTTATAGAGATTTTTAAAACCATGAGGGGTATAGATAGGGTGAATGGCAGGTGTCTTTTCCCAAGGATGGGGGATTTCAAGACTTGGGGGCATATTTTTAAAGTGAGTGGAGAAAGATTTTAAAATGACAAGAGGGGTAATTGTTTTATACTGAGAGTAGCTCGTCTGTGGAATGAACTTCCAGAGGAAGTGATGGATGTGGGCACAGTTGCAATGTTTAAAAGACATTTAGGTAAGTACATGAATGAGCAATGTTTGGAGGAATATCGGCTAAGTGCCAGCAGGTGGGACTAGTTTAGTTTGGGATTATTGTTGTCATGAACTGGTTGGACCAAAGGATCTGTTTCTGTGCTGTACAACTCTTAAGTCTAAGACTCAGTCTGCATGGGTTTCCTCTGGGTGCTCTAGTTTCCATTCTGTACGATTCTATAATTCTTTCACTCTATGAATTAAAGGAAGAGTTTAGCGATGCTCAAGCTTAATACTTGTTCGGAATGTTAACAAGAGATTTGGAAAGATCAACAGAACTGCTATATTCCTTTTCCATAGACAGCATGACAACCAACTTAGTATTCATTAAGGTAGGCAATTGGTAACTGATTAAAATGAAATTTATTGTAAATAATTATGGAATGAGGTTTGCAGTATATTTAATCTGACATTCAGTAAGATCACATGTTGGTGATGGCCTTCCTTTTGTTTCCAGCAATAACCACAAACCACAATTATTCATAAATTCATCAGCCAAAAGACCTATTTTTAAGTTCTGACTTTTCTCTGCTTCCTGAATTTTCACAATTTAGCACTGCCAATAGTAGCATGGTATGAATACATTTCCTACTTTGTGCTGGCCATTTAAAAATAATTTAGCCTGCACAGTGCACATTTCGATGCTGAAATTTTAGGGAAGTAATACTATTGAAATAGGAATATCTCAATTGCTGCAATAGCTGAGTAATACTGCATGTAGTCCATCATGGGATTTCCAAGTGTAATTCCTGTGTTAAAGTGTCAATCTGTTACAGGTAACGTTCCTATAACCTATAAGGACACAAAGTATTGCTTTTATGAAAATTCCAAAGTTGACACAATAAGATTATTCCGTGAAAATTATTTGTTGTGCTGTCCATCTCTGAGAGATAACGATATATACATAGATAAAGGTACAGCAGTGACACTCAGAGCTCTATAAAACTCAGTTAATTTATCAAGTTGTTAAATGAATAATACACACTTTTAACTACTAGAGATATCTCAATCACTGTCTTTCACTACCCTGGGTTTTATAACTAACCTAAAATGTTATTACTCAGGTGAGTTGGCAGCTGGCCAGGCTGGAAGTCATCTTGACATCTTTACCACACCTCCTGACACAGGGTACCTCCTGCAGAGGCACTCTTCGAGACCCTGCTGAAAGTTGGGGAATTTCCTGAGTTGCTCTATATACAGGTCTCTGTGCCAAATGTGTGCCTTACTTGAGTTATCTGTGCATGTGTCCAATCCTAAATTTTACATTCTTATTTGGTAGTGACAGCGATTGCTGATTTCCTGCAATCTTAGTTCTGAGCAATCCTGAATGATTCAGTGTAATTCCATTCACATAACTGCCCATTTGTAAAGCCTCTTATCAGTTCCTGCAGCATCTCAGGAGCACTAAAGCTGATGTTTCGGGCCTAGACCCTTCATCAGAGATGTCTAGGCCCGAAACATCAGCTTTTGTGCTCCTGAGATGCTGCCTGGCCTGCTGTGTTCATCCAGCTCCACACTTTGTTATCTTGGATTCTCCAGCATCTGCAGTTCCCATTATCACTCTTATCAGTTCCTGTTATTTTCAGCCTTATCCAATAGTTTTCAATCATCTCTGCCCATTCCAAGCTTGTAAAGTGTACAGGTTTTTCTGTTTTCTCTCTACTTCAGAAGATGTAGCCTAAAGAATTTATGTGCATTGCAATCTCCATTGTTAACATATCTGCTTCTCTCACAATACTACCATCTTAATACTTCATAAAAATCTATAATGCCATGGGCAGTGCTAGCAGATACGTACTGGCATTGATAAGTATGTACTTAGGGTGATAGAGGGATCAGGCTTTCAAACCCTAGCTCATTTGGCTCTACTTGGTTGAGGAATCCTAAGGCCAATTGCAATACCAAAAATGCTGCATTGGTTAAGATCAGCCACTTTAAGCGCATATTGGAAACTTATTGTCCCATGCCACAGTCAATTGTGATTTACTGTCTGATTGAAAGAACACTTTGATCCTTGTCTTTTTAGAGTGTTCAAGCCCTGACAAGACCATGTGCACTTGAGGGATAATTCTGTAATCCCGTGTTCTGAGCATGCTCACAGGAAGCAATGTGGAGAGAATTGGGAGATTCAGCATTGCAATTATATATGTGGCTAGTGATCCCTGGAGGCATAAATCCCAACAGGGAGTGTAGGATCATGAAATCCCCAATAGCAACCCATCCTTTTATGCATCGTAGTTGTTACCTTTAAAATGTTATTGTTGCGTTTTACCATGTTTTTTCCATACACAGCATCTTCCATTTTTGATTTGCCAGGCTGAGCACATACAGTATGTAATATGGAATGATGTCTGTGCAATACCTGCCAGGCTGCTGCACAGTGAGTACATTATCTGTCATCCAGGCAGCAATACAGCCAACCACTGGAACAATGTGAAGGAAACTTAAAAATGGCTTTGAGCAAATATTGCAGCCACCCAACAAAACACCTATCCTGGGATTTTATTGTTATTGTCTGCAGTATTCTTGTAAATTGGTAGCCTACTTGTTTTGCTATGGAGCATATTTATCTCTTAATGCTGGCCTGAGCCATTTGAAAAAGTAAATCAATATTCAAAAAGCCTGGCTTATTTGATTTGATTTAGATTTGATTTATTGTTGTCACGTGTACCAAGATACAGTCAAAAGTTTTGCTTTGAAAGGTCTACGGGCAGATCATACCATACAAGTACATCAGAGTAGCAGAACAAAGTGCAGGATGCAGTGTTACAGCTGCAGAGAACTTCTGATAACAGCGGGGAAGAAGCTGTTCTTGAATCTGTTCATATGTGTATTCAACATTTTCTACCTTCTGCCTTACAGAAGGTGGAAGAAAGTATAACTGGGGTGGAAGGGATCTTCAAATATGTCAGCCGCTAATCCGAGCCCGCAGGAAGTATAGCTTAAGTCAATGCACGGAAGGACATTTGCGTGATAGGCTGAGCTCTGTTCACGACTCTCTGTAGTTTCTTGTGGTCTTGGGAAAAGCAATTGCCACACCACCTCGTGATGCATCCAGGTTGGATACTTTCTATGGTGCATCTATAACAATTGGTAAGAGTCTTTGTGGACATGCCAAATTTCCTTAACCTCCTGAGGAAGTGGAGGTGTTGCCGAGCTTTCTTGACTATTGCTTCAACGTGGGTGAACCAAGACAGATTGTCAGTGATTGTCACACCCAGGAACATGACGCTCTTCACCGTCTCCATCTCCACACCATTAATGCAGACAGGAGTGTGCCCTCCACTCCACTTCCTAAAATCAATGACCAGCTCCTTTGCTTTGTTGACATTGATTGGGAGATTGTTGTCTTTACGCCATGCTGCTAAGCATTCAATCTGTTTCCTGTATTCTGGCTCATCATTGTTTGAGATCTGACTTTCAACTGTGGTGTCGTCAGCTAATTTATAAATGGACTTGGGATGCAATTTAGCCATAGAGTCGTAAGTGTATAAGGTGTACAGGTAGGAGGCTGAGTACACAACCTTGTGGGGCACAGTTGTTAAGGATTATCATGGAGGAGGTGTTGTCATGTATTCTTACTGATTGCGGTTTATGGTCACATCGAAAACCCAGTTATAGACGGGGAGCCGACACCTAGGTTTGGAGATGAGTTTGTTCAGAATTATGGTATTGAAGGCGGACCTGTAGTCAATATGTAGGTGTCTGATGTAGTTATCGTCGTCATCCAGATGTTCCTGAAATGAGTGTAGAGGCAGATAGATGGCATCTGATGTGACCTGTTGGGCCAGTAGGTGAATTGCAAAGGCAATTTGGTAGTCTGGAGTTGATGCGAGCCATGAATAACCTCTCAAAGCATTTCATAATTATGGAGATCAGAGTGATTTGGTGATAGTCATTGAGGCATGATGCATGGCTTTTCTTCAGCACCAGGATTAAGGTGGTCTTCTTGAAGCAGTTGGGAGCTTCAAATCAAAGTAAGGAGACATTAAATATGTCAGCGATTTACTCCTGCCAGCTTATCTGCACAGTGCACGGCCAGGGACTCCATCCAGGTCGGTCATTTTCCACGGGTTCGCTCTCAAGAAGGCCAATGTAACATCTGCGGTGGACACAGTGGGTACAGACGCACCCAAGGCTGTTGGGACAGGTGACATTGTTTCACTGACCTTCTGCTTAAATCAAGTGTAGAATGCATTGAGCTCATCAAGTATATTATTTTGCCTGAGAATTCTGTATTGAAAATAACAACTTTATGGAAGCTTTACAATGAAAGAATAAACTTTCTTGCTCACTGGTCAGGGAATCTCTATAATCATATCTTCTTCGACATGACTCAGCTACTGATGGGATTTGTTGATTCAGACTCAAAACTCTCTAATATAGTCCTGATTCAGGCTTTCACACAGCGTTTAAGTTTAATACTCATACCAAAGTGGCAAAAAGGCAATCTGCAGAAGCAGCCTGATTTACAAATATAAATCTGCACCCAGTGTATGTCATGACATCAGAGTAATTATCTGCTTTCATGGTACAATGCACCGGTGTATCGCCATGCTCTCTTCTCCAGATGAAAACTATAGTCAACACCAAACTATCCTACTATTATATTCAAGCTAAAGTTAATATTTTAGCAGGAAAGATAATTACACGTTAACTGAGAGTGTTTCCATTGCTCAGAAGGCTAAAACTAAAGGACATCAACATAAGATACTCAATAAAAAAATCAAACAAGAAATTCAGAAGGAATGGTGAGAATGTAGAAATTGTAGGGTGTAGTTGAGATGAATAATGTAGGTGCATTTAGGGGAAAGCTCGAAAACGGAAAAGAAAATAGCGAGTTATGCTGAGTTCAATGATAGACATTGCAAGAAGCTCGTATGTAGCATAAAGACTGGGATAAATGACCTGGTTCAGTGCTGTAAATGTACTCCCAGGTCTCTTAGCTGTTCAACTGGATTCAGACACTTAATTTCCAAGGAGTATGTTGTCTCCTTATTTTTCCTGGCAAAATCTAACCCCACGCACAAATAGAATGTAGAACAGTACAACTCTGATGGAAGCACTTCGGCCCACTCAATCTTCATCAACTCTTTTACAAAACAAGTCAGGTAAGGCGGGAGATGTGATCCTGGGATTGGTGATCACAGGTGGGAGAGGAGTGAGTCACCAGAATAGAGTGAACCACAGATGTGATGAGGTAGGACTAGCGAGAGAGACAGCCGCCTGGGAGGGAGAGAGTCAGGACTGGGAAGAGAGGCTGTAGTATGGGATGGAAAGAGGTCAGGCAGGGGGGAGAGGCAGCAGTTGGGGATGGAGAGAGTTGTGGCTGGGGAGACAGACAGCGATCTGAGATAGAGAGAGGTGGGGCTGGGGAGAGAGGCAGGACTGGCGCGAGGTGGGGCTGGGGAGAGAGGCAGCAGTATGGGATGGAGAGAGGTTGGAGAAAGACCAATGATGAAGGTTTGGGGAGAAGAAAGGGGTTTCTTTCAGTGGGTTCACAATCCAGGAGAGTTTTCTGGTAAAGAGAATCACAGGCCTTTGTGGGTCAGTGGGAGGGTTCAGGGAGGGATCACAGGTCAAGGGAGAAATAGTGGGAAACTGGGTCGAATAGGTTTGAGGGAAGTGCTGGGGAAAGTAATGTAGTTGAGGGGACTGTGATCTGGGAGGCTGGTCAGACATTTACCTGGATTCAATAGGTAACTATGAGGGTATGTAGCACCTGAATTACTTGGCTCTTGCCTTGAAGATAATGCTGGGTATTCTGATACTCAGGAAGCTGAGTGGACAGCAGCTAAATTCCAAGAGCAGCATAACAATGAGGCTTGCAGCTTCATTATCACATTTAAATTTGCAAACTAGCTCCTTGGGTTGGGTTAGCAGTCCACATCAAACCTTTGATCTCAGTTCAAACTGGAAACTGAATGTGTTGCAGACAGATTTGCATCAGGAAGCAAAGTTTTTTGACCCTACTGCCACCTGCCTCGTTTTAAAGTTAAAATTCTGCCTATTCGTCTGACCTCTACCATGAGCCAGTTATGCAGTATCAAATCAAAGGCCTTTTGAAAATCCATTTATTATTTGCATTCAACTTACATGCCCTTTGTGATACTCAAAGAATTCAATAAGTTTGGTCAAGTCTAATCTTCTCTTTGGAAATCTGTGCAGACCATTCTATATTTTACTTGAGTCTCTAATATTTTTCTGATAAGTTGATTGGTCTTCAGGACCTAGGGCCTGTTCCATTGTCCCTTACTATTACATAATAATCACACTAACCTCAAATTGTTCCATTCATTTAGTGGTTGTGTTCTTATCTCAATTTGCCCTCATTCCCCAAAAGTATTGTCATGCAATGTTTTATGTTCATCTGGAAGCATTCACAGGGTCCTCATTTAGCATTGTATCTCAGTTTAATGTTCTGTCAACTGACTTCAAGCCATTTGGTGAAGTATGAATCAAGAGGTTTTTACCATTAGGTTTATTCATAATATGCAGCTTTATAGATGTCTGCTTTCTACCCACTACCCAATATCCAAGCTGAGTCTGTTAAATCAACCTGCTTGGCCACATTACGACACACCTCCATGGCCATCACATGCTGAGGTGGGCTTGAACCCAGACCTTCTCGCCTAAAGATGGGGACACTACCACCGTGCCACTAGATCCTTTAACTTTCTTTAGTTGTGATCACAGTCACTAATCAAATAATGCCCATCGCTTGAGTGTGTTTAACAAAATAATCAACAAATCACCAAAAATACTCCCTCAGTGCTGAGTCGAGTGGCAGTCAAGATTACGTCAAGCCTTGGGTGTGGAGCCTGAACTCATGACTTTCTGGCTCAGAAACAGGGGTGCTATCACTGAGCTAAGCATGACAACACAAAGCAGTTAACATCTTCGGAAAGGTTATAACATGCTGCGCCTTGCAATAGCTGTTTGAATGTGATTAGTTGGTCTACAGAGATTGGTGATGACAATGTCATGAGATCTTTCCCAATCTTGGTCATCAAGTGACTTCAGACTCCTACAATGTCATTGCATTTTAACTGCCTTCTGAAATAGCCCATCAAGGTATACTCATTTATACCAATTGCATTCTGTTTGCTAAACAAGTACATATCATGAACAGACTGCTGGCTTTTCACCCTGAGACAAACAAATTTAAAATAAAGAATAGTGTGGCATGTTCTGTCAAATTTATGTCTCATGTTTATTGTGTAACTCAGATCAAGTGAAAGTTCGTTTGCAGTGTGTGGAGCTGCAGTTCAAATGTTGCTGTAGAATGATATTAAGTCTCTGAAAACAGGAGATATTCTACAAGCAGTTTCTCTTGGAGAGACTGATGGACAGCCTTTTGCACCTACAAAGATGTCGGAGTTGCAATCTTTCCTGCACCATGGGTGTAGCATGTTATTAATGCATAAAACATTAACTTTTTCAGACTTAATGCTTTAAATAGCAACAATTTCATTAACAAACAGCAGCTTTGTATTTCTAAATAGAAAATTGTCATTATTATGTTTCAAATTTATCATTGCAGTAATCTCAATTTATGTTTTCTTGCTACCAATTATTCATACATTATAAGATTGTAAATTTTGAACATAATTCTGAAGATGAAGGAATTTCAGAGAGGAACCACAAGAATCTGCCTTCTAATTTAGAGTTCAGAAAACTGATACCTTGGACATTGCTCAATTTGATTGTCAGCAACATAAAACATAGCTACGTACCAATGTACTTTGCATTAACAACCAGTGGAGTAGTAAAGACCCACCTTGTATCCCTATTGAGCCTCTGAACAAAAATTGTAATTTCACCATTCTTATGTCAACTATTGAAGGCCTATTTTATATTTCTGGTGATTTATCTATTTTGTTATTCGATCAAACACTTCTATTAACTTTAGTTGATGGTGTCATTTGTCTGCCTGTGTATAGTACTGCTTACTGATTTGTTTTGGTCTTCTCAACGTACTTCATCATCTACCCCACTTTTCAGTGAGTCTACTTTTAAATAAACAAATTTCCTCACAATCACAATTTCCACTCAGGACAGAGTCTAACCATCAGCCCTCAAAGTTCAATACTGTTACCATCACTGAATCACCCAAGTTCAATAACGTTACCATTGCTGAATCCCCCACTATCAACATTATGGGGATTACCATTGACCAGGAATTAAACAGGACCAGCCATATAAAACTACAGTTACAAGAGAAGGTCAAGGGTCTAGGAAGTAACTCATCTCTTGTGTCCCTGGTGCCAACAAATGATCTACGAGGCACAAAGCATGAGTTTGACGGAATATTCTCCACTTTTCTGCATGGATGCAGCTCCAGCAGCTTCATGAGGTACTGTTCTTCAATACTTGCAGTTCCCTTGTGTTTTTAAGTGATCTGGCTGCATCATTGATTACTGATGTTGGCTTTCAATCATTCTCATTTACTCAATATATAATCAATCCTTCAAAAAAAATACCTAATGTGACTATTTTCATTGTGTGCAGTTTATTTCCTCAGTCATTCCAACTTGGAGCTTCTTACATGAGCTGCTGCATTCATCATGGCAACACCTCAACCAATCAAAGCCAACTTGCCAATCAATCAGCATTCTTTTTTCATGCAGTAAAAATTGTTGCTCCGTCTGAAATATGACATTTGTGCATCTGTCCAGATGACTGTAAGATGAAAAGCATCAACATCACGACTATATTCTGCAGTAATTCTCACGTTCTAAACGTGTGATTGTTCTGTGTTTAAACACATATATTTTGTGAGAACAGAGATAATGGGACTGCCAATGCTGGAGAATCTGAGATAACAAGGTGTAGAGCTGGATGAACACAGCAGGCCAAGCAGCATCAGAGGAGCAGGAAAGCTGATGTTTCCAGTCTAGACCCACCTTCAGAAATGTGTGAGAATCTTGTGTTATGTTTTTGGTTTTTGTCATTTGAGTTCTGAACCCATTTTAGAGATTTATGTCTAAATTTCATGAATATTTGAATGTAATGATTTAGAGTATTTATTTCAATTCTGAATTATGATCCAGAATTGGCAAAGAATGGTATTTCATTTTAAGTTAACGATATAGGTGTTGATTCATCTTTTACTGTAGCTTACCTACTCAGTTATGAAGAACGGATCTTTTTAAAATATTTTGTTTTAATTGGAGCACGGCTATGTATTGACTTTTCTTTATGCAGTTTAAATCATCCCCTGGCCTTGTGAAAACGCCATGACAGTTAACCAAGAATTTGAGATCGTTTTTAAAAAAGTATCGCAACCGTCATCTTACAAAACCGGGAGAATAAAGTTCAATGTGAAACACCCCTTTCATTCTTGCAAGGGTGCACAGTAAGTACTCTGGATTAAGCCCATTCAGTGAACAATCAAAAGTTGTCCAAATGTGACTTTACCAGGTAATAATAGATTTGTAGTGCTGGCTAATATATGATTTTATCAATGTGCGTAATGTTCATGGATTAATCTACTGGGCTTGTTAGCACAGCATGATGCAACTTCATCTGTTGCACAAATGTTTGAGAAAGCTTATCATTCCAGGGTAATCCAAGGTAAGACAGACAACTTTCAGAACCAAAAGGAATGATCTTAAATTCACTCATTTGTTCACTATGCAAGCTTGCTGCATTGTGTCACATCAAAGCCATCGTGCAGGATAATGGTCGCCAGATCAGATAATTTCATGTAGTCTATCCTGCAAACTCATGGAGATGCAAAAGGCCATTACTTTTTATCTGGGAAAGTGGCCCAGTCTTTCTGTAAGCCACCTCAGCTATTTCCCATAGCTACTATGTAGTGGCAGCACAAGATGTGTTTTCCATGAACAGGGGTCTGCCATCAAGCCAAAAAGGTATTTTGTCTATCATACAAATGTGTAAAGTGGGTATATGAATTTCAGTGTTGGTGCGAGGTAGGCTATGTATATAGGTCATAAGTCCCAAAGCTTGGCGGATGATATCAAACAGCATATCTCTTTGGCCATTCACAAAAAGCAAAGTACTGACTGTACCAACCAACCTGCACTTGCAGAATCCATAACATAGTGCTCAAGGTTAGATGTGAATCTGCAGTTAGACAGCATTTGCTGGTTAATCCTGACTGTGAAGAATTACTCTGACAACCAATTTAACATTAGCAGTCAGGCTTGCGGTGTGGTGCACTTGTTTCTACTGGAAGAGTGTTGATTAAGTAGCATGTTGACTCTGATTGTTTGAGGTGTTTCCATATTAATATACAGGGCTCTTCTTTGTGGACCGAAAGCATATGTACACGCAGTGAACCTTTTCATCTGAGCAAAAAAGGTGACAGCCATTTGCAAGATAATTTCCAGATTAATACCTTGACTAGTCAGTCAACTTTCCTATTTTGAAATTTAAACAATACCTGGCATTTAACTGATAATCATTATTATCCGGCACATTATCTATTGCTTTACTTTACATTGAGTTTACTTGTCAACTAACCAGCACTCTCTTCCCGTGCAGTAATTATTGGTTTTATCTTAAATTGGTATTATCTAGCAAATTATGTCCAATTGCAGGATCACATCTAATGTTGAGCACTGTGTAAATTGGTAATTTGCAAACTATTGAGTGTAAGATACAAACCTTTTACAAAATGTTCCTTTGATTCTGCAATGTACCTATGATCAACAGGACATATTTAATCTGTTTTATATCTTTTTGGGCAGTAAATTCCTCCAGAGTTCATAAATGAGACAGAATAATTTTTGATGGGATGGTAAAATAGAATGAGAGGACATTATTAAGGATGCAAGATTAATACAGGAAAATCACACTGCCAAATGAAAATTTGACTGAAATATGCTTCTGAATAGAACTAGAATTAAATTATCAGCGCACGATTCAAAAGAGGGGGCAAGGTGACCTAGTTGTGTGGAGATGGTGGTGTAGTGGTAATGTCATTTAGCTAGTGATCCAATGGTCCAAGATAATGCTTTGGAAACGTAAGTTCAAATCCCATTGCAGCTGGTAGAAATTCAGTTAATTAGCAATTTTAATTAATTGAAAATGAATAGAAAGTTAGTCTGACTAATGGTAACTGAGAAAATCTGTCTGGTTAACTGTACCGTTCAGCTAGGAATATCTACTGTCCTTACTGCGTCTGACCTGCATGTGACTCCGTCTCAGGATCTATTAGGGATAGGCAATAAATGCTGTCCTTAGCTACAGCAATAATATCGCATAAAAGAGTTTTTTGTTGAAAATCAATCTGAGATTAACATAAATTATAGTGAAAGAAAAATATAGATGAATTGATTAAATGTATGTTGTTCTCGGGGGGATGAATGTATCCCTACTCTTTAAAGATTACTTTTACAACTTAAAAAAAACTTTGTTACTCTGGCCATCAGCAAAGACATTGAGACAATGGAACAGATAAATAAAAATCACCATCCTATCTATTGATAAGATCATCTGGTTGTCTGAATGGTTTGTAGCACTTGTGGCAAAATATTGAATGTTTATACTCCTTTGTGATTCGTCACATGTGAAGGAACCAGTACATGGAAATGCATAGTGGGCTGTCACTCTAGGACATGATTCAGAGGCACACAATAGGAAAACTTGAAATGGTTCATGTGATTTTGTAGAGACAGACATGTTTTTAAATCATCAGGCATTGACGTAAACCCAACAAGAAACTATTTAACTCACGGATTGATCAGAATTCATTTAAACACAATAGTTATTATCAGAGGGACTGAAACTAAGACTGAAGTCATGTAGACTAGATTATAAATTAGCATAATTCAACTGCAGAGAAATGTAATACATAAAATAAATTTTAAAAATTGATTAAATAAAATGAATGCAAAATACTGCAGATGCTGGAAATCTTAGCTTCTGCTTTTTGCCTTTGGAGAGCTTAGCTGCAGCAGAACTGGCAGAATTAGCAACAGCAGCGAGTGTGGGCCCTGTGGCGAGAGATAGCTTAGAGTGTAGCAACTTCAACATTAGTGGGACCGGCACATAACTGGAGGTGATGGTGGCGGCGCTGGTGGCGACAGCCGCTCTGATGTCAGCACTGGCTCAAAAGGTTACTTCTTGCATTTGTTCAGGCGTGTTGTGGACTCTGGTACTTCAATTGATTCCAAGATGGTGTCGGCAAGGTGGGCCCAATGGCGAGTGTTGGACCAGAGTGTGGGGACTTTTACGTTGATGGATCTGGCCCATGCAACAGTGAGGCTCAAGCCTCAAGGTGGTTGCAGCGGTGGCAGCATTAGTGGGCGCCAGCTCAGGCTACGTTGGTGAGTCCTGCTCAAGTCTCATGGCAGCAGCAGGTCATCTGGATGTTTTCTTGTCCTTTTGTTTCTATTACTTTAATTTTGACTCCTGTTTTTAATGCTAACTATTTTGCTCTAAAGATGATGTTGGACAGTGATCACTCTGTATACGTTTCACTGAACGCTTGTACTCAGGTACACTTGACAATAAAATCCAATCTAAAATCTGGAACAAACATGCAAGTCTGAAGAAACACAAGAAGTCTGACAGCGTCTGTAGTGACAGAAACAGAGTTGATGTTTTAAATCCAGTAAGACTTCTTAAGACATTCTGAAGAAGAGTCATACTTGGCTCCAAACATCAAAGAAACCTAAAGCAATGACATTGTAAGAATTATAGGTTTTTGAAGTTATTTTAAGGAATCAAACATTCCATCAGTTAAATGGCCCTTTGCTTTTCACGCTGCAGAATTTCACGGCATTCAGTCTCCTGACCACTATGGATAGGAACTTCAAACACAGAAACTAAAGTACCAAGCACAGGAAGGGGAGCAACGACTCGAAAATTTTAATAGGCAATATTTATGAGCTGAAACAAAAGAAGTGATAACGTTCTTCGTGGCATTTGCCAATCTTGTTAGTTACCTAAGTACACAAGTGATATTTATTGTCGTATGTAAACATCTACAATTTATTCACGATCGTCTTAACAATAAAGATTTGGCATGTTTTTTTCTTGAAGTTATTGGCTAGGATCACTGCCATTCATCTAAGATTCCTCCCTTTCAGGTGAAACAGCAAATGAATGCAGAACTGGCAAAGCGATAGGTGTCAGTAGTGGCTGTGATTTCATTGAATCAGCATTTTAGTATGCTGTGGTTTTTTGCGGAAAATGGGTTGATTTCTAACCTGATCAGAATAGGGGGTCGTGATTAAGTCCAGAAAGTAGCAAACACTGTGCCGGCGAGTTACTCAGATTTGAAGAAGCCAAATTTAAAAAAAAGTCTGGATGTAACCTGAACCCGAAATAACCCCCACCTTCTTGACAGGGGGAGACAGGGATTGGTTTTAACCGGCTGACCTTGTCAATAGTTATTGGAGCACATGATATGGGTTTACCAAAAACAATCACTACTCAGCTGTGACGCCTAAAACAGCTTCCCTGAGGCGTGTCTATGAATTTTCCACTATTTTTTGGGAAGTTACTTTTCACGTTCGCGTTACGTGGCAATGGTTTCTTTTTAAGTGTTAGCTTTGCCGGTGCTAGCCGTCTATTAGGTGACGCAGGTATTAGTTTACAGGTGTGGTAACCAAACGCCTCCAATGCTCCATCTCTAGCTAAGGAGGCTTTGGTAACAAGTTCCCCTTTCACTGCTGGCCAAACTGACAGGATGTTAAAGATGTCAGCCTGAATGCTATTGCTGTAAACATTTGCCTCTGCTGCTGGGGATTTCGAGATGCTGCGAATTATAGTAGAATCCGCCAGCAATCTCCCTGATTCAAAATTTGGAACTCCCGACCCAATAGCGTCGGTCACTTTCAAAGGTGAGTGTGTTAAAATAGAATCGAGCAATGCACCAAACGTGTATTTTAAAAACCTCCTCCAGCCCATTGGTAAAACAGGAACTGGCTGGGGTTGGAGCAGAGTTAAGACTGTGTAATTCTTGTAAAATGCTGTTTAATAATAGTATTGTAAAGTAGCTACTTCATTGCTTAAACTTGTGGATGTAGAGTGAAGTAATGGTTTCACTCCCCCCCCCCCCCCCCCAAGGTGCTTTAACTTATCCAGAGAAGCATCGATCTTCCTGCTTCTCGCACCAGAACATATATTTAACATTTTTAAGCCACCACTGTCTCCTTTCTTCTCTTCACCACCACCGCCCCCCCCCCCCCCCATACCATCCCCTTCAAATCAAGTAGCAAACTCTGTTGAATTCATTTTCCTTTAAAGGTGTGGCCGTCTCCCCATTATTCATCGGAAAGTTTTTTTAAAGCTTGGAAACTGCTGAAGTTCATTCCAGTGGAATGACTCACTTCTCTTTTGGGTTCTTTGCAGTTAAAAGTCCGACTTAACTTTAGAACAGAACTCCTAAACCCTATGTTTTTAACTTTTTTAAGAAGCTTTTGAGAAGAAACTTTTTGCAGTTTTTTTTAAACGCTTGAGGATAGAGGACGAATTTGATCTCTACCTAAATGAATAGGGCTAATGTTGCTGACCACCACTTCTCGGTTGCACACAACAAACCAGAAGCGACAGTTTCGACACTGGTTCCTTTCTTTCCCACTTTTGTGTAATGCTCTCTCATTTTATTGTAGGCCTAGTTGCTATTGTCAAACTTGCTTTGTCCTTACTTATTATGTAAACAAACAGGAGTTCACCAGCTCCAGCACACACAGGTTTATCCAATGGAAAACTAGGATTGTCTTTTTAGGTAGAGAGACAGCTTTTGTTCTTGCCCCTATATCAGAGCAAACCTTTTACTTCTCGACTTGCTGAGTCGTGGAGATGAGCATCCTGGCTTATCATTGAGTTAAGTAAGCTCCACCTGGCTGTGACAATTTAAGCACGTTGTTTGCACAGCAAATCCATAGGTTCCTGCCACTTTTTTGCCCACTTACTGCAGTTATTATGGTATAATGAAACCGGAATGTTATCTTATTAGACTGTGAAGCCTACTGTCCCTCTCCCACCCTGTTCCTTTCAGTTGGCCATAGTCTGAATCAGTTAGGTGTTGGAGGGAGAAAATAGACTGGCCCAAAGGGTAGT
Source organism: Stegostoma tigrinum (assembly GCF_030684315.1). Lineage (NCBI taxonomy): Eukaryota > Metazoa > Chordata > Chondrichthyes > Orectolobiformes > Stegostomatidae > Stegostoma > Stegostoma tigrinum. The sequence continues at coordinate 42,521,941 of NC_081373.1, read as the reverse complement.
GGGCAAACGTAACTGTATTTTGCTAAAACTGTTTTAGTAGGAAGAAAAATGGGTAAATGCTAACTATAGAACTTCCCAAAGATTTTGTTTCAATCAGATGAACTGTCTATAACCTTCTCGAGTTTTATATTTCTTAGTTATCTTTTTTGTGTTTGAGAGATTAAGTTGACCTGCTTCAATAACTAATATTGGTTATCTTCTAAAATTTATAATCCAGTATTTTCACTAGTAACGAGTGCTTGATTTCTTCTAGTGATCTTAAACATTTAATGATAATTAGCAAGTGGAAACTTTACATGAAACTTAGCTGAAAAGTAGGCACTGGTAGAATTGTTGAAAAGGTTCTTGTTAAATACAGGATCCCCAGTGAAGATGTTTCCATTGATATAACTAACCCATACATCATCTGGCGGCCCAATCCTAATTTGGCCCTAATTGCTTCGGTTGCAAATGTCTGTCCTGTACATCTGTGTATGATGTACATTAGTTTGTAATTTCACCAGTTGTCAATGTCACAATTATCTTTGATTCAGTGAGCATGCTTGCAAAATCTACTGGAATGCTTTTGAGAGTTGAACTAGTGGACTTGAAGGGGAGCCAGTGGGGGGTGTTAGTTTGGATTTTCTAGCTTTCAACAAAGCCTAAAATAAGATTTATTGTGTAAAATTCGTCTGTCGGTATGGGGATAATGTATTGATTTGGGACCAAATTGGATAGCAGTCTGTAAAAGAGAATGAATAGATCTACTTCTGACTGATAGGCAGTGACTAACGGGGGTCAGTGCTTGGACCCCAGAAATTCGCAATATATAGAAATGATTTAGATGTGTGGACTAAATATGCTATCTCCAGATTTGTGGGTGAGGAAGATGCAGGGATATTTTAATGTGATTTGGAGAAGTTGAATGAGTGGGTAAATGTTTGGCAGATAGCTATCAGAGTAGATAAACTGCAGTGCAAAGTTATCTAATCTGTCTTCCTGTGTTTGCTTTTAAACAGAAATATGCAACAAGACATTGGTGTTCTTTCTAACTAGTTAGAGGGTAGGCATAATGTGCTAAAGAGGCTAAATGGTATGTTACCCTTGATTGGGAGACAATTTGAGTGCAGGAGCAGAGATGCCTTGCTGCATTTATACAGGGCCTTTGTGAGACCATACCTGGAATACTGCAGTTTTGATTGTTCTTTTCTGGGAAAAGATGCTCCTGCTTGTTTTTTTTAAGTGGTGAAGGTTTAGTATATTGATTCCTTGGATGGCAAAACTGCCATTTTGAAGAGAGGTTGAATTGGTTCTGAATATATTCAGAAGAGGTAGGAGAATCTCCTGGAAGCCCCTAAATTTCTAACAGGACTGTATACAGGATAAATCCTGAAAGGGTGTTCCTGATGGTGAGTGAGTTCAGAACCAGGAGTTGCAGACTAAGGATATATGGTATACCATTAGGCACTCAATTACTAGGGGTCATGAGTTCAACAAGAGAGAAGGAAAGCTCTTTACACAGGGTGGTGGGTGCCTGGAATGCGTTGCCCGCAGAGGTGGTAAACGCAGACATGTTAGCGTCTTTTAAGATATATTTGGACAGGTACATGGATGGGCAGGGAGCAAATGGATGCAAACCCTTAGAAAATAGATGATAGTTTAGACAGAGGATCTTGATCGGCACAGGCATGGAGGGCCGGAGGGCCGAAGGGCCTGTTCCTGTGCTGTAATGTTCTTTGTTCTTTGCTCTCTTGAAATTAGGAATAAAGTTCAACCAGTGTGTGCTGAACCTATGGCATTTGCTATTTCAGTTGTTGCCAAAACATTGTATAATTTCAAGGAGTTGGAGTTAAGGGATCAAAGTGTATGGGGTAGGGGTGGCATAGAGGATCAGAACCTGCTATTCAGTTGGATACTTAACTGTGATCTTAATGAATGGCAGAGCAAGCTTGATGTAGCCAATTGGCCTATTCCTGCACCTAATTTGTGTTTCAATCTTGAAGTTGAAGGCTTGTCATCTGCAAACTTATTTGAAATTGTTGACTTCAATGCAACTCAACTGTTGGTCATATAAACAGGCAACTTATTTGATCCTGACCAAGATGAATTTTCACTTTTTTCAGGTATTTGGAAATTAATATCTTTCCAACTAAGGAAGTTTTAAATTTGCCATTTACAGGGCATTGCTGAATTTAATGTATACCTGAATTTCATTAACCTGTGAGCAGAATGACATTCATTTCATTTCCAGTGGCCTGTTTGTTTTAAGTTAGTTGCTGTTTACATCCTAATGTCCTAAGCCAGCAGTGCTTCTCTGTATATTTTCTAACCAACCTGTTCCAAGATATTATTATGCTTCTTAGGAGCAGGTGGAGTTTTGAACCTGGGCCTCCTGGCTCAGAAGTATGGACACTACCACTGCATGAAAATCCTCAAACAATGCTTCAATTTTTATTGAATTTTGATTGGGCAATGATGGATTTGAATCAAAGTCCTCAGAACATTGTGGCACCCAAGATCGTCTTGCAGTAATACCACTAGGCTATTGCGTTGCCTACCAGCACTTGTGAATGTCACAAGATCAAGTCAGAAACAGCTGAGATTAACAATTGACATGATCACTTATGATTCAAATAAATCTGTGATTAAAGAATTTTTAATGGAATAAACATCAGAAAGAAGACAAAGATCTGTTCTGATTTGGGTCATATGATGATGCCTTCCAGCACTTTCCAGTTGGGTTTGAATTTTGCCTTTCAAGGAGCCCCCCCCAAGCACAGTAGACGTGGTAAATTATTGCAGATTTTTCAAGAACTTGCATGTAGAGATTTTTTTAAACACAAACATGTGACAAATGTGTTATTAAATGAAGTTTACCCTTAAATGTATGGAACAGGAAACAAGAATGAATCTGATACAGCACTTATAATTTTAAAAGCAATGCTTTTAAAATTTGGAACTCAATGTGCTATGCTTTATGTATAAATGACGTGCAAATATGACACATTTTCAATTCCTTTTTTAGGTGAGAAGAAAAAAACCAAGTCAGTTGACAATGAATTGAACCCTGTGTGGAATGAGGTAAGCAGAGTGCTTAGACTAACTGCTTTAAAAGTAACATCGCAGGGTGATGTGAAGGATTAAACCTACTGATTTGCAAAACTACATGTCTACATTATTCCATTTTTACATAATAATTCTCCATTCTTCTGAATATAATTAGCAGAAATCCCCTGAAATAAGCTTCTATGGAAAAACTCCCTGAAGACATTTTAATTAGTACTTAATCTAGAGTTGTTGAGTAGATCACAAACACTAACGTTTCAAATATCAGTTACTCGGTGGTAGTTGGAGATTATTCTAAATTGCTTAAGAAATGTTACTTGGAACTAACAATCAGTGACCATTGGCTGTGTTTTATACCTGCAGAAAATAGAATTTGACTTGAAGGGACAGACTCTAAATGCTTCTTCATCGATTCTTGTTGTGGTTAAAGACTATGAGACAATCGGAAAAGACAAGTATGTATTTTCAGTCAATTTCATGTATTTACTTCCAGCTTCTAGTAATTTTGTAGTAAATGTAGATGTGGTTAAAATGTTTTCTTGACTGGCATGCTTGATAAGCTTTTTTTGTATCATGCAGGAACACTGCATACCTTTCATAGATACCAAGTGCTAAGAGGTTTTTCTTTAAAGAAAGGGTTTCTCAGGAATTGGAAAGAATTGCCTGACGAGATATCACATTCTGAAGACTTTGCTTTGTTATGACTAACTAAAATCAACATGGACTATCTACTGTACTAGTATGGTTTGACCTGGGGAGATGTAAAATATTGTACAAATCTTGGTGTTGGTGAATATCACTTTTTTTAAAATTTAAACACAGTAAAATTCCAAGTATGAACAAGTCAAGAGTTCACTTTTTAAGCTGAAGTGTTACTGGACCTGAAATATTAACTTTGCGTTCACTCCAAGAATCTACCAGACCTGAGATAATGAAGTGTGGAGCTGGATGAACACAGCAGGCCAAGCAGCATCTCGGGAGCACAAAAGATGAAGGGTCTAGGCCCGAAATGTCATCAGAGAGGGGTTTGGAATAAATAGGGAGAGGGGGAGACGGACCGAAGATAGGTGGGGAGGGGATAAGTCAGTCCAGGGAAGATGGACAAGTCAAGGAGGCAGAATGAGGTTAGTAGGTAGGAAATGGAGGTGCGGCTTGAGGTGGGAGGAAGGGATAGGTGAGAGGAAGAACAGGTTAGGGAGGGGGGGAACAAGCTGGGCTGGTTTTGGGGTGCAGTGGGGGGGGGTAGGGGAGATATTGAAGCTTGTGAAGTCCACATTGATACCATTGGGCTGCAGGGTTCCCAAGCGGAATATAAGTTGTTGTTCCTGCAACCTTCGGGTGGCATCATTGTGGCACTGCAGGAGGCCCATGATGGACATGTCGTCTGAGGAATGGGAGGGGGAGTTAAAATGGTTCACGACTGGGAGGTGCACCTGAAGCCATACTGGGTACAGAGGATGCAGTATACCACACTGGCAGATGTGCAGGTGAACCTCTGCTTAATGCGGAAAGTCATCTTGGGTACTGGGATGGGGGTGAGGGAGGTGGTGTGGGGGCAAGTGTAGCACTTCGTGCGGTTGCAGGGGAAGGTGCCGGGTGTGGTGGGGTTGGAGGGGAGTGTGGAGTGGACAAGGGAGTCACGGAGAGAGTGGTCTCTCCGGAAGGCAGACAAGGGAGGGGATGGAAAAAATGTCTTGGGTGGTGGGGTCAGACTGTAGATGGCGGTTGTATCCGGAGGTTGGTAAGGTGGTATGTGAGAACGAGGGGGATCCTCTTGGGGTGGCTGTGGCAGGGGCATGTCGTGGGAAATGCAGGAGACACGGTCAAGGGCGTTCTCGCAATTCTCCAGTCTGTTTCCCATGAATGGCTAAAATAGACGTCCAGAGTTGGGTGTGTGGCTTGTTCTGTAAGTTCTTTTTTGCTGTTGAAATCTGTCCCTGACTTATTCCCCCCCCCCCCCCCCCCCCCCCCCCCCCCCCCCCCCCCCCCCCCCCCGCTGCCCAAACCACAGACTGCAATCAATTAGAAATCATCATGTTGACAAGCCCTGCCTTTTTTTGGTAGAAAACAGCAAAAGTGGCACCTTTGTTGAAGTAATGTGTCACTGTTATAAACAGTGCATATCGCTAATCAGGAAAAAGCTGTCTGATGTAGTCAGATGAAGAAGGTGCTGGTATTGTACTGGGGTGGACAAGGTCAAAATCGCATGACACCAGGTTATAGTCCAAGTATATTTGAAAACACCAAGCTTTCAGAGCATAGCCCCTCATCTTAAAACTGTTTGACTTTAAAAGTTTGCTACTTTGCTAATTCTACGTAAGCAGCATATTTTAAAAACTGCAGCACAGCTGTTGCTTTTAACTTCCTGTTGTCTGTCTGAGACTTGACATGATTAGTTGCTTATCCTAGTGGTTGACCTCATTGTTGCTGGGCACCTGGATGTCTTGTTGACTTGGTCTAAATTCAAGTTGTCAGGAAAGGGCTCTTGTGGTGTAATGCTATTGTGTGTAGTAATGAGCCAGAGGACCTAGTTGAAGTTCCACTTGCTCTGGCCACATGTCATTTAACACACTTGGGCCACTTGATTTCTAATTGGTAGTCTGTGGGCATTTATGTTTATGGTATCTTAAAATTTGTGGAAGGTGAAATCCATGTAATGAAGTATGGGAGTTGCTTCCGAGCTCGATGATAAGTATAGCTGCTGACTGCGTAATTCAAACGAATGTTTCTAAATTAGTTTATTAGTGTTACTTCACTGTACCTAAGACAGCCGTCTGCTACCTGTTTTACTTTGGTTGTAATCTTCAGTGCCTAGAATTGAGAGCTGACATGGCAAAAATAAACAAGCATATAGACCAAGTCATTGAATAACTTCAAAAGTAGGAAGGAGCACCAAAAGGGACACTGTGTGCTCTTCTAATGATTACATTGATATTTACTAAAGGTGGGGATGTCAAGGATGTTGAGGTTAGGGGATGGTGTCAAAGCACTTTTGGGCAGGTCAGCATAATGAACGGGGAAGCGTTGTCTTGAAATCTAATCTCTCAGATCCCCAGATCGGGTGGGATCTATCCCAGGATACTGTGGCAGACGAGGAAGGAAAATTGTTGGGACCTTAACAGACACCTTTTATGTTCTCTTTGGCCTCGGCCAAGGTTGTGCAGAATGGCCAGTGTTCCTTTGTTGCCTTTCCTGAAAAGAGATAATCCAGGTAATTACGAGTCAGTGAGTCTGTCAATGTTGGGGAAGCTTTTGGCTAAGGTACCAGGAGGATTTGTATGTATTTGAAGTGGATGGAACTGCTAGTGATGGACAGCATGGGTTTATGCAGGCAAGGTCATGCTTCACCAGTTTGGTTGAGTCTTTTTTGAAGAGATGCCAAGAATGATTAGAGAAGGACCATGCATGTTTTCTCCATGGACCTTTACAAGGCACGTCATTGTAGGTTGGCTCAAAACTTCGTCTCATGGGATCTGTGGTGAGCGGGGTAGATGGATGCAAAACTGCCATGGCCATAGCACAGTAGTGATGGAAGTGTGCTTGTCACCATGGAGTTCAGTAACTAGCAGTGTTGCATGGGGATCAGTGCTGGGACCTGTTTGTTTTCTTGTTTGTAATATAAATGATTTTGAGGAAAATATAGGTGATCTGAGTTTGTGGATGACTCCAAAATTGGCAGAATAGCAGATTTGGGCAGAGAAATGGCAGGTGGAGTTTAATTTGGACAAATGAGAGGTGGTACGTTTTGGAAATTCAAATTCAGGTGCAAATTTTACAATAAGTGGCGGAACCTTAAAAGCATTGATTATACAGGAATCCGGGTGTACATGCTGACAATCCCTGAAAATAGTGACACAGCCAGTTAAGGAATACAACTTGCTTGCCTTCATCAGCAAGGGCATCAAATGTAGAAGTTGTGAAGTACAGCTGTATAGAACTTTAGTTGGGCCTCATTTGGGATATTGCAAACAATTCTGGTTGCAGAACAATGTGGATGTTTTGCGGAGTAGGTAGCGAAGGCTTAACAAGATGTTGCCTGGTCTGGGAGTTTTGGGTATGAAGAAAAAATTGGACAAATGCAGATCCTGTTCACTGAAAACATGGAGGCCAAGGGGTGACTTGATAGAAGTCTACAAAAATTCAGACAGGGTGGTTAATTGGAGGTTTTTTTCCACCAGGTGGAAAAATCACCTATAAAGGGCACCGCTTCATGGTGGTGGGGGGAACTCACTGCCAGAGTATGTGGTAGAAGCTGGCACATCAACAATGTTTAAGGTGTATCTTGATTGACACACGAACAAGGATAGGAACTACGTATGGGCAATAAGTGGAGGGCCTAAATAAGGGTTAGGAATTGGCACTGGCTTGGTGGCCGTAAGGCCTGTTCCTGTGCTGTCTCGTGTTTTTTGTTTTTTTTTCTTTTTTGCATTGTAATTTTTCCAGACTTGTAAATTTGTATGCAAACCTGATGTATTCAGTTTGATAGCAAAGACATGTCTTTTCAAGCTTAATGTTTTCTCGGTCCGACCTGTGACTACATCAATGCTGAGGTCACTTCCATTTCCTTTCACAGCCTCTTCTGCCATTCCCACCCCTGCTTTGTCCCTAGTTCCCTCACCAATTGTCAAGATCTCAATTCTCTCACCCTGCACTGATCTCAACAATACTGCAGTCCTTTTAACAGCTCCTTCCTCACTGCCAGCTCAAACATAAGATCGGAAGCCCTCCAAGCCACTATTCAGTTAGATCATGGCTGATCATCTACTCCCAATGTCACTACCATGTGATCTCAACATTTTTGATGTTAGCCTTTAGAAATCTATCAGATTCTGTGTTGAATGTATTCACCATTGAGCTTTGGCCCGTCTGGGTGTCACTGACCTCGGAAGAAGTACCTCCTCGTTTCCAGCTTGAATAGCCTGCCTCTTGTCCTAAGATGGGTTGGCTTTTATTTTTGCTTCCTCCTGGCTAATGTTCAGAACCTAGGAACATCATCTTTACCTCCACCTGTCACACCCTATAACAACTTTAAGTTTCAATTAAGTTGCCCTCTGTTTTCCCTAATGTTTTACTATTGTTAGAGGTGTACAAATAGTTTAATAAAAAAACATTTTTGCTTGTTTCAAGCTATTTCATTAGTACACAAGGTGTTTTGAGCAAGTCCAAATGTTGAGCATTACCAAACTATGCTCATCAATTCTAAATACCTTCCTGCTCCTTTCTTATTAAAGAGGTCTCCAACAAACCATGGTTTCCTTTTTCATTATCCATGCCTTTTCAAACTCTCAATTTTTTTTTGTCCCAATCTACCCTCATTATCACTAAATGTAAGGATTTGTACGTATCCCTTCATCTCAGACTCATGTTACCTGACACACACTGTCTCTTATTCTCTATTTGTGTAAGCTTTCTCCTCCCCTGCTGCTTCCCCTTCCTCCACTTCTTTGAGAATTCTCTTTAAAATCCCTAAATTCCTGTCCTGTCTGTCTTTGGATCCAAGAATTTGCATCATTTAGATGCAGTCTTTCTTCACGTGGGCCAGTCTTTCTTACTCTTCAATCACACTAACTTTTGTTCTGTCTTTCTAAAAAGAACTTGTGCTTACGAAATGTGTTAAACATCTGCAGGAATTTCACAATCGCAGCAATGTTAATTGTTTAAGTGAACAGCTGTAAGCATTGCAACTAAACTGTGAACTGAAAGATCCCACAAATAATAAAGCAGAATACAGAGTGATTATTCAGTTTTTCCTGATTGAGGGTAACTAGGAACTGAGAACTTGGTTTAATCAAGATATTTTCTAATTGACCTCTCTGCAGAAGATGGTATGTAAACCAAGCCTCCTGGCTCAAAAGTACAGTACCATTCCACCTCCAATTGGCCACACCATCCTCCACTGCTTCTAATGATGTAGATTTTTCTAATTCCTGGTCAGACATGTTGTGACATACCTTCCAGAGCAGTTGGGACTTTTGATTCCAGGCTTCCTGGGCCAGAGGTAGGGGCGTAACCACTATGTGACAGTCCAAGCTTTTCGTGGTACAGGCCTTGCTTGTTTCCACACTTGCACATCATTGCCTTACAGCCTTAACATTAATAACAATGATTTCTGCTTCTACATCTGCAAGTGTCATTCCCAGAATTGACCAACGAACTATCCTTTGTTTCCTTAGTAACATTTTACTATCTGTGACCACATCTGGTTTGGATTTGGCTTCCATGCTTATGCTGATATTCAACTTTGCCACTGTTTCCCTTTGCCATCTGTGGTGTCTCGGGGGTTTGTTGGACTTTTTTCTGTTCATTCTGGCCCACCCAGAACTTAGTGCCAACTACCACTTCTGTCTCTGCTAATCTATAGTGCTCCACTATCCCAATGTATTGAGTTATTATCCCTTCACAATCTTTCAGCAGCTTAAGTTTGTCATCTTACTTCTCCTCTCCAATGCTTTCAATTCTGCTTAACTCTAGCTTTTATACATGCATTGTGGCTGAGCCGGCAATGAATATTCAACATTTCCCTAATAAGCCCACAGCTTCTTCCTTTTTAGACAGCTTCCCTTAGATTTTCTTTTGAGCAAGCATTCACTCAATTCTAATAGCTGATGATCACTTTCTTCCCAAGTATTTCAAAAGAAATACCTCGTGTGAAAATGCAGCCTGTAAACACAAGTATCTGTGTAGTAACAAATTTTGCTTCAGTGTGGAACTTGGAATATGAGTGTGTTCGGTTTCAAGTGATTAGTCTTGGAGGGACACTACCTGCCTGGAGGGTGTTGTCTTTTTGTGTGTACTTTAGTGTTGTTTTATTTATATTCTGATATGTAAGTGAAATGAGTATTTATTCTTCTAGGTGTGGTGTCATTTGTGTGCAGCAGCTAATTACAGAAATGATGGTATCATTTAAGCAGTAGAACATAGATCATAGAATCTCTACAGTGTGGAAACAGGTCCTTTGGCCCAACAAGTCCACACTGAACCTCCGAGCATCCCATCCCCCTGTAACCCACCTAATCTACACCTCCCTGAACACCACGGGAAATTTAGCATAGCCAATCCACCTACCCTGCAATCTTTGGACTGTGGGAGGAGATCAGAGGAAACCCACGCAGACACGGAGAATTCGCAAACTCCACACGGTCACTCGAGGCAGGAATTGAACCTGGGTCCCTGGCACTCTGAGGCAGCAGTGCTAACCACTGTGCCACCATGTCACCCCAATAGACTAAAGCATTTCAATTTTTGGTGTCTGATTCACATTATTAGTGAGAAGTGGAATATGTGCAGAAGACTAACTTAAACTGTCTAAAAGTGATTTGACTAGCAGTAAGTTTCATGACCACCTTGCAATTGCTTAGCAAAATGGATATTACTTCTGTTGTGTATCTGTTTCTATATTTTTCACTGCTAAACCCTTAGCCCATGCTTTGACAATCACAAGGCTGACTTCAAGCTGAATGTCCTACATCAAGACTCCACTTATTATTCAGAACCTTGCTTTGCACCTTTGTTCAGCTTTTATCTCTTACACTTGTGAGCTTGAAATCTCTGTCTCCCCTTCTTCCTGCCCCCCAACCTTTTTTGAATCATCTGTTGCCTTTTGTCCCCTTGAGATTTTGAATTGGCTTCCTGTATGTGAGATCCAGATAAATACATGCATGTTGCTCTTAAGTCTGTGCAAATTAACTGATCAGTTTTGGCGTTCAACTCAACTTTCATTTGTA